>NC_064288.1:14010900-14124990 GCF_019186545.1 Solanum stenotomum
TATCTTCGTCTAGGGCTTAATTTTGGAGCTCGTGAGGTAGTTGTTTGTCATCTCGAAAGATATCACTTACTCTTTCATTATGTCTTGTTTTGTTCTAGATACAAAGACGTTCAAACTTGTATTTCCTTTGAATCTATTGTAATACTTAGAGGCTTGAATAGGTGACACCAATCGTTGGGGGCATTTTGAGTTCTATTATGTTTTCTGCAGATTTATGTTATGATTAGTTCCTTATTCTATTTTACTTCTACATTTACCTTGACGCTTTTGGGTTTAGGTTGACCTGTCTTAGTGAGATAAGACGAGTGTCATCATGCCCGATTTTTGGATCGTGACAGAATCACTTGAACTTTGTAGTGAAAAGCTACAACTTTACTATTGCCTCTAAAGGGGAAGGTACAAAAATATATTACATGACATACATTCATCAAATGATAGACTCTAGTACAAATAATCATTAAGGCGATTTCCAATCTCTTTGTATAGGATGAGATTGATCAATCTACATCTATAAGAATAATACCTTACAACTCTTAATACTCTGTGAGACACTCTAGTATTTTCTTTAGGAAAACAATAACTTTTATATCTCCACAATGATCTTTCCTGTGGCATGTCCATCAAGGCTCTTAGCCCAAGCATCTTGAGCCTTGCTCAAAGGATGTTTAGAGTCAAGCATAGTCTTTAACTTCCCTTCCTTCACCAACTTAACAAGCAATTTCAATTCCTTATCTTCTTTAGGAATCAAAATCAATGGCAACAACTGCTTTTTGGAGAATGTCAGTTTCTTCCATACATAGGTGCACATTGAAATAGGCCCAGGAGTAAGATCAATGACCTTACCTGTGTCACTCAAATTAGTCTCAAATGTTGACCAGGGAATGCCTCTAGCACAGTGAACCACTACATCATACTTTTTTCCTGATGGACTCTTAAGAGTTGCTCCTTGTGGCGTTTTATAGTCAAGAACCTCATCTGCTCCTAAGCTCTTTACGAATTCAATGTTACGAGCTCCACATGTCCCGGTAACATGAGTATTATCCAACTTTGCCAATTGAACAGCATAACGTCCAACACCACCCGAGGCAGCAGTGACAAGAATATTCATACGCGGTCCACTTCCATCTAGCTTGATTCCAGCAATATCAACAAGGGCTTTGTGTGCTGTAAGAGCAGCAATTGGAACGCCTGCACCTTCAGCAGCTGATACTTCCTCTGGCCTTTGAACTGTCAAGCTCTCCTTTGCAACTGCATACTCTGCCAATCCACCTCCAATCTGTTATCAAGCACACAAATATTATTACAACTATAATATTAAGAGTTCCTATTTTGTGCGATATCCGGTTAAATTGCATTGCCAGTTTAACAATTTTCTACCGTTAACTCATCATATTAAACCAAAAAAAAATCGAAAGAATTGGACTTACAATGGTATTAAGAAGAGCCACAACTTTGTCACCAGCCTTAAATTTCACAACATTTGATCCAACCTCTCCAGCTACATCAATACCTACTCCTCACAAATTAAAGATACAATTAATAATTTTAATAATTAAGAAGACGATAAACGAAATTAAAGAATTAACTTACATGGTATAACGGGAAATTTACAAGGAACAAAAGGACGAGCCACACCTTTCTGAAATCTCACGTCTAATGGATTTAAGCTTGTTGCCTCCAATTTTATCAAGACCTCATCCTTGTTCGGATCGGAGTAGTCACTAGAACNAAACGAAATTAAAGAATTAACTTACATGGTATAACGGGAAATTTGCGAGGAGCAAAAGGACGAGCCACGCCTTTCTGAAATCTCACGTCTAATGGATTTAAGCTTGTTGCCTCCAATTTTATCAAGACCTCATCCTTGTTCGGATCGGAGTAGTCACTAGAACTTCAACATGCAATATATAATAAAGACTATGCATGTAAAACATATTACTATATATTTATTGAATCGTGTTACTTATAAGATAAAATGAATGGTTAGGACTTAGGAGAGTAAGTACCTTCAATCCATCAGTTCCTCCTCCATAAGAGTCGTACTGCACGGCGCGCATTAGCTTCCCTGACATACCTCCGGCTATATATTATTTTCTCTAATTAATTTTGTTTACGTACTCTGATCCTCATAGCAGGTGTATTTAAACTTAGATTGGGGACGAATTTTATGCGTTTGCATAGTTGAAAAGTGGTGCAAAGTTAGCCTTTGCTACTACTTGTCTAGGTGAATTTTCATCTTTGTGTAGTCGTGCCTTAACAATTGTCACTTGTTAGTAGACCAATCTAATGCATTAACAAGTTCAAAATTGAAATATTCTCCTTGTTGCCGTGTTTGTATTGTGTGTTATGATTGCATGATTAAGAAGGAAACATTCCATTTTGTTGAACAAATCAGTTTTTATTTCATAGGGGTGCGGTTTGAAACTTTTTAAGTAATGGATTCTTTATTTCAATTTTGATTTGATACAGAATTTATGATAAATAAAAAATATTTTTGGATCTTATCATCTTAAACTAATAATAAATATAATTCACCAAAAATATTTTTTAATCTTACACGTGTCATATAAAAAATTAAAATTAAAGAGTTATCAAAAATGAATAACACATTTATTTTGAAATCAATTATAAATGAAAGTAAGACATACAAGTTAAAATGAAAACCACCTAAAATTTGACATTTGTGCTGGCGTTTCATTTGGCCTAAATTTGAGTTAATTAATATAGTGGTGGTCAACTTCACAAAAGTCACTCATTCTGCTCGTTGCATTAATACAAATCCACTGAAAATATGACATTGTAATATAAAATATCAGGGCACTACAACAAATTTGATATTTGGTGATTAATTATTTTCACTAAAATATTTAATTCATCATTGTATATCTTTTTCGATAAAGTTTATTTTTGTCAATCCTTCATATCATGGATCACTGTTAGGGGGTGTAAAATCGAATCACAAATTGAATTAAATTGTAATTTTTTTTAAAAAAATTGACTAATAATTTTATTTGACTTGGTTTGAATTTTTTTTTAAAAATCTGACTATATTTGAGTTGATTTGATTTTAACTAAAAAAAGAGTCAAGCCGATACCAAATCAATCCGACATTATATATATAATTTTTAAAATTTACTTCATACATAAAAATATTTTCTTTTTTTGGTAACTAATTTGATTTTATTACCAAAGTGGAAGTTAAAGAGCATAAGAAACAATACTGGACAGCCCCAGCACTATTCAGCAAAGGGTCACAATTACAACATGTAAAGGCCTAACTTTTCATCTCCCAAGGATAGTAGTCAAATGCATTTAGCTTTGGTCTGAAACGGGGGAAACCAGCAGCTCTACAGTGGATAGTTTGAATGATTTCTCGCAAGAGTGCTTTGGGATATCTTTGTTTCATCTGGAAGATCCTGGTATTCCTCTCTTGCCATAGTGAATACAAGCAGCATGCTAGGGACAATCTGTATAAGCTCACCTGTGATGATTTACCTTTTGCATAAACAATTGCCCAACTTAGCTCATCCTTCCATTCCATTGAGCATCTCTGTATGTCCATCCATTGTAGCACCTTGTCCCATATTGCAGCAAAAAATGGGCATTCACAGAAAATGTGATCTAGCCTCGTCTATATTGGTACATAACACACATGAGGTATCAGTAATAGTGTTTCATCTGACTAGTCTATCTCTGGTCAACAATCTCTTCGAAGTAGCTAGGAATAATATAAACTTCCATTTTGGGGCGCCATGATTGTTACACACTACCCTTCTCCAGTCTACTTTGGTATAAGTTCGCCTCAACTTATAGTATATTAGCTTTGTACTAAACTTATTTATAGCAACCACTTCTTGCTCATTATATCCTTCAGCTTCAAAACTATCCTTGGCTTTAAGAACCATCTTTATCATCCAAGATGCTTGGGGGCATTTGTATGTCAGATAGACCCCCCCCCCCTTGATATAATATGAATGGATCCATAATCTATCTTCCTTCAAGCAAAGGTTCCATAGATTTTTGCAAATTATAGCTCTGTTCTAGTCTGTAATATCCAGGAATCCCAGTCCCCCTGCTGCTTTTGAATTGCATAATTTCTCCCATGCTATCAGTGATGTCTTTGTAGTGGCAGCTCCTCCAGACCACAAGAAATTTTTACACAATAATGTTGCCACTTGGATCACCTTTTTTGGAAGGATGAAAACTTGCGTCCAAAATACTTGGATAGAAAATAAGATAGTTTTGATCTTCTGCACCCGACTTGCATATGACAAAAATCTAGATGTTCAGGATTCTATCCTATCCAACATCTTATCTAGTAGTGATTTATGTGGATAATGGTTGTCTTCTTTGATGTGAGAGGGATGCCAAGATATTTGAAAGGAAGGATACCTTTGCCAAATCTCAAACTCTATAATATTACTTCCTGTTCAACCTTTGGTACACCTCCAAAATAGATAGAGCTCTTCTCATTGTTTCCTACCAGACTAGATGCATTAGAGAATACATTAAAACATTCATAGAGCTTGAGAAAAAATGTTAGATCACCTCTACTGAAAAGTAGTAAGTCGTCAGCAAAGCCAAGATGTGTGATGGACAACTTCCCACACTTGGGATGAAAGTTAAAATCGGGTTTGTTCTTCAAAGTTTGTAGTTGTCTAATCAAGTATTCCATAGACAACACAGAGATAAGGGAACAGGGGATCACCCTGTCTAAGGACCTTTTTGCATTGAACGGGACAGTAGGCACACCATTAATGAGGATAGAGTAAGATATTGTGGTAACACATGTCATAATCCAATTCACAAATAGAGGTGGAAAATTCATAAATTCAGTACCTGCTCTAGAAAAGGCCATTCAATGGAATCATAAGCTTTCTTCATATCAATCTTCATCATGCATCTAGGGAAGATATGCTTCCTTCCATACCACTTGATGAGTTCATGGCTCATGATAATGTTATCAGTGATCACTCTCACTGAAACAAAAGCAGATTGACTAGCATGCACGAGCCCATCCATTGCCACTCTCATCCTAGTGGTTAGAACCTTTGAGATGAGTGTATAACGAATAGTACAACATGATATTGGCCTATATTCAATGATCTTAGTTGGGTTCTTGACTTTAGGAATCAGTGTTATAGTTGTGCAGTTTATGGTCTTGAACATTTTTCTAGTTGAGAAGTATTCCAAGACAGCATTTGTGACCTCCTCGCCTATGACTCTCCATGCTTTCTTGAAGAAATAAGTGTTGTAACCATCACATTCTGGTGTTTTTGAGTCCTCTATCCCTTTGAGTGTCTTTAGAACTTCATCCTTAGTAACAGATTCAATGAGCTTCATTTGATGTTGTCTATCCAGTATAGGGTCATTTCTCATCATGTTTGGATTTACCGCAGGTAAGTGTGTAGCTGCAGTTCCCAGCAGACCTCTGTAGAAGATTATTATCTTATTTGTGACCTCATCTTGTCTGAGGAGGACAATACCAGCAGATGTAGTGAGACTCTTGATTCTGTTCTAGGATATTCTAGATTTCATGCTAGCAAAAAAATGAGTTATTTGCGTCTCCTAACATTAGCCAAGTCATTCTAGATTTCTTCTTTAAGATACTCTCAGCAACGTTGTCCTTTTTTTCTAGTAGTAGCTTAATGTCCTTCCCTTGTCTAAAAAGATCGTGATCATGCCTAGGATGTCTCATGATGGTTTGGATATTGTCCAGCTGTTGTCTCAGAGTGTTAAGTTGATCATCCACTCCTCTGAATGCTTTGGTGTTAATCAGTTTGAGGCCATGCTTTATTAGTTTAAGACTTTTCTAAACACTTTTCATAGACCCCTCTCTTCTACTATGAAGCCACCCTCTCTTCATGATCAACTATAAAATTCAAGAATCTGAAAGGTTTTGGGTATTCATAGTTTTCCATATCAATTTGAACTCTAAGTGGAGAATGGTCTGAAAATTTTGGGTCCATAACGTGGACATTTAGTTGTGGGAACATCAACATTCACTCCGCATTGACTAAAGCTCTATCGATCTTGCTATAAACATGGATGTTAGTCCAAGTGAAACTTCTACCACTTGATCGCATTTCAGTCATACTAGTGTCAAGTAGGAAGTCATTAAAGTTCACAATTTCCATTTCTCTAACTGGATTGCCTCATATTCTGTCTTCAGGATCAAGTATAGCATTATAATCTTCCAGTGCTAGCTAAGCCCCTTGCTGTTTCATATGTATCTCCCTGAGATCCTGCCATAGTATTTTCCTATCCTCCACCATATGAAGCCTATATATTGCAGTTATGTTGAACACAATTTGAGAGCTTCCCACACATACGTTACCATGAATGTATAGCGCAGTCATAACTTCAACTGTAAAATCAATGTGATTTGGGTGCCACGGGATCCAAATCCTATTTCTATCACTACATCTATAATCGTGGCACCAAGACCATCTTCTGCCGAATTTAGTAATTACTCTTTGCGCTTTATTCTCTTGAACTCTATGCTCATAAATGGCAATTAAGCCAATGCTATGTTGCCCTAAGAAAGCATTAAATTCCCTATGCTTGTAAGCTTTATTCATACCTCAAACGTTCCAACTAATGAGATTTATATTGGATCATGTTGATTGGAAGTACCACCCCCGCCCATATCCTGACTTGTCCTTTCCCATACTCTTGAGAGGTTCCGTTGGTATGGTTCCAATGACCAGTGGGTTGAATACGTTCTTGGTATCCACTATATTCTGTGTTGGCCGAGGGATGGTTTTAGACTTGCCTTTCACATTCTACCATTGCTCCTCTTGTGTAGTGGCTCGTGTGCCTGCAAACATAGAGATGGCCTCCACGTGAGCATCCTTCACAGACTTCTTATTCCAAATTTGCTTCACAACCTTCCCCTTATTGCCCATGTGAGTTGGTTTAGGTGGCTCTTTTGCAAGAGCTGGTTTAAGTTGTTTATATGAGTGCCCCAACTGGAGGCAAGTACCACAATACTCCGGCACCCAGTCGTGTTGTACTTTTTGTGTGAATACCCTCCCATTTGGATCCACAACATTTACGGATTGAGGGAGTGCCTGGGTAATATTCATCTCCACCAAAATATGAGCAAACAATATCCTTTCCACTATCGTGGTACAATCGTCAAATTTATCGGCACACCAAGCCCACTTTCAATTCTACTCAAAGAGTCCATTCCCCAGGAGTTCAATGGCAGATTAGGAAGTCTGACCCAAATGGGAATCGTTTGGAGGATTTCAGCATGAAAGTCGAAGTCATCAGTCCACAACTTCATAATAATGGGCCTATTGCTTAGTGTGTATGGCCCTGTAAGGAACACTTCATCCCTATCCTCCTTCGAATTAAATCTTACTAGGAAGTACCCATCATCGTGGTAGAATACTTTAGACTTGGCAGTAAAATTCCATCAGTTTGCAATAAATCTATCTACAGCAGCAATGGTAGGTTCATGTCCTACAACATACAAAATCAAAGCATTTTTTCACTTCTCTGACTCCTTCTCTACTTCATCCTTGTTCAACTCAATAAATTGGGCACCATTTGTGATCGCCGGAGGAACAAAGTTGAGTGTCATACCTCTGGAACCCATCTTGTTACCCGAAAAGACCTCTTCCATTCCCACTTTTCATCATGAGGCTTTAGGGTTGGTTGCGGAGGAGTTAGTCCAGTAGATATGGCTTGGTTTTCCACCACCACCACCCTCATATCCTGTATCTCAGTTACAACACTTGGAACTGGAGTTGATCTCGAGTTGCTTGTTGTTACTACAGAGGATTGTGAGGATTTGAGCTTGACAAAGAGGGTCAGTCTTCTTGGCTTCCCTTAGTCGAGATTGCAGATCCCTTTTCATTCCCTGCTTTAGCATTCCCCATAGCTTGAATAGTCTTCTCTAGTCCAGGTTTGTCAATCTTGTCCTTCTGTGGCCGTCCCCTGGCCATTTCCGGCGAAATCGCACAAAGCTAACGTGCGCCTATCGGTTGCAATGGAACAGTGGTATCGTGCGCCTTAAGGATATTAGGGTCATATTTATTCAATGAAAAAATGTGGTCCTTAAAAATATTTTCTTTCATATAATTTTCGAAATATTTCTTATAATTTTTATCTTTTAACATATTATTTCAACTTTTATAGAGCTTGTTTGAATTGACTTAAAAATTAGTCAAACCTATTTTTAAGTCATTTTTAATTATTGGAAGTGTTTGACTAAGTTAAAAATAACTTAAAATAAGTTTTAATGACTTTAAAAAAAAGTTAAAACCCAAAATTAAGACTCTTCTATTTTTCATTTTTTGACTTAAAAGTTATTTAAGTTTGATTTTTTATTTTACTTAAAAGTTACTTTTTTTCAGTCAATTCAAACTGGCTCTTCGAATTTTGAATGGTCCAATAAATGTTATACCTCATAGATATTTATAACTCTAATAAAGCTCAAAGTAAAATCAAATCAATACTAATGCTAACAAAAAATATTAATTCAACACTAAAATGACAATAGTGTTGAATATGTGTTCTTTAGTTTTATATTGGTTTAGACATTCAAAATACATAACTCAATTTTATTTTTTTCTTTGATGTTTAATTATATAACTAATACTTGTTAGATTTATTTTAGCATGATTTAGTACTTTTGAAAATGATAATTTTCATTGACTTATTAATTTGCAATATTTATTTTATGCGATTTATTATTATTTTTGTTGAATATTTTAGTGTCATCACTCATCTCATATTTTGTGTTATTTCTTAAAAAACACCTTAGATAATTGTACTTTGGTAGGACTAAAGAAATGTTTTGTACAAGTTAATTATATGTTTGTATAAATACTTTGCTGGAAAAAAAAAACCTGAGATTGAAAAACCCGAACTTTATTAGTTTGATTTGATTTATAAATTAAAAAATTTGATACAAATGATTTGATTTGATACTTGAAACCAACCTGACCACGTACACCCTAATCACTGTAAATAAATATGATTTGATTATTCATAGCTAGAATAGCGTTGTAAGTAGAGATAAAATATTTTTTTCTTCTCAAAATTTGTTAAAATAATAAACTTAATCATCTGATGGTTAAAAGTAACTTTTATTACTGCGTAGAAACAAATTTGTCATATTATCCTAAGTAGTGACAATTTAAATGCTATAATTTGTAGTTAATGACATTGCATCACTAAAAATTATGTTGATTTGAATAAAATTGAACCATGTGTACACTCAACTTTTTTCGTCCCTAATATTAAATAATAAATCATTTCGTATTGTTTTTAATTTTGTAGATAATTCAATTATTTGAATATGATGAATTTGGAGGAATTGAGAAGAAGAGTACGATCGATGAAGAAGATAAAGATAGCATATAGAGAGAAGAAGAGTAAAGTGTATTATTCAATCTTGGCTTTATATAAATACTTAACAACTAATTAACTGATTGGTGTTCGACTTTATTTAATTTTTTGGGATAAAGCATAAGTATTCCTCTAGACTATGACTGAAATTTTAGAGACACACCTAAACTTAACTAAGGTCCTATTACCCCCCTAAACTCATTTTTTTCGTATTTTTGTGCACCTTTTGTGCTGACGTGGCACCTTCACCACCCAAGTTGGTTGTGTTTGTACACACTCTCTCGCCACGTGTGTAAAATCTTATTTTTTTATTTTTTAATTAAAAATTATTTTTAAAAAATATTCTTATTTCCTTTATCTTGTATTTAAATTAAGTTAATACACATTTTTTACCTTGTATCGAAACTTTTTTTTACCTACATTCTTTGTGTTTTTCTCTTTTATTTTTCTATTGATTTTATTTTCTTTGTCTTTTGCTTTGATTTGATTTCAAATTTAATTCCAAATGTCTTGTATTTAAAATAAGTTAATTTTGAACGGATATCAAAATAAGTGAAGAAAATCAAATAAAACATAAAAAAAATTAAAACGTTAAAATTAAAGGACACTTTTAAATTATTACTTTTTAAAAAATAAACATAATTTTTTTTTTAAAAAAAGTGAAAAGATAATAAATTAATTAAAAAAAGTTTAAAGTGAAAAGAAATAAAAATAAATATTTTACAAAAGAAAGAAATAAAAATAATTAAATATATATAAGTTTTAATATCAATAAATATGTGTACTAACTAATTATAAAGTTACCAATCAAAAAATAACATGTGTCCAATTTGTGCACTCATCACTTGCCTTCAAGAGAGTGTGCACACTCTCTATGCCATGTCAGTATTTGTGGTGTATTTATTCCATTTTAAATTAGTTTAGGTGGGTAATAGGACTCTAGTTAAGTTTTGGTGTGCCTCTGAGATTTCGGTCATAATCTAGGGGGCCGAGATACTTGTGTCTTATCCCTAATTTTTTAGTTAACAGATCTACTTGTTGCTCTTTTATAGGGACATACTTAGGGTTTGTTTGGTCATGCGATATGAAATTATGATATGAATTGAAGTTTTGTTTGGACATGTAATTTGGATTTTTTATGTTTGTATGTTTTTAATTTCATAAACATAAAAATATCATAAGTTGTAAAACTATTAAAATTGTCTCAATTCTTTATACAATCTTACCAAATAAACAAAAAAAATTCATAATACACTATCACAAAGATATTCTTAAAAAAAACAATATTTATTGATCAAGCTTTAATTCAAATAAAAAAAACATATATAAGTTGTGGTGTACTAGTCTTTAATATAGTCCTCTCACATAGTACAAACAATTTTCTCACGCTGAACTTGCACTTCTCATTCATCTGGCTAAGAAGAACCAATATTATTAATTTGAGCCATTTGTTGGTCAATTTGATTGGTAAGTAAATTTGATAAAAAATAATAAATCTGGTGAATATAAATGGTAAAGTATAAGTTGATATGAAGTAATAATAAATTCTATGTTAGTGAGATTTGAGAATAATCATTATATTAGATGTAAATGGTTTAAAAAGTAATGATATGAATTATAAATTTTATTTACATATGAAATAATATGGTTAGTAGATATAAATGTAAAGTTGTTTTTACAAAATATAAATTTGTATTTGAAAATTTCCAAATCATGATTTTTGGAGAATATAAGATTTCATCATATGAAATCTTGAGATGAAATTGACGTGAAATCGCATGTCCAAACGATAATTTCATCTCATAATTTCATGTCGCATGTCCAAGCAGTCTACTTAATTTTGATTATGGGTGGGTTTGGTATGGGAAAACATTTTACATTTTCTAGAAAAAGTTTTCCAAATTAACTCAATTTCTTCAAATTTAAGAAAAATGACTTCTCTTCCAAAATTGAGGAAAACATTTTCCAAAACTCCACTTCATCCTTTAATTTTTTTTCTTACCCTACACATACCCCGTACCCGACCCTCCCCATTCAAAATAATTTAAAATTTTCTTATTTTTAAAATTTCAAATATATAAATATATCCCTACCACCAACCCACCCCCTCAAACAAAAAATAATAAAATTAAAAATTATTTTTGAAAAATGTTTCAAATTTTAAGATTTTTTTTACCTCACCCAACCCTTAACAACCCTACTCCCAACCTCCCCTGCCCCCCAAAAAAAAAATATTTTCTGAAAAATATTTTTCATTCACCAACCAAACATGAGAAAATAAGTTAAAATCCACTTGTTTTCCTAGAAAACATTTCGTTCATACCAAACACACCCTACATCTTTTGAGTCTTTCATCTCACAAAGTGACGATTAATTTCTATATATTTTGTTATCTCATACAACACTGAATTGACAGTGATTTGCATTGCAACTTTACTATCAATATGCATTTGACCTGAAAGGATTGATTTGTACTCCAGTCTCTTTAAACAATCCTAATATCCAAGTCAAGTTTGCTATTGCAGAAGCAAGACTCCTATATTCAACTGAGCTTTAGTGAATGACCTATCTTGACCAAAAAATAATGTTACACACCTTCTTGAGTTAGGACATGTTGCTCAGTCAACATCACAATAAGTTTGGATCTGTTCTTGAGTTTTAGTTGATACTTGTATGTGAAATTGATCCATATTTAACATGAATAAAAATGGATAAATTCAATGGATAATGTGTAATAATATTAATATTATCCATTTCTTCTAATTATGTAGAGAAATACGTACTTTCATTATATTTTCTTAAAAAAATATTTTTCTCTTTTTATCGTGTGTTTGGTGAAGCAAAATATTTTCATGTTTTTCTAGAATATTTTTTTTTTTGAAAAATGAATGGTCCTGAGTCAACTTCGAGAGGTCGAAATTTTCGTCTCTAGAATTGGAATCGGGAGTCGGGATTGGAAGTTGGATTCTAAGTCAGTTTGTGAGGTTGATTTAAGTAAAGTTTTGAAAAATATTTTCCTAATTTAAGGAAAGTTATGATTTTTTTTCTTACTTTATGTATGGAAGTCACTTTCTCTTAAAATTAGAGGAGAATAAGTCCATTCAAAAAATATTTTTTAAAATATTCAAGCCAATCAAACAAGAAAAAATTAAAAAATATCAAAACATTTAATCCAATCAAACAAGAAAAAATTGAAAAATAAAATAAAAATATTTTTTTCATACCAAATACACCTTAGTAAGTGTACTTTTTATTGGTTCCTACACACTTATATCTATCAAGGAGAGTGCAAATGATGGATACCTATATTTTATAATGGATGATATGAATTAATCATATTTAATCCACTTTTAAATGATTGGATAGCCAATATATTTGAAGTAGGTTAATCAAACAATAACCATAAATTTGACCAATTTTGCAACCCAGAAGCATGTCTTGCCTGGTGATTCTTGAGATATCTGCCTTCCTCAAAATCTCCTCGAGCTATAATTTTTGTATATTTTATTTTTAATTCTATATACAAACACTGTTTTAATATATGTAAACAATTAAATTTAATAATAATTGACCTGGAATACATGTAAAATACACGTACACAATTAGTATAACATAAGACCAAAAATGATTTTCTTCGTCCGCGTTGAGAATTATTTTTGTAAATTTATGTTAGAAACACAACTTCGTCATTTTTGATAAAATAGTTCTTTTACAATTGAACTGGTTCCCAGCATTTAAAAATATAAACAAAGTCTGCACAAATTGATTTGTATCTATCAGGACAAGGTCAATTCTCATTTTCTCCTTGAATACTTCGAGTTGAGCTACTCCATCCATCCGTTCCTTTTAAGTTGTCATGTATACTCAACATACTTGCTCCAAAGTAGTTGTCAAAAGATAAAAATTTAAGAATTAATAAGGGGTATATTAGTCAAACGATATTTCTAATTAAATTTTTTCTCAAGAATTGTGTCAAACCTTATCTTGACAATTAAAAGAAACGGATGAAGGAGTAACTGCCAAGTCTAATCAAGCATTTTGAAGGATATACTTTACAGCATCCACGTAATGTTTTAACAAATTCTCCACAATCTTACAAAACATCTGTTGTAGTCCTTCAAAAACCTGCACCAAATCCTTTGACAACTCTGCTGATAAAATTCTCAAGTTCGCTATTACTTCTTCCATGGTTATGAACATGGTAGATGAACCCTCTACGATTCTTTTCCAGAGAAGATCAAAGAGAGAAGATGCTGCGTCACTCAATACTTGTAACAGAAGATTCAGCAGACATTTCAGACAGCCCTTGATGGCATCTCCTAAGGCTTGCAACCCAGTTTGGATGACTTCGCCAGGAATTTTAAGTGCTTGAATCATCAGCACGAATGCACAGGCTGATGTACAGAAAAATAAGTGAATGATGCAACATAAAAACGTACCTAACGTTGAGAATACGGTGTTCAAGAAGAGAAGCACCATTGAAACAGGAGGAAAGGATGAGAAAGCAAGAAACATATTGATAGATTTAAATAGTTAGGATAATAAGTTGGCTGAGCTCATGTGATTAGTTTATACGGTTTAATTATTGGAATAATACAGGAAGTAGTGGTCCGCACATTTTAGCAACACAAAGTCGTCAAGTAAGTTTAATTCCAAATGGAAGATCCCAACTAATTTATATGAGGTTTTTTGTTTACAGATTGACCAAGTGAACCATTTATCAGCTATTAAGACTTAAGAAACTCATTAACACCTACAGTTCTGCATTTCTCAACTCTTAAGCCCAGACGGTACCTTCCAATTGCAATAGAATATTTATTTGCAATTAGCGACTTTTGTGTAACTAAGCAGTTCCCAACTTAATCCGTGTAACCTCTTTTATTCAGAAAAGAGGGTCGACAGATATAAACACACCCTATGTTACCTAAAACCCAAGTAGTAAATGAAAACGAATAAAGCAAACACAATCAGTAACTCTTCATCCCTCCAGCATCTCATTTACTCATATTATAAAATGTGACAATTTTTCTGCTGGTTGCTAACCAACAGACACAGCTAGTTGTTAATTAGATCTCAGAATTAACTCTTGAATGCAACTGACCTTTCATCAATGGCAGGAGCAGTCAACTGTCTTAACTCTTAATTATTGAAGAGATGGATTGCATGAAGGATGGAGATCCCTCTGCAGGAGTTGACTGGTACGAGGGCCTTCTCAACAACCAAGACGTTGACCTTCATGCATTCATCCTTCAACAAACTCGGTGGGGATTAGCGGGTGGTGCAGCCACGGGATTCACGCAACTTCTTTTGCCTGCAAAAATATTTGATGTAGTCGTATAGAATCATATGCTAATACAGGACAACATGAAATGGTTTGGGCACTCATCAATAGACGAAATCATGAAACTGCTTTACACCATACATGATTTATTCACTTATTATGGATGACGCTCTATACAACTCAAATTTACAAAGCATATCCTCTGACATAGACTACCAGAGAACAAATCCTTTGGTATCAGATACCAGAAACCTTCTATATAGTATATGTACATATATATGACAACATCAATAGAAAACAATCACACCACTGCCAAGTTAGTTCTCTTTAAGCTTATACACAGTCCTAACGTATTCTTCTGCATCCCAAAGGAAAGAACCAAACGCAATAGCCTCCAAGACAATTCTCTTCAAACTTGCCATTGATGTCGAAATTACTTCATCACTCGCCACCAAACCTGTCTTTTTATCACTGAAGAGTGCATAGCAATGCTTCTCAATCAGATTCAGGGCCTCCTTGGACTTTGGTTTTGCGCACATCTGCAATGTTTCTGGGTCAAAAGTCATCACATAATACTTCAGTTTGTCTTGCTTTTTTTCACGGAGAAGTGGTATTTGACCCACTGATGTAGATTGTGTGCCACTGATGCGACCAAAGGGAACAATCTCCGATCCTAAGGACCGAATTTCTGAAAGTAAGAGTTGGTTGTAACTAGCAATATCAAGGTAAGGGTTGATATGATCAAATTTCTTCTCCAAATGGTGCCTCAAGGAAGCCGACTTCAAAAAATATCCGTATAAAACAGAAGCAGCATATACTTGACAGAGCTTGAACTTTTGTACTTCAGTAGGGGTCCAATTGTTTGCCACATTTGACTTCTCTTTCCATCCTAGAACAGTAGTAAGATGTTCCCTAACCATTTCCAGTACTTCGCAGCTATGGATAGACTCAAGTTCCCAGTCCTTGCAAGGCCATATCTCAAGCCTGCCATTATACATGCATTTCGAAAGCCTGGGAATCAAGTGCACTCTGATTCCGGAAAACTGGTAAGATATTAGCATGTACATAATGTCTTCAACAGAAGCTTGACACTCCAGCTCTTTTACTTCAGCAATCCTCCTGGCATAACATCACATTCAAATCTCAGTAAATCCGACCCAGGAGACTCAGATAGTCTATATCTAGATGAACAAGTATCAGGTAATCTAACAATGAGTCGTCCAAACAATTATTCCTACCATCATTGCACAGAAACCAACATTTACCTACTATTTTAGTCATTTTGCTGATGAATTAGGCACCAAAACAATGGCCATGTCTAGCTCCCACCAGTGGTTCCTTGTATAATATCAAAAGTAGTTACATTCCTCAAAGAGCTGTTGCATAAGTAAAATGGAACAGGAAACCAAATTTTGAACAAAAACACTCTTCCATGTTATTTTAAAAGCTCTCCTGATTGGTTAATAGAGGTAGATAAAAGATGGCCTCCTATCCGTGGCCACAACATTTTCACTTTCTCCCATGTTCCTCATGTTCATCTTCACGTCTCTTACAACCGTACTCAACTTACTACTGCAATTCTTTAAAAAACTGATTTTTGAAATTCTACAAATTAAACACTCGTAAATCATTTACGGAACAAGAACATGCTAATTGCACTACCAGAAGAACCCAGCTGAATTTGAAATCATAGAATGCAAAAGCAGATAGATTCTTAGTTAATTAAATTCCATGATGACTATATTTGGATTGTTGTAGCATTACTGCAGCCTATTCAATGAGGATCTCATGCTGAAGATATCCTTTAAACTGGACTACATCTCAAGAATGAGATTTCTGTCATTCCACTACTACTTGCAATTGTAACTTGGACAACCAGATAAATGGAGAACAGAAAAAAAAAATTAAGTCGATCAACTTAATGATAACCGATGATTTGGCGAGAATACAAGCAGCTTATGCTCCTACATCATCAGCTTTATTAAATAGTATGCTTGATATTCATACAGTTGTGGTGAGCACAATAAATTTTAGTTACCAAGTATCTTATTTGGGATTTGTTGTTCCCTTAAGCACTAGAACTACAGAAAACTTAAATGGGCCACTTTCCAGATATTTGGATTTCAGTATCATCTTACTAATTTTTGAGGATTTGAGCTTCCTAATTTTTTTTAATCAACTTCAGATGGGATTTAACATTTCTTTTCTGATGATTCCAGTTAAAATCAATCTGCTTTTATCTTCACGTTAGTTGGATGTCATGCTTCTAGCAGAGGATTGATATTTGTTGTTGATTAGATCAACTGTGCCGCGACCTAAGTCCATGGCATGTATTTTCCACTTTAGTCCTAGGCCTGCGTGGATTTGTCATTCAGGCTACATCACATCAAATCCCAAAAGTGTGCATGAACTTGAGTCATGCCTTATAAAGCTCTTTACTTTCCTCTCACATTCCAATGTGGGATTTACCTAAGGCGCCATGTCCACACCATCTTCAAAAGCTTGTCAACCTAGAAGCCTGCTTAACCCACCCTCATCAGCCCCTTCCGTCAGGGGTGTCACATACCCCCCCTCCCCCTTTTAGGGACTTAAGGTCCTCACCGAGGTTTACCCCACCATCGTACTAAGGGAGTACCGACTCTAATACTATATTCGTCATGACCTAAGTCCATGAAACATATTGTCCACTTTGGGTCTAGACCTGCAATAATTTGTCTTTTGGATGCCACATCGAGCCCCAACAGACTTTCCTCTCATGTTTGAATCATCTTCAGAATTTTGCCAGCCTAGAAACCCTCCAGTCCTGCTTTACCCACCCTCAAAAGTTCAGAATTTTCGCGTTCTAAGACTTCAAAACCAGTCTAAGTTAGGCTCTGGTGGTATTTCGGTTCAATCAGCAAGATCTTATCCCCTTATAATTTACGAGTTTCTAATTTATAGAATTTTAATACCAAAAGCTATGTTCTTTAGATTACCAAGTTGAGGACAAAAGAAAGAGACATGATGTTGAACATGTGGGAAAAGCGGAAAATAAAAATCTTTTGGTCACAGACTGGTGTCTACCTTCTATTAACTTTGTCTTCCATTTTTTTTTTTATGACAAGCGAAACCCGCAGCCGCTACCCTTTGGGTCCGCACAGGGTTTTTACCCCTGCTCCTATGCAATAGCTCGCAAACCACATAGGAGAGGTAACCCGCATTAGGCAAGCCCGGTGCGATGAGCTCGACCCAAAAGGCAAACCCCTTCCTTTCGCTGGCAAGGGGTTTCGAACTTGAGACCTCCAACATGGAAGTCTCAAACCCAAACCCAAACCACTGGGCCACCCCGAAGGGTTTTAACTTTGTCTTCCTTTACTTTTCATTGACTATTTGAAAGCTTTCAAAGGGTCATCGAAAGAGTGAATTTGTTCAACATTCTTTTTCTGTCCCTACATAATGCATCACTGCATCCGTCTCTCCCAGCATTGCTCCAAGCATCTATGCTTCCCCAAAACATGTGATGCAGTTGGATAAAGGAACACACAAGCTTGTAGCAAAGGTTTCCAGTTGAATGGCTCAAGAAATGATATCAATCGACAAGTATATTTAGTGCATATGGAAAACAAAGAAATTATTAAGTATATCCAAATATTGATAAGTCTAGGCTGCAATATATTCTAAACTTAGTATCTTTACTTGAAGTTCTCGTAGTGAAAGATGATATACATAGAGCCTTTTCAGCTCCTAAAATACCAGAGTTCAAATGTATTACTGCATGATACATGTTCATTTTATAGGTTTATCTCAAGCTACAGGTTATTGCAATAAAAAATGGACTTTCAGCCCGTGCCAGATATCACATTGATCAACTCATGTCATCATAGGGTAATCTCTATTCAAGTTTCAAAAGTTCCATTCCTATGCAAGGGAAAAGATATTTCTGGGGCTGCATAATCAATGAGCAAATTGTTGTATCCTCAATTACAACTTTGCTAATGACAGCTACAAACTGGTCCATATCTATAAGAAAATTATCTGTAACAACAGATTGATTGACATTGAGGACAATGACTAACTGAAGGAAAACCTTCCGTTATGTATTGCATTGCCAAAACAATGCAGTCTAAAGGTAATGTAATTCGAAGACACTTACAGAAACACGGAGGTCATTCATCAAATAGGAAAAAAGTGCTTTATCACGCGAAATGAAGAATTTCATATGCTATTACTCCCTCTGTCCCAATTTATGTGACACATTTCAGATTTCGAGATTCAAACAAGTCTATCTTTGACCGTAATTTTTTCCTATATCTTTTAAATATTTTGAATTATCAATTATTGAGACTTATAGTACTTTTTATGTAGTTTACAAATATATAAATTTCATTTTAAAAAATTTGAAGATTTCATGAGTAAATTCTCAGTCAAACTTAAACTGTTTGATTCTCGAAAAGCGAAATGTGTCACATAAATTGGGACAGAGGGAGTATAATTTATTAGTTGACACAAAATAGTAGTAATTGAAAATTTCTATTGAACCTCATCCTGTTCTTTCTGATGGCAAGCATCAATGAAAGATAACTACGCTAAGTATCTCAAAAACCATTTAGTGAACGAAGATAATAATGATAACATAACCTTCTTAATATTTTTTAAGAGAGAAAGGATAAGTGTAGAGATGAAAGAAAGGAATGCAAACGATAGTCTTTGAATAGGTGGGAGATGAAAGGCGAATTGAGCTGAATGGATTTTCTTTCACAGGTAGAGATGGATTATGGATTATGGATCAAGAGAGAGAGAGAGTGATTAAATTGTTTTGTCAACCTCAAGTAAATATTTAAGTACATGTAAATATCTCCCAACCTTCTCACTAATTTAGTGTCAGTTGAGTTTTCATTTGTGCTAACTTTGCTCCAGGCTCCAGCATCTGTTGTCCAAGTCTATCAAGTTGAATCCTCCTCTTAACATGACAACACCCAATAAAATAAGGATTTGGTAAATATCATCCCTATTACTCTCTACCATTAAACTCAGTAATCCAAAACAAAGAACCAACACTTGCTAAGAAAAAATCAATGACTGTACTACCTACTAAGATTCGTGTAAGGAAGTCTATTTAAGTCCCTTTCTTTATTCGGGCTCTACAAGTACAATTCTATCTCTAGATACAATCTTCAAGAGAAGAGAAGCAGGGGAATTTTCTCTAGTCTACAACAGAACTTCAAAAAGTTAGTTGAAAGCGCCTTTACTTTTTAATCTTTAAACTTGTTTATACAAACAGTGGATAGTGAAGTAAAAAACACAAGAGCATGTCAGTCAAGAAAGCTAGAAAGACCAGAGTTTAAATGCAACATTTCTTTTCATCAGTATAAGCTTTGGTGGGCACATGAGCTTTAATCCTGGTCCCAAGCCCCAGTCAACCCCTTTTTTTAATGATTGTGGTGTCTAGGCCAACTTTCACTCATCTGAACTAATTCCACGAGATACCTACCACTTCCTACCAACAACAGGTATCAGGTAACTCTTGGGTGCCGGAGACTCCCATACTATCAGCATAAAGATATAATTCCCCGTTTGGTAGTTCATTGACCACTAGGTTACACGGAGCCCCCCCATTGCATAAAGATATATTATCATGAATCATGTAAGTATAAGGGGATTCGTACAGCCTACATTGTTCTTGCAGTAGGGATAATTAAAGACAATAAAGCCAAATATGTGATAAAGGATAAAACCAAGCACGTACAACTTATAAGTATTGAAAAGCAAAAAATCACAGTGAAAGGCGGGACGTAAAATGGTAAAAGCAAAGCAGGTACCTGTGCAGAAAAGCTTCATCAGAGCCCAAGCTCAGATTCATCCGAGCCACAGCTTCATCCCGTTCGTAAGCCAACTGCTCCAACTGTTTCTGAACAGCAACGTGGAAATACTTGCGATCATTCAGAAGCACAGTACTCAACAACCTCCCAGCCGGCGTTGCTGGTTCTAACGGCGCGTTCAAGCCACCAAATTCACACTTACTACTACTACTACCAGTAGCCACTACAAACAAGGATCTCCTACAACCAACAGAAGAAGTGCCGAATGAGGAATTGTTGAAAACAAAACAAGTTGATGATGATAGCAAAGTCTTCACCGTAAGAGGTAAAGATTGGTGAACAGAAATTTTAGTGTAGAAGAGGCAACAGTCCATTCAACAAGCAATTGGCTAGAAACCCTTTTCAGAAATTAGGGAACAGAGAGGGAGAGGGAGGATGGTTATGTATGCTGATGGGTTGGTTAGGTATATGGTGAAGAGGTTGATTGATTGATAGATAAGTGGGAGAGATGATGGAGGAAAAAGACAAACAAAGTGGAAGAGAGGATAAGGATCGTGACTTATCTACTAAAAACTGATAAAGGAAAAAGCGTTTGTACTTCTGAAATTCCATTTTGTAAGTTCATTCACATCTATTTTGATTATTAGTACTAGTTACAGAGAGCAATATATGTTACTATTTCTTTATTTTAATTTAAATAAATCTTTTATATGTCTTTTAAATTTTAAGTTGTTAATTATTGTAATTTATAATATTTTATGTAATTTTTAGTAATATATGTTATTGTCTTTATCTCAATTTATGTGACATTGATGGAAATTTAAAAGCCAAACAAATTTTTTATATGTCAGTTATTTAATTATTATGAGTTATAGTACATTTTACATCATTTTCAAATTAATATATGTTACTTTTTTTTTTTATCTCAATCTATGTGATTGTTAATTATTGTAATTTATAGTAATTTTCATGTTATATCAAATAATATATGTTATTCCTTTATACCAATGTATGAGACATTGATTGATTTTAAGCTTCCACCAATTTTTTTAGATGTCTATATAATAGTTTAGGTTTTATTACCTCTTTTTGATTTTCGAAGATCCATTAATATACTTCTTCACAATTATCAGTAGAGCTACATTTCAATGTTTTGATAGTTTAGCAACATACCCTTAAAAGAACAGACCAACGAAAGCTTCCTCTTATGGCTCATTATGCATATTATTAAGTAAAAAGTATTTTAATTAATTCGACTAAAGATCCACTAATAGAGTGTTGGGAGAAATTAATGTGAAAGAAAAGTACTGAAAGAAAGATCCTTCAAATTAACGTGTTTGGTGCCTGCAGGTGTTCACGGGTCGGTTTGGATCGGTTATTGGTCAAAACTAAAACCAAACCAACTTAATCGATTTTAAAATTATCAAAACCAAACCAAATACAGTATATTTATCGGTTTGGTTGTTATCGATTTTGGTGCGGTTTGGTTTGGTTATTCGGTTATTAACCATAGACAAAAATAAAAAGAAACAATTCATTCAAAACGTGAAAAAAAAGTGACAACAATCCATTTAAAACGAAAATTGTTAGAATGACTGACATTACATAACTTTCAATCATTTAATTTATTATGAATAAAGCTTCAAAATTCATTATTTTGGCCTAGAAGAAAGAGAAAGTGATATTTTAAATCTTATAAAGAATTGTGACACTCTCATATACATAAAAACAATAAGATAAATATTCTCACCTTGGGCATTTTTTCTTTGATAAGTAAATTATAAATAAAATTTGATGAAAATACATATAATATCTTTAAAATTATTTATAAAAATAATATATTATGTATGTATATTAATAAAATATATGTATATAATCTGTCGGTTCGGTTATTTCTTCGATTTTTTCCGAACAAAATCATAACCAACCGATATACTATTGAATTTTAAAAATCTAAAACCAAACCACACCTAACCCAAATAAAAATTGGTTTATTTAATTGATTTGGTTCAGTTTTTCGATTTGAATCGATTTTTATCCAAACCGTGAACACCCCCAACCACGTGTAGTATAAAGATAAAATTGCAAGTGGATCAAATGACAGAAAGATCCCAGCCAATCCAAATTGCATATGGAAGAAGCGGGGGCTTTCCTGACGTTTGATGCCAACGGAAAGCTCCTCACATTCCCTTTTTATGTTTTTTGTCAGCGTTTCAAAGTTATTTCAGAAACAAATCGTGTAAATTTCATATGTAGTCATTGAATGTTAATTTCAAGTAAATACTATAGTGGTTTGACTCTAAAAAAAATCATGACAATTAAAAGTGAATGAAGGGAGTAGTAAATATCAATCACCAAAGCAGTCGTATGGTAATAAGAAATCAAAAGAAATACAATTAACTCAAACTTAAATGGGTCCCATATTTTCAGAAAGTTGTACGAAATATTTGTATTTTTAAGGGAGAAACTAGTCCAATAGATACAAAAAGTTGAAACGCAGCCACACAACTCCTTTAACTAACCAATTGAGTTATTTTTTTCACGTGAAATTATAAAATTAGCCTCTTAATACTTTTCCGTCAATTCTCATAAACGGGAAGCTCCTCACATTCACTCTTATTAGTAGTAGTAAAATAAAAATAAAAACTTTATAATATTGAGTTTAAAATTAAAAAATAATTGGCCAATTTTACAATCGATAAATCAAATCGATTTTTTTTATTAGGTTATCAATAAGGGTTATTAGGTTAATGATTTTTAAACAATTTTGTAATATTTTTTGTTGGATTATCAGTTCGGTTTTTTATTATATGATTATGGTTAAATTGATAACCCAATAAGATTACATCAAAATTACTATTTTACTCCTTATTATATAATAGTGCCTCTCTATTGTGATACATTCTCTCTTCTGGACACGAACAAGTATTACCTTGTCTTTTCTTAATATATGATTTGATTGTGATAAAAACATACCATTAATGTTGTATTCACAATTTATTGCACGAGTCTTAGAAGGAACTCATACATTTTCTTTGTAAGCAAAATATATCAATGTAAAAGTTCATATTGCACTTCTATTCTTGCTATTAATATTATTATTTTATAAGTATCGTGTATATATAATCATATCGACATTTTCTCATTGGTTAAATCGATAATTGAATCATTAAAGACCAAAATCAATTAATCGAAAATCAATAATAAGTATCGTGTTGGTTTGATTATCGATTTAGTGTGTTAACAAATTAGAAATTGATAAATCAAACTCATAATACATAAAATTGAACTGAACAGACAGACACACAACCTTAGCGTTATGCAACTATAATAAACTTCTCCAAATTTCAAGGCACACTATTACTAGGTAATTGTGTTATATAAATGCCTTTGAATATATATATATATATATATATATATATATATATATATATATATATATATATATATNAGTTGGAACTATCATGACATTAGGTGTTTGTACCTTTAGCATTATGTATTTGTATCTTTATATAAAAAAAGGTACAATTCTAATGTAGGATTTTTTCTGGCCCTATTTTATTGGTTGTTGAGCACGTAGAAAGCTTTACATCCGTGTGTAAGTTATAGCTATTGTCTTTACATATACTCAACTCAAAAGTGAAACCATCACTCCTTCTCTCAATTCTTACTAATATCCATTAATTTTAAACTTCTAAAGCTCATCTCCTTAAAGCTTGAAATTGGTCTAGTTTTTTATTTTGTCTTTTTGCTTTCATAGGTCTACGTTTTTTAAGTCCTTTCATTTACTTTTTATGCAGTTCTTGTTGATTCTACTTCTGTGAAGAAATAGGATACTAGAATAGTTGTCTTTCCTTTTGTTTGTTTCACTGATTTGGAGAAATATTTCCTTCACACTTTTCTGTAGTTTTTCTTTCATGTTTCAACCTAAATGCTGTACTAGTATATTTTTTGGTCTTTTTCTCTCCTTTTATTTTTTGATTTGTTAGTTTCTATTGCATGTTAGTACTATTATTGTTTGTTCTTTGTATTGTACAAAAGGTATTTGATGTTATATTATAACACACTTTCTCCCTTTCTTTAACCGTAGACTCAGAGAAATTCTACATTTCAAAAGCCGACACTAAAATTTTAAGTACTAAATCTCCATAAGAATTATCTTCAATTATATAAATCTAATCTAAAGTGTGAATTAGATTGTAGAGACAACAAAATTATAGTATTTAACCTTTTATATGTGCCTTACCATTAGCAAGAGTCTATGAATTCAAAAGAACTCTAACTATTGTGGCTCTCTGGCCCTTCTTGATCATATTATTGTGAAGATAAAGAGATATGGCACTAAGATTCAATATTGAATGAATAACAACTATTACTCCCGATTGGACTTGCAAAGTCCAAATCGTGGACATGAGTCGAGCGACAAAGTGTGGAGAAAAAAATAAGATTCTAAAATATAATTTTGGAAGACAAATAGGTATTCTCGCTTAGTGTTATCGTATCTCATCATTTAATAATAATTATACTATTTATCTATATCTCACAAAGTTCTCCGACTTTACAGGAGCAGCAAATCAGGACATGTGTATATGGTAATGATATTGACTATTATGTAAAAAAGTTTATATTATTGGATACATATCTAATCCCCATTGCCGGAGTGATAGTTTCACTATCGTCATACGGAAGATTAATACAAAAAATGTACTGGGTGCTTAGTAAAGAAACTCTAATTGAATATGTCAAACCAAATGATGAGTTTGAGAAACTATTATTGCCTTCAAGCAAGCTAAATTCGACAACTTTTGCTAGTATTGCTCAAATGACTCCAGATCCTACTGCAAAAATTGGTATATCCCTCCTACCAACCATTAGTTAGCTGAACATTTATGTTCCCACATGTAAAAAGTTCATATTTCTTTATCTCTTACCATCAGATATTATAGAAGTTGTTCTCCAATGTGGCCCTTCAAAATATACAGGCCGCACTCAAATTAGGTGTCGTGATGTTATTATTGATGATAATCAGTATGTAGAACCTTTCATGTTATATATTGTTATTTACGTTTTTAAATTTTTACACAATTTTAAGATAGATTCGAGAAAAAATGATATTGTATTCCTCGTGTTTTCAGACGAAATCAATTTCTGCTCACCTTATCGGATGATTTCGAAGAAATTGAAGGAACTGTGTTTTGTTAAAAATAAGTCTGGTTTTAGTTTTTAGAGTCACCACTTAATTTTTAAAGTGAAAATTAAGAAAACTATTTTCTCAAAAGTTTAAAAATAGAAAATCTAATGAAAATTTTAAGGGAGTTCGAGGTTCATATTAATATTTCGGGAAGGGTTTGAAAGCAACTGAAATGTCCGCTAACACGCGGTTATCCGATAATTAACTATTTGACTAATATTTAAAGAAATATGCATACTTGACTAAATTACAAAAATAAACAGTTTGAAATTTGAAATTATTTTTAAGGGGAAGGAAAATATTAGAGAAATATTACTTAAGTAAATAACCTGCAAATATTCTAAAAGAGGGTGAATTAAAAAAAATAGATAACCTTATTTAATTTTAGAAAAATATAAGTGTTAAACTCAAAATGGTTTTCTTTAGGGAATTGAATTTTTGAAACCTTAAGATTAATTCTAACAAATAAACACATAATAACAGTTAAGTAGATAGGGAAAGAAAATTCGGGCCCAAGTCTGGATTTGTCTCCTGGGCCAACACTTGGGCCTAATTTCATTTTGAACCTTTGGCCCATTTAAATCATTTGTACATGTCTTAATCTAACATAAAGAAATGTTTCTCTTTTGGGCCTTAAGGCCCAATTCTTGCACCTGTCCTAAATTCTAACAAATATGATTTGAAAATGAAAGGATGGGCATTTGGGCCCAAATCTGTCATGTATGCAGCATATACACTAAGTGTATATCAGCTGTATATTTTGTATATCAGCTCCAATTCCTGTTCATCAACTTTTTAGGGGACCTGTTCTTCGATTTCTACGGCTGGCTGACTCGAATAAAATAAAATTAGGCCTCCATGGCCTAATAGGAAAATGCAAGGATAGAGTGTTAGGACCCGGGACAGATTTCACATGCAATAAAAATGGCAAGAAATTAGCATATGATCTGACCAAAATGGAAAGAGTAAAGAATATGCCAAGTTTTACACAAAGAAGAGATGAGATACATATATTTATCACATAATCCAAATTTAAAAGAAATCATACAAGGGCAAGCAAGAAACTTTAATGTCAAAGCCAACAACTTTTTTAGGAACATAATTGAATAAAGTCGAGCTGGCAAAGAAATCTACAGATATTGCCGACATATACATAAATCAGAAAGAACAAAGTCACAAGTTGAATGGTAAAACAATGAAGAAAAATCCACATGCTGCTCTTTTAAAGAAAGTTAACCATTTCAAATAACAAAATTGATACAGAAATCACTCAAACAAAACCATTCTAGGGATCAAACGATAATGGGCGGAGATTTAAACATGCTTGCAACAAGGCCACATGTGATTCGGCTATACCAAAGAAAGGCAGACTATGGAAAATTATTCTAAAATAAAGTACCGAAGCAAACTCAAAACCAAAACGAGCAGATAATAAATTAGCATTTGAAAGATATCAGACTATGAAGTAATACGAGTGAAGGGACAAGAAAAATGCTGATAAGATACGCATGCATCTAAACAGTGACCCTAACAGATCAACAAATGAGAAAACGAACTGAGTAAGCTAGGAGGAGCAATATTCTGGATCATACAAACATAATTTTCTAACTAAATTCACTATCGATTCTGCCTGGTTCCAATATGAAAACAGCCAAGAGTAATTAACAACACATGAGCAAGAAGTAACACTTAACTTTGTGACCCATTGAGACCAAAATAACACACCATTTCACCTTTTTTTCTCAGAAGAAATGCCTTTAGAAGTTGAAACGACTTGAACTTTCGCACAAATAGCAACTTCACAATAAGGAGATCAAACTTTGGCCTATCAAAACATTAATCATCTACAAACAAACAACAAGATGAAAATCAACATTTTAACCACACTTTATTAAAGGAAAGATGAATGTTAAACCCAATAGAATGGCATGATTATTTGTTTTAAGACATAACTAACACAACCATGCACATGATTTAAAACTAAAAAAAAACTAAGTGACTAACTTAAACAATTGAGCCAATCCATCTGGAAATAAAGAAAATACAGCAACGATTTAAATGACACACTGATGACATATAAATAGACTCGACTCATTTGACCTGTTTAAAGAAAACTTTAAAGTGCTTAGAGATGATGAAACAAACTCGACCAAATAAAGCATTCTTCAAATTTGCAAAGAAAACTTAAATGCTAGCCATTAAGCTAAAAAAAAAGACAGGAAAAAGTAGACATAGGAATCAAACTAACAACAACATACGATATTTCAGCCAACCTAACAAGTAGCGACTAAATGAGGACAAAATAACAACAAGGAAACAAACTGCTGAACATAAGAATGAAAAGGTAATCGAAACTACTAATCAACGAATTTCAGGCATAAATCACACACAAAGACACGTTCCATGCTTTAGTTAACTAAAACACCGACTCGTAACACAAAATCTTTTTATCAAACATTAGCAGTAAACCTAAAGAGAACTGAAGCATTCAAACGAACAAAAGGAGGGTCAACAGAGACCTTTAACTCAAAACAAATACCATACAAAACGAGTCAAGAATGAAGTTTACCTTTTCGGGGGCAGCAAACTAGAGACAACGACGAGCTAGAATAACGACCTTCACCACGGAAAACTCGAACACAAACCGTAGTCAAGAAGTCTGGGCAGGAATATCAAACCCAAACTCTGAAAAACAAGTATCTCCTTTGTTTTTCCTTGAATTGTATTTAGTAGGTATTTTAGCTATTTTCGCTTAAGCTATTCTGTGTATTTTTGCTCGAAAATTCCCACCCCTAACAATGAATAAAAAGGAGCTTTAATGAGAGGGAATTAGGGTTCGGATTTGGGGGGGGGAATGAAGAATTTTGGATAGGAATAGGGGAGAAATCGAAAATCCCCAACTCAAATTTTGCAATTCAAAATCTTACGAAGGACGAGGAAAAAGTTGTTGCTTGTACGAGAAATCTGGATTTCCAGCAAAAATCCAAAAGCGAGAATGGACGCGGGCGGTCTTGATCAATCCTTTGTCCTTGAAGCTCGACATGGCGCCTATCCACGCGAGCAAAAGACGAAAATCGCATTGCAAGGACAAAATTACAGGCGGCTCTGCCCTGCTGGAACAGTACCATTGTACTGGGAGGGAGACGATGCAGGAAAAGCTGCTACGCATAGACGTTGTGTGCTCGCCGTTTGGTACCGTTACTACTGTTTGTGTTGCGCTGAATTATTAATTCCGTGAACTCGCCCTCGCGTGAGGGAGATAAAGTGCGTGCAGGGGTCAAGTTTTGTCCTACGCACTTTGCTATTTGGTTTCACCATCATGCCATTGGCCTTTCTGTCTTGTTGTTGTGATGTTGATGCGTTTGGATTGCTGCTTTGTTGCGTAAACTACTGCCGTGAATGTTGGGAAAGTTTTGGGTTTCTTTTGAGAACAAAGTTGGGCCGGGTCAAAAGGAGGGGTGGGCTGAGAATATGAGAAAATGGAATTGTTGGTTGGGTACTTTGGTATTATATGTATTAGGTTTTTCTGCATTGAAAAGGTGGGCTGGTGGAAATATTTTGGATTGAACAAATGGTCCAATTTTGGGTCTTGAAAGAATTGGGATTCAAGTTAAGAAATGGCTCTATTTTCAATTACAAAATAACTATTGAATTACAATTGTAACCAATTTAAGTTGAAATTTTAGCTAGATTGAATTAAATTGGTGAATTCGGCTAACGACAAAATAAGACGAATTAGTATCAATTAATAAGCTTCTTAATCTTAACGAAATAAAATAGTTAACTTAATTATAAAATAATGAATTTAAAATTCAAGCTAATTCATGCAAAATTAAAACTATAATTCAAACTAAGACTAAATTAATAAATGTATTTATTTTAACAATGTAGAAATCTTTTGATATGATTTTCAAATATTTATAAAATATACTAATTACATATATAATCATATGAAACATATTTATTATTCAAAATACTATAAGAATCGACTGAAATTACATAAAATAACCTTAAGACTAGAATTTTATAAAGCTAATTATTCTAAATAGTTTGAAAATAATTAAGAAGCTCGAAAATTAATTATTATCGGGGAGGGTCAAAATTTCGTGTCAACAATTGTCCCTCATTTTACTTGGATTGATGCAAGAATCCAAGGAAAATAAAATTGACGAATCCAATTTTAACCGAACACATCTTCATCTTTTGTAAAAGGGATTTGGTACGGGCTTTAGGAATTATGGCCGAACCTCAAAAGTGGGTTTTCCTACATATCTCGGGCTATATGATAATTCAAGCCACTTGTAGTTTGATACGCTTAATTTCACGCACGATTTTGAAAGAATTCAAAAGCCATCTTGACATCGAATTAAGAAGAGATCAGAATGCTCAGAATACGATTTAAGAGTGAGTGTAGGGATACAACCGAGTTTTCAACACCAATCCCTCTTACATATCCCTCAACTTAGGGAATCAAACTGCTTTTAGTTCGACTCAATTGGTTGAAAAAAAATCTATTATGCTAAGATATCCTTCGATTAGGGAGAGTGACAATGTAAGTCGAGAATGAAAAGGAGGCTTGCAACCTCTTAGTCATGAATGTGGCATGCTTCACACCCATAATTAAGAACTTGCACGGACATAATTTCCAAAGCTCTAAGGGTATTCTCACTCGGATTGGAAATTCGCTTCCGGTGAACACCAAAAAATATTTTCGTATGCGAAACTGAGACCGATAAACCTAAAGAAAAAACCACATGCCTTCTTATAGGGGTGTGGGTTGATTGTGGTGGCAGTCACTCTTCAGCTCGTGTCCTAAGAGTTTGGTACTCCTCTTCGAACTATGTCCCAGTTCACTATTAAGAAAAAGTTCCACGTTGTGCTGCATCCTTTTTGATGTCGTCCGCACTTGTGGTTTGTTTTGAGAATTCATCCTCTCGGATTCTCTCGACAAAGGCTGAGATAAAAACTCATTAGCATAAAATGTAATTCAATTGGGGAGATAGTGTCTTTTACCATGTTGACACTTGATTGCTCTCCTTGAACATTTGACGTCAGCTTCCTCCAATTTGACGTAAAGCAAATAAAGCTTGTATTTCGTATTTTTAATATAATCTTCAATGTGCTCTTCTTTGATGTCGAAGTAATAAAATATTCTAATATAATATGTTGATAGTTCTCTTGATTTTCTTGCGATGCATGACTTCTTTTCCGTGATGCATGACTCTCTTCTTCCCGCAATGCATCAATTCTTTCCCTGCGATGCACGAATTGTTTCTCTGCGATATATGAATCTTTTCCTGTGATGCATGAGTTTTCCCGCGATGCATGAATCTTTTTCAACGATGCATGACTTCTCCCGCGATGCATGACTCATTTTCCTGCAATGCATGACTTCTTTTCTTGCGATGCATGAATCTTTTCCAGCGATGCATGACTTTTCCCGCGATGCATGGATCTTTTCCAATGATGCATGACTTCCATTCTTGGTACCGAACGAAGGTAATGCTTCACCGAGCAATGTAGATGACCTTTCGGTGGCAGTATCGTCTCATTTGATAATACAATATAAATGACCCTCAGAGTAGTGGTATCATCTCATTTGACAATACGATATAAATGACTCTCCGTGTAGTGGTATCATCTCATTGGACAATACAATATAAATGACCATCAGAGTAGTGGTATCATCTCATTTGATAATACGATATAAATGACTCTCCGGGTAGTAATATTATCATGTTTGATAATATGATACAGATAACGTCCTCCAGGCATCTTTAGTTGATGGAAAACAGTAAAATGTCTTTCTTCGGGGTTTTCATTGGTTCCATCTCCAAACATAGTGGCATGTTCGTTCTAGACTTCGCCTTAGTGAGAATTGAATGAAATAACGTTATTCATATTCCCAATTCTTTGGCATAAGAAGCATAAAACTTTTCCTGCGTCCACAGAAAAATTGTCAATTTTGGGGAGCTCCTCACCCTTTGACTTCTCCATATTCATTGAATGGAGGAATATGATGATCTTGAGGCAAACTTATAGACCTGCATCCACAAAATAAAATTTAGTTTAAAGTGAACTGATCTGTGTTGATTCCTTCGACTGTCTTCTCCTTGTCTGGCTATCTCCAGTTGATTTCTCCGATCTCCCGCCTCTTGATAGATAAAACAAAACAGTTTTATGCAAAATAATTGAAACATGGAAGAAAAGTTTTAAGAAAAATAGATTTTTAACAAGTAATATTTGGAAAAGGTCACTGCCAAGTGTTATGCCACATCAAGCTTAATGAACGTCTTTGAAGTTGCTGCTTTGAGGTCTATCTGATTATTTGCTGGGAAATGCTTAAAGTTGTTTTAAACTTCTGATGAAACCTACTGAAATTTTTGAGGTCATCCTTAAAAAATTTTGTCCCAGTTAAATATCTCTGTGTATCTTGAACTGTTGATGAACCAATCATGGAATTTTTGAGATCTTCTCAAAAAATTTGTCCCAGTTGCAATTCTTGATATCACTTCAGTCCTGACTTGTTAGAGAGATCTTCTTCGTGAGAATTTTGGAGCTCTTCTAAAAAAAATTTGTCCCAGCTTTTATTATAAAGGAAAAAATAGAAATCTTATAGGAGATATGATGGAGCTATTGTGGCGCCTACGTATCCTGTTGAGGCAGAAATCAGGTCAAACGTAGTTCCCCCTCAAAGATTAACAAAAATAAGAAATTTGACTAAGGAACTGACCAAGACTGTCATAGGCCGCCTACGTATCTCATTTTTGAGAATTCAAGTCGAACGTAGTTCAAAAACCAAAGGAAACGTTAAAAAGGGATAAATGGGTGACCGAGACCAACATAGGCTGCCTACGTCTCATTCTTGAGAATTCAGGTCAGACATAGTTCATTATTGAGGGGATAAAATTCTAAACAAAGTGATTACAAGGAAATAGAACGATAACAAGGGAATGACAAAAATACAAATTGAGACTTCACACATAATATCTTTTTACAACATCTGAGTTGATTGGTTTCGTCCATTCGATGCCATCCATCTCCGACAGGACTAAGGCAGCTCCAAATAACACTTTGCGAACCAAGTAGGGTCCTTGCCAATTTGCTGTAAACTTCCCTTTGTACTTATCCTAATGAGGAAAAATGTGTTTGAGAACTAACTGGCTAATTTTGAACATTTTTACTCTTACTCTCTTGTGAAAAGCACGAATCATTCTCTGTCGATACAGTTGACCATGACAAACAACAACCATTCTCTTCTCATCAATCAATGTTAACTGATCAATCTACTTACGAACCTAATCATCATCACTCAAATCAGCTTCTTGGATGATTCTTAATAAAGGTATTTCAACCTCGGTAGGTATAACTGTTTCTGTTCCATAAACTAACAAGTATGGAGTTGCTCCAATTGACGTTCTGACAGTCGTTCCGTATCCCAACAAAGCATATGGCAACATCTCATGCCAACCTCTGTAATTGTCAATCATTTTCCTCAAATTTTTCTTGATGTTCTTGTTGGTGGCTTCTACAACTCCATTCATTTGGGGACGATAAGTGGTTGAGTTTCGGTGAGTAATCTTGAATTGTTACATATTTCTCTCATCAGATGACTGTTGAGATTAGCTCTATTATTGGCAATGACGGATTCTGGTACTCCAAACCTACAAATCAAATTATTGCGGACGAAATCAACTACCACTTTCTTGGTTACCGACTTATGTGAAGCTGCTTCCACCCATTTGGTAAAGTAGTCAATGGCCACTAAGATGAATCAGTGTCCATTAGAGGCTGTCTTTTCTGCATCCTCTTCATCCATCAGGATCTGGTGATAACCGGCATAACAATCTACAAATGACTCATCTCATTCTTGGCACAATTATCAATGAGAATGTGAATGTTTGGCAATGGAAATTTATCTTTCGGGCTAGCTTTGTTGAGATCTCTGTAGTCGACACAAATTCAGATCTTTTCGTCTTTCTTGGCAACCGAAACAATGTTGGCTAACCAAGTCAGATATTGCGTCACTTCCACTACTTGAAACTCGATCTGCTTGGTGATCTCCTCTTTGATCTTCAAACTCAACTCTGTCTTGAATTTACGAGTTTTCTGCTTTACCAGACTAAAATCTGGATTGATCGACAATTTATGAGAAACCATGTTTGTACTTACCCCTGGCATATTCCTGTAAGACCAGGCAAATATATCGATGTATTCTCTGAGCAAACGAACCATGTCCCTTCTTTGAGCCTCAGTGATTCTGACTTCTTTGATATATTCCTCATCTCTGAGATTCACAGTCTCAGTTTCTTCCAAATTCGGCTTGTGTTGGTTCTCAAATTGTCAGAACTCTTTAGCAACAAGTTCGGGTACCACATTTTCTTCTTCATATTCCTCGCATTCGTTATCACCTGCCTCATTTTGTTCGTTTGGCTCGTGACATGACATGACATTGGCAGGTTTTATGTTATTATTACTGAAATCATAAACAAATAAAGTTAGAAAAGTAAAATATAAACGAATAAGTAAATAAGCAAATTTTCGGTAAGAGAGGCTTTTCATTTAAATTTAAAAGCAGGCATAAACTTTGGCCATGGCTAAGGGCCATTCCACCTTCTTAAACATTACGGGGGAATTTAAAAACTCAAACAAGTAAAAATTGCATAAAGGGTGGGTCTCGGGCCTTTTCCGGACTACCACCGATTTTAAAAATAAACATAAACACGTGTACTTTCTACCCAAATGAGTGGGGAATCAGGAGTGGTATGAAGGTCCAATTTTGCAACTACTCCTCTAGTTCAGCCTCATGGATGCCTGATGTTCCAACCTCTTCCTCGATGACTGCATCAATCTCCTCGAAAAGGCCCCAGATTCCTCCCCCGAGACCACCATCATTGACATATTCTCGCACCAGGAATGACTGGTACAAATGAGAAATTGGCCTGGCCAATGCTCGATTAACACCCTTGTTCATCACCTCTGCTTCATCAACATCTGTGGGGACATACCCCAAACCAAATTTTGCTCCTCTGGCGGGAATTGGAATAGGCTCAACAATTCCTTTAAAGCACTTCCCCAATCTGAAACCTGGTTCAAAATCGCTCCGGAGAAATATGGTAGCTATCATCTTGTACACAGAAGGCATAGGGGGTAGTGGACCCAAGTCATCACTGGTGGCATTTACCAACTCCACCGTGTAGAAGTCACAACCTCAGGAGACCTCATCAACAATCAGCACATATCTATTGGAATGGCTCCCTTCACTATGAATGACCAATTCCTAATCCTTCCAAACAAATTTCATCAGTTGGTGAAGGGTAGAAGGCACATGCCCGACCATGTGGAACCACGATCTTCCCAGAAGTAAATTGTAACTGGTATTGATATCCAACACCTGAAACTCCACATTAAATTCTGCAGGACCCATCTGAATCCCCAAGTTTATTGCACCGAATGTGTCTTTTTGCTCTCTATCGAAATCCCTCATATTGACTTGGTTCTCATGAACTTTTCCCTAGTTGAATTTTAGCTACCTCAGAGTTGAAAGTGGGCAAATATTGAGACCGGATCCGTCATCGATCAAGACACAATTTATAATCTTGTCTCGACACTTAATGGTGACGTACAAATCTTTGTTATGCATCTTTCCTTCAAAGGGTAACTCTTCGTCACAGAAAATGATGCGGTGTCCTCGGACGGCTTGGCTTATCATGGCTGCCAATTTATCACTGTTAGTACCCACGGTCACATAAGTGTCATCCAAAGCCTTCATCAAGGCTTGCTTATGAAGTTGTGAACTCATCAGCAAGACCCACACAGAAATCTGAGCTGGTGTTTTCTCCATATGCTTCTTGATCGATGAAACCTTTGGTTGCATCTTTCTCCAAAACTTTTCTGCTTTAGCTTCACTAATTTTCCTTTTAGATTGATCATTCTTCTGCACTCCCTGGGATAACTCTTCTGGTATGTAACTTATTCCGGATCTAGTCATACCCTAGGTAGCAGCCGTTTCAATGACAAACTTTTATCGGGTGGGAATTTCTTTTGGCACTAAGGCAACAACCTTTTCGGGTGTCAGAATCACGAATTCCTTTTTCTCTCTTATGCTCAATGAAGCTACAACTCTTTCAAGTCATCAAGAGCGATCGAAACTATTCCTTTGTCACGCACCATTTATCATCCATCTCTAGCATATTGATAGTGACTCCCCCATGATTTGGCAAAAGATTACTATTGACATTGGGCACGACTTTTTGGAGAGTGACCACTTTCTGGTCAATCAGGTCTTGGATCTTGTGTTTTAGGTTGATACAGTCCTCGGTATTATGTTCGATACCGTTTGAGTGATACGCGCACCTCTGATCAAGTCTGTAAAACCTTGAGCTAGTGTCAACCGATTTGGGCCCCACTAGATGGATAAATCCAGCAGTAGTTAATCGCTCGAATAACTTTGTTTGGATTTTAATGAATGGAGTGAAATTTCTAGCGGGCTTCTTCTCACATCTAGGACGGGGAGGATCGGAATTGCCTTGTTGAGGGGGAGGCATTTGACGATAATTTGGAGCATTTGGACGGGGGTCTTGATATCTTGGATATGAATTGATTTGATAATTTGGTTGTGGAGCTTGGTAGCGGGGGGGTGTATTTTGGTAAAGTGGAGTTGGGGTTTGATACACTGGGGGAGGAGTTTGGTAATTTTCGTGAACGTTGGCACAGTTGGGGGCAGCGTTTCGGTAGTGATGAGATGAAGTCTGGTAAACTAGAGGGGGAGTTTGGTAGATAGGATGAGGAGTTTGGTAAATAGGTGGAGGGGAATTTCGGTAATCAGCCTGTACATAACAAGCCGGGTAAAAACTCTATGGAGGTTGGGAACGACCTTGGTATGACGAGGATTTTCTTGGGGTCTTCTTCCCCTCGTAAGAGATAGAAGACACGTCTTCTCTTTTCTTCTTCAACAAACCCGAGGATCTAGGCGAGGCAACAACACGGACAATCTTCCTAGTTCTTAGACCGTCTTCGATAGTCTCACCTACCTTGACTATCTCGACGAACTTTTCTCGAATGAGCAACATAATTATAACACTCTGGAAAATGGCAGGTTAAGCTAGAGCCTAAACGTAAGGTTAAAAATCATAAAATGACTCCCCGTAGATTTGTAGACCATCTAAACATGATATGGGGGTTTTAGGAGTCAAGGCCTAAGGGACAAGTTCCAAGCAAAAGGGGCAAGCCAAGGTCAAAGGCAAAGGTTGCCCAAAACTTGAGCACACTACCTCAAGCTCCACGGCCATCACCACGGCTCATGATCATGACCACGGCCGGGAGGCTTCGTGGAGTTGCCTTGGCCAAAGGAGGGCAACCTCCAAGTGTCTTAGACACTGCCTCAACCTCCACGGAAGGGACCACAGCTCGTGAAGCCCTTCGTAAAGAGGACTTGGGCGTGGTGGCATAAATGCGCGAGGTAGCATAGCTACTGCCTCAACCCTCCACGGGCATGACCACGTGTCGTGGTCCACTTCACGAGTTGTGAAGGGTCCCGTGAAAATGAATTGGGCGAATGAACCTTGTGACCAAAAATGGAGGCCACTGCCTCACCTTCACGGGCAGGACCACGGGTCGTGGTCAACACCACGGCTTGTGAAGGGTGACTCGTGGTCCCTGACGGGGACCATTAAATGAGGACTTTAAAGTCATTTTCTTTTTAGTCCAATTAAAGTGGGGTTGTTTTGGGTATTTTTAGGGGTAGTTTATATTGTTTTTAAGTCAAATTCACCCACTTTCACTCATTAATACACAACACCTAAATATTTCCACAAAATCCTCTCCTCTCCAATATTTCTCTCTCTAGAGTTTCTCCATTGAAGAACACCAAGACCTTGAAGAATAGGGACCAAGAATCCATCTTCTCAACTCCAATTTGTTTGAAAAGCTTCAATTAAGGTATGTGATCCTTGATTCGTGGAACACTTTTCTCCATGAAGACCTTCAACTCTAATTTTGAAATTTGGGATATTGTTAAAAAAACTAGGGTTTTCATTCTAGCCATGGGTTCTTCTTAAAAGAGATTTCATTATGTTATTTGTCCTATATTATGGATGATTTGACGTATAATGGTGATTTTTTATAGTAAAACTCCCTATGAACCCATGAACTACCCCATGACCCAATTTTATGAATTGTGATGGAAGTATTGATGCAAGATGATTACTATGAATTGTATCTATGTTAATCTAGTTGTTGAGTTTTGTTTTATTTATGCTTAAAGTAGTATTTCTAAGTATGATTGTGAGACATGATTCATGACCCTTGAAAGGGTAAATTGCTAGGGTTTGTACATATTGCTGAAAGGGATGTATGAACTTATGATTCACTTGAAAGGTAAAGATCCTATGACTATTGTGTAAATTGAGGTATTGTTGAAAGGTTATTCCCTCCTTACCCTTACACATGTTCATGTATGACTTGTCTGGGATGATGATGATGTTGTTGTGTTGATTGAAAAACTATTTCTCATGAAAACACTATGAACAATAATGTGCAAGGTTTACTCACATATCAATGATGATTCTAAGGTTGAAAGTTAGTTCTCACCTAAATGAGTGTATGAGCTATTTTATGAATTGTATTGAATGAAGGGTAGAGCACTCCTTTACACATGTAAATACAATTCAAGACTAATTATGTATAATTTTGGAGATAATGCTTAGTACCAAGTGCATATGGACAATGAGGTAAAGGCCCTTCCGTCAATGTAATAGGTCGAGTCATCTAAAGTGAAATCATGAGATGGAAGCTCCTCCGCCAATACAATAAGTCGGGTTTCTAGAAGCAATCTCCCTATCCCATAACTATGTGACCACATAGGAATTAGATAGTGGATCTACCTAAAAGCTAACACATTTAGTTCTACCTTAGGCAAGTAGGACACCTTCTTTCAGTGTGGGGTTACACGACACCGGATTCCATGTAGCTCACATGGTCTATGTCGGTTATGGCTATTCTTTCTTATATGATAAGATAATGAATGCGACATGAACTACACTATGACTTCTTGGTGAGTTTACTTAGTAGGAGTGGGCGTATGAGACTTCACTTTTATATTGCACAAGTAGACTTAGTAGGATGTTATGGGATGGTTCATTTATGTTATAATGAGATATGAATGTATGCATGTATGTTGAATAATGAGATATGAATGTATGCATGTATGTTGAATGGATAGTTGCCAGGAATGACTTTCCTTATGTTCAAGTAATATACATGACTATTTCTTTATTGATGACTATCGATTATGATGAGGTCTAAAGATCGTATGTATGACTAAGGTAGCTTCAAAGGAGTACTTAGTATGGTTGGTATTATGGGATGCCTACCATACATTGCACAAGTGTTCCTTAGGGGTTGCTAAAGTATTGATGTNTTTACATGACTATTTCTTTATTGATGACTATCGATTATGATGAGGTCTAAAGATGGTATGTATGACTAAGGTAGCTTCAAAGGAGTACTTAGTATGGTTGGTATTATGGGATGCCTACCATACATTGCACAAGTGTTCCTTAGGGGTTGCTAAAGTATTGATGTTACTATGTTATGAGTATAAATATGATTATAGCTTGCCTTTTACATTAGAAATGCATGTTGGTTTCCAAACTTGATAAATGCATACTTTTCAACTAAAATGTCCTTTTTATCATATTTAAAGAATTTTATGCATGTTTCCATACCTAGTACATATTTGTGCAAACCCCTTCTCCTTCTACATTTTTGATAAATGTAGTTTCCGGCTAGGTGACATACACTCTCCTTTCTTGAAAAAGACTTGGATTTCTTATCTCCAAGTTGTGGTGAGTCCTCAACTTCAATGAAGGATTATCCATTTCTTAGTTCCTATTGTACTTCTTATATTGAGACTTTTATTGACGAAACAGGCTAAGTTCCAAACTTTGTATTCCTATGTTTTAGATGGTAAATGAGACAAAGTCTAGATTCTTATGATTTCGGTTATGAAAATGAAGTGTGACTTTGATTGTAAAAGTTTTAAATTTTGACATTATTCTTATGACTTTATGTGTATGATTATGCTAAGGGCTTGTATGCGACCCTTTCTAGGTCAAGTTCGTTGTGTCGCTTCTAGGGGTAACTTTGGGTAGTGACAAACTTGGTATCAGAGCATAAGGTTTTGGGATAATATTTAGGTTGATGTCTCATGAGCCACGTCTACTAGAGTCTTGCTCATGAGTGTGATATGTGCCACATTTATGAAAGAGAGGCTATAAGATGTTTAGGAACTTTCATTTCTTCCATTACTCTTTTGTCATGATTTGGAGTCCTAACCTTATGAATTCCTTTCTCCTAACCCTTTTCTTGTGATTATAGGAAATGAATACAAGAAGAGGGAATGCAAGGAGGATACAAGATGAGGATGTGAATGAGGGAGTTCCTCCCCAAGCTCATCAAGATCCTCAAGCTCCTAATGATGAAGGGGCTATGACTAATGTGGAGATAAGGGCGACTCTCCAAACATTGACTCAACTCATGACGGGTCAAACTCAAGCTATCACAATTCAACCCCAAGCTATAACGGAACAATCAAATCGGGAAGTTGGGCCCTGAGTGAATCCTAATTTAAGCACTATGGGTTTAAGGTTGAGAGACTTTACTCGAATGAACCCTCATATATTCCTTGGTTCTAAGGTGAATGAAGACCCATAAGAGTTTGTGGAAGAGGTCTACAAGATAGTGGATGTTATGGGGGGTAACCTCTATTGAGAAACCTGAACTAGCCGGGTATAAATTAAAAGATGTGGCCTAAGTATGGCTTACTCAATGGAAGGACAATAGGGCTATAAGAGCGGGTCCCATAACTTGGAAAGTGTTCAAGAAGACATTCCTTGATAGGTTCTTTCCATGGGAAAAGAGGGAAGCAAAAGTGGAGGAATTTATCAACCTTCGCCAATGATGTATGAGTGTCTAAGAATACTCCTTGAAATTCACTAAGTTGTCCAAGTATGCCCCATCTTTAGTGTCTAATCCTAGAGATGAAATGAGCCGATCTGTGACGGGGGTGTTCGACTCAATTGAGGAAGAATGTCGTGCGGTAATGCCTCATGACAATATGGACATTTCACGTCTAATGGTGTATGCTCAACAAGTTAAGGAGACAAGGCTTAGGAAAAAGAATAGAGAGGTAAAAAGGGAAAAGAACAATGATGGTAATTATTCTAAGGGTTAGTTTGAGGGTCAAAGTGGACCAATGTTTAAGAAGAGGTTTTCCAACCAAAGCTCCTCTAATGCTCCTAAGACCAACAAAGAGTGGGTGTCTAACCCTAAGCCTCAAGGAGGCAATAGGAGTGCACCATCCATGGAGAGGCCTACATATGCCAAGTGTGGTAAGAAGCATGAGGGAAATGTCTTGCCGGTTTGGGTGTGTGCTATGGATGTGGAAAATGTGGGCATCAATTGAAATATTGTCCAAACTGTACGACCAAGGGAAGAGAGGGTAATCAAGCTCCTCCAAGTGGTTCAAATCCTGATGCTCCCAAGAAGAATCGCTTCTACGCTCTTCAATCACGAGGTGATCAAGAGAGTTCCCCGGACGTGGTAACAGGTATGTTGTAAGTCTTTTACATTGATATTTATGCATTATTAGACCCCGATGCCACTTTATCTTTTGTTACACCCTTTGTGGCTATGAATTTTGATGTACTCCCCGAAACCCTAATAGAGCCTTTTTCAGTTTCTACCTCGATTGGTGACTCGGTTGTAGCTAAAAGAGTATATAGAAGTTTCCCTATTTCTTTGTCTCATAAAGCCATTTTGGTTGATTTGGTAGAATTAGACATGCTTGATTTTGATGTGATTTTGGACATGGATTGGTTGCATGCATGTTAGGCTTCAATAGATTGTAGGACCTGGGTGGTCAAATTTCAATTTCCAAAAGAGCCAATTTTAGAGTGGAAAGGGAGAAATTCTATTCCTAGAGGTCAATTTGTTTCATGTCTAAAAGCTAGAAAAATGATCTCAAAGAGGTGCATGTATCACATTGTTAGGGTTATGGATGTTGAGTCCAATGTCCCTTCTTTAGAGTCGGTCCCCGTAGTGAGGGAGTATCCAGAAGTCTTTCCCGATGACTTGCCCAGTATTCCTTCCGAACGGGAAATAGACATTGGCATTGATCTTTTACCGGATACATAACCCATATCTATCCCTTCTTATAGAATGGCTTCGGCCGAATTGGAAGAGTTGAAGGCACAACTCAAGGACTTGTTGGACAAGGGTTTCATTCAACCAAGCATATCTCTATGGGGTGCACCGATATTGTTTGTGAAAAATAAAGATGGGTCCCTTAGGATGTGTATCAATTATCGCAAATTGAACAAGGTCACTATAAAAAATAAGTATCCACTTCCTAGGATTGATGATTTGTTTGATCGACTCCAAGGGGCTACCTTTTTCTCCATAATAGATCTTCGTTCGGGTTACCATCAACTAAGGATAAGAGGGTGTGACATTCCCAAGACGGCCTTTAGGACCCGGTACGGTCATTACGAATTTGTGGTTATGTCTTTTGGTTTAACAAATGCCCCAGTGACATTTATGAACCCTATTGTTTAGGCAATATCTTGATTCGTTTGTGATCGTTTTTATTGACGATATTTTGATCCATTCAAGGAGTGAAGGTGAATACAAGGATCACTTGAGAATAGTGTTGCAAGTCCTTAAGGACCACCAATTATATGATAAGTTTAGCAAGTGTGAGTTTTTGCTAAGGTCGGTTTCCTTCCTTGGTCATATTGTATCGGGCATGGGTATTGAGGTTGATCCTAAGAAGACGGATGCAGTCAAGAGTTGGTCTAGACCTCTAACTCCTATCGATATTAGAAGCTTTTTGGGTTTGGTCGCTTACTATAGGAGGTTTGTTGAGGGTTTCTCTTCTATTGCATCTCCATTAACGACCTTGAATCAAAAGAAAGCTAAGTTTGTGTGGTCGGAGGCTTATGAGAAGAGCTTCTAAGAATTGAAAGATAGACTCACATCTGCTCCGATGTTGACCTTACCGGAGGGTACCGATGGGTTTGTAGTATATTGTGACACATCTCGAGTGGGTTTGGGTGTGTCCTTATGCAACGAGGTAAGGTGATTGCCTATGCTTCAAGGCAACTCAAAATACATGAAAAGAATTATCCAACTCATGATCTCAAACTAGCAGCAGTGGTGTTTGCCTTGAAAATATGGAGACATTATCTCTATGGGGTGCATGTAGATGTGTTTACCTACCACAAGAGCCTTCAATATATGTTTAGCCAAAAAGATTTGAATCTCCGTCAAAGAAAGTGGTTAGAACTTTTGAAAGATTATGACATAAGTGTCTTATACCACCCCGGCAAAGCTAATGTAGTTGTGGATGCCTTAAGTAGATTGTCCATGGGTAGTGTGGCTCATGTAGAAGACGAGAAGAAGGAATTGGTTCATGATGTGCATAGGTTGGCCCGGTTAGGTGCCCAACTAGTGGATTCCACCAACGGTGGATTCATGGTCCATCATAGTTCCAAATCGTCTTTTGTTTTTGATGTAAAGTCCAAGCAACATCTTGATCCTATCTTAAGGGAATTGAAAGAATCGGTTCTCAACAAGTCCATTGAGGCTTTCTCCCAAGGGGGAGATGGGGTACTTAGGTACCAAGGTAGATTATGTGTTCCGGATGTTGATGGCTTGAGAGAGAAAATTTTAGAAGAGGCTCATGGTTCGCGGTATTTTATTCATCTGGGAGCGACCAAGATGTACCGTGACCTACCGGAAGTCTATTGGTGGAATGGCATGAAGAAGGATATAACGGGTTTTGTAGCCAAGTGTCCGAATTGTCAACAAGTTACGACCGAACACTTGAGACCGGGAGGTTTGCTCCAAGATATAAATATTTCCACTTGGAAGTGGGAGGAGATGAATATGGACTTTGTGGTGGGTTTAGCTTATACTCGAAGGAACATGATTCTATTTAGGTCATTGTTGATAGGATGACTAAATCAGCCCACTTCATTCCCGCCAAGGTTTCATTTTCAGCGGAAGACTATGCCATATTGTACATCAAGGAGATAGTGAAGTTGCATGGGGTTCCTTTATCTATCATATCGGATTGGGATGCTCAATTTACTTCACATTTTTGGAAGGCATTCCAACCAGGGCTTGGTACCAATATTAAACTTAGTACCGCTTTCCACCCTCAAACGGACAGTCAAGCGGAACACACCATTCAAACCTTAGAGGACATGTTGAGGGCATGTGTCATGGATTTCCAAGGTAATTAGGATGACCATCTACCATTGATAGAATTTGCCTACAACAATAGTTACCACTCAAGCATTTCCATGGCTCCATTTGAAGAACTTTATGGTAGGAGGTGTAGATCTCTGGTTGGGTGGTTTGAAGTAGGTGAGTTTTCTCTAATTGGTCCCGAACTAGTCTATGAGTCCATTGAGAAGGTTCGACTTATAAGAGAGAGGTTGAAGACGGCCCAAAGTCGAAAAAAATCTTATGTCGATGTTAGAAGAAGGGATCTTGAATTTGAGGTTGGTGATTAGGTCTACTTGAAAATCTCACCCCTGAAAGGTGTGATGAGGTTTGGTAAGAAGGGGAAGCTTAGTCCCCGACATGTGGGCCTATACCAAATCTTGAAACTTGTTGGGAAAGTTGCTTATGAATTGGACTTGCCAAGTGAGTTGGCTCCGGTTCACTCGGTGTTTCATGTTTCCATGCTCAAGAAGTGCATAGGTGATCTAGTATCCCTCCTTCCTTTAGAAGGTTTAGGGGTTGATGATAACCTTTCCTATGAAGAAGTTTTGGTTGAGATTTTGGACCGACAAGTTAACAAGTTAAGAAACAAAGAGGTAGTTTTAGTTAAATTCTTATGGAGGAATCCCTTAGTTGAGGGTGCTACATGGGATGCCGAGGACGGCATGAACTCCCTCTATCCTTATCTTTTTCCTTCTGCTCCTATCCCAACTTGAGTTAAATAGTTTCTTGAGTTTGATGTTTTGGAAGTGACTTTTGTGCTATGAGTTTTCTTTATGATTTCCTTGTGTTGTGCATGTTCTTGTGAGAATTCATATTTAGAATATATTGAGTTTTCATGGTTTATATGTTCCTCATGTTGGTTTGCACTTTAGTATGATGATTGCATATTTGACTTCATGAGGTGAATTAATGAACAGGTTTTGCTATACTTGTGATGATATGGCATATTGGCTCTTTGTTGATTGCATTAAGCTTGTTTGAGTTGGAGAAGGTAGTTCCTCCTAAAATGGTATGAAATGATGAGTCTTGTGCATGTTGGGTTGTGGATGTAGTTCCTACTTCCTTGTGATTGCATTGTTTATATCTTGAGATGGAGTTGATGTTTCCTCATATGGATTGTGCACTTTGTTATGTTGCATGTATGATGGGCGGCTAGTCTTGAGTCTTTATTTCCATAAGGTGTCTAAATTGTCATTCGAGGACAAATGTTCCCGAGGGGGAGATAATGTAACACTCCGGAGAATGGTAGGTTAAACTAGAGCCTAAACGTATGGTTAAAAATCGTAAAGTGACTCCCCGTAGATTAGTAGACCATCTAAACACGATATGGGGGTTTTAGGAGTCAAGGCCTAAGGGACAAGTGCCCAGCAAAAGGGGCAAGCCAAGGGTAAATTGCTAGGGTTTGTACAAATTGTTAAAAGGGATGTATGAACTTATGATTCACTTGAAAGGTAAATATCCTATGACTATTGTGTAAATTGAGGTATTGTTGAAAGGTGATTCCCTCCTTACCCTTACACGTGTTCATGTATGACTTGTCTAGGATGATGATGATGTTTTTTGTGTTGATTGAAAAGCTATTTCTCATGAAAACACTATGAAAATTAATGTACAAGGTTTACTCACATATTAATGATGATTCTAAGGTTGAAAGTTAGTTCTCACCTAAATGAATCTATGAGCTATTTTATGAATTGTATTGAATGAAGGGTAGATCACTCCTCCACACATGTAAATACAATTCAAGACTAATTATGTATAATTTGGGAGATAATGCTTAGTACTGAGTGGATATGGACAATGAGGTAAAGGCCCTTCCGTCAATGCAATAGGTCAGGTCATCTAAAGTAAACTCTTGAGATGGAAGCTCCTCCGCCAACTCAATAGGTAGGGTTTCTAGAAGCAATCTTCATATCCCATAACTATGTGACCACATAGGACTTAGCTAGTGGATCCACCTGTAAGCTAACACATTTAGTTCTACCTTAGGAAAGTAAGACACCTACTTTCGGTTTAGGGTTACACGACACCGGATTCCATGTAGGAGTGGGCGTATGAGACTTCACTTTTATATTGCACAAGTAGACTTAGTAGGATGTTATGAGATGGTTCATTTATGTTATGATGAGATATGAATGTATGCATGTATGTTGAATGGATAGTTGCCAGGAATGACTTTCCTTATGTTCAAGTAATATACATGACTATTTCTTTATTGATGACTATCGATTATGATGAGGTCTAAAGATGGTATGTATGACTAACACAGATTCAAAAGAGTACTTAGTATGGTTGGTATTATGGGATGCCAACCATACATTGCACAAATGTTCCTTAGGGGTTGCTAATGTATTGATGTTACTATGTTATGAGTATCAATATGATTATATAGCTTGTCTTTTACATTAAAAGTGCATGTTGGTTTCCATACTTGATAAATGCATAATTTTCAACTAAAATGTCCTTTTTATCATATTTAAAGGATTTTATGCATGTTTCCATGCTTGGTACATATTTTTGCTAACCCCTTCTCCTTTTACATTTTTTATAAGTGTAGGTTCCGGCTAGGTTACATACACTCTCCTTTCTTGAAAAAGACTTGGATTGCTTATCTCCAAGTTGTGGTGAGTCCTCAAGTTCGAGGACGGATTATTCATTTCTTAGTTCCTATTGAACTTCTTATATAGAGATTTATTGACGAAAAGGGCTTAGTCCAAAACTTTGTATTCCTATGTTTTAGATGGTAAATGAGACAAAGTCTAGATTCTTATGATTTCGGTTATGAAAATGAAGTGTGACTTCGATTGTAAAAGTTTTAAATTTTCCGCATTATTCTGATGACTTTATGTGTATGATTATGCTAAGGGCATGTATGCGAACCCTTCGGGGTCAAGTACACCGTGTCGCTTCTAGGGGGTAACTCCGGGTCGTTACAATGATCCTATCATAATATTCGGGATCCTGAACCCACACAAACACTTTAACAATTTCTTTCTCTGATATAGGTGGTCAGACCCTAGCCGCCTGCTTTCTCCATCTGTATGCAAATTCCTTGTAACTTTTGGTTGATTTCTGCTTCATCTTCTCTAAGGAATAACGATCAGGAACGATCTCCACATTGTTGGTGAATTGTTCGATAAATTCCTTATCTGGAGCGTTCCAACTAGGCCATTATCTCGTTTCCTGAGATGTAAATCATTCCAGGGGTTCTCCACTTAGACTTCGGCTAAACAACCGTATTAATAAAACTTCATCGCTTCTAACTCTCATGAGCTGGTCACAGTAAGCCCTCATGTGCACTAAGGGATTTCCTATTCCTCCAAAAAGGTCAAATTTTGGCACCTTTTACCCTTTTGGGAGGTCCAGATTTGGATGGATGCACAGATCCTCATAACTCAAACCGGCGACTTCAGGAATACAGTGTAACTCTTTCATGGCTTTTCGAATTTCTTTTTTCATATCTAGCTAGGCGGCCTTTTCCTTTGACCTTCACTTTCTCTCTCTCTTGCTCTTCATAGTGGTCGAGCTCAGAACAGTTGGCATACAACTCATTTGGGATTGGGATTTGGAAAGTGCTTTTTTGAGGTAGGGGTGGAGCAATGGATGGACTCTAGGAATTTTGAGGGACTTGGTAGTTTTGAGGGAATGTCTGAGGGCTGGTATGCTGATTTGGTGATGGATGGAGGTTTGCGGGTTGTTAACGTTCTGGTGTTGAGAGGGCGGATAAGTTTGGGGATTGGCATTTTGAGGAGGAAATGGCTCTTGGGGGTTGGTACTTTGAGGAGGAGGTGATGTCTGGTAAGAGACGGAGGTATGATGGGGATTTTGGGTGGTTAGGTCGATGGTTGAGAGTTTTGAGCAGTACTGGAGGGTGGATTTTGAGCCTGTTCCGCGTTTGAAGGAGGAAAGTAGAGTGGAGGCCTTTCATCTACTGGAGCATTGAAAGCAAAAACTGTATTAGGAAAATCTTGCCTTCTCTGCATTTCGACCCTCATTTCGGTGATCTGGTGCATTAACTGCATAATTAATTCATTTTTATCAACGACAACGGGCTGAGCCACGACAACATCAGTTAGGCCAATCTCTTCATTGTTATCACCTATTACTACCTTTCCTTTCTATGAGATTTGATTGGGGAAGGAATCTTTAGGACCCTTGGATCTTGTGAAGTAAGGATGATCAGCCAGTTTATCGACACAGACCAGTTCTAAGCACGTGTAGAAGGAAACAACTCAAAGGCAAATCTGTTAGTTTTGATTTATGACAACATGATGCAAAATATCACATAAAAGGCATATAAACACATAAAAGTTGCTTCGTTTGAGGACATGTTAACCCACGAATAACGGGGACTGCTTTTGAATAAGCAGGAATTTGCTCATTTTATTTTGAGACCAGTGACCCACCCAGGAAGGTTGAATTGCGTTAAGCTAAGGTCTTCTTGGTGCATTTCTCGGCATCTATTGATGTGAATTCAGTGTTTCTTTGTCGAATGAAAAAAAGGGGAAAAGAAAATTTTGAAAAGATAGGGGCCGGGCCTTGAAAAGTTGCATACGTATCTCCCAAGGAGAATTCAAGCCCTACATAGTTTGAATACAAAAGGAATTTTGGTTTTCATTCATTCATATTTTATTACAAGGAAATTGAAAACATGTGATACGACTCCTAAAGCATAAATTGTGCATTTATCAAGGCTTGTTCTTCTGACTAGTCAAAACATTCTTGATGCATGGACAACAGGGGGAAACTCGACTTGGATCCTTTCCTTGTTGATTAGGGACTCCACATCATAGTGGAACCCGAGGCACATTTCAATGTTGTGATCTCCAGTGTCATGATAAGGGCAAGCTTTCCAGATTTTATCTCCAAAGGCGTCGACCATTCCGTCATTCTTTTTGGTAGGGGTCCAGATCCCCCTTGTACCAATTGACAGTAGATAGCCCACCGCGTTCCCTTAAAAGGAGTGAAGTACTGCTAGTAAAACAAAGTATGCTCTGTGACCGATATACTAGGTTCCGATTGATCACAAGTAAAGAGAGTGTAAGGACCCCAAATATAGGTAACTTTACCGATGTTGATCAGGTCGCGGATCGCGGTCTTCAGTTCCACACATTCTTCTATAGTGTGCCCTTTTTAGTTAGGATGGTAGGCACATGTCTTATGTGCGTCCTCATTTTTAACCTTGGAAGTTATCCTTTTGAGGGGTTTCAGGATGTGTAAAGCCTTAAGATGCTCATCTATGAGTGCACACGAAATGACTTTTTCCCCCACTCTATGTCTCCGTTGATACGCCTAGAGGGTGATCTTCTCGTCCCTGTCTTTCAAACGTCCTTGGAAAGGAGGCATATAGATAACTTCCTTCTCGGGTTCTTCTTCAAAAACTTCAGGTTCAGTGTCTTTAGGGATAGTGACTTTAACCTCTTTATGAAGGAGAGGGTATTTCTCACGTAGCCTCTGAATCTCCAATGTTGCCTCATCTTACTTCTTCAGTGTAGTAGCTATCTCTTCAACCATGATAGCCAATTTTATCTTCTTAGTTTCTATCTCCACATCTAATGCTGCACTTTTAGCTAGTGCAGCTACGGTGGTGAATTCTAGTTCTATTTCCCTTTCTTCAACTTCTCGGATCTCCTGGTTGATCCGATGCAGTTTCATTATCAATTCTTATTCAGTCAGCTCCACTTCGACATTCTGTCTTCTTTCCATCTCAGAGGAAGATTTACCTTTCCTAAGATGATAGAGTAATGTCTTAGGATTTGGTAGTAGGATTTATTTTTGGCTGAGAAACTCAAGACTCAAAGAGTTTTTGGTCGAACATTGAAGTAGTGAATTGTATTTGGAATTGCAGAAATTTTCAGAAAATTTTCGAAAAGGAGTGCGCTAAAATATCCTCATGCAAAGGAACATATCATATAAACAGTTAAGCACACAAGCAAATAAACAAATATTGCGCGTCCTAAACAAGTAGGGGGCCTTTTTGTGCCAAGGGTAGGCCTAGCGTGTTTGAAAGATGTATGTGTAGATTTAAACCGTTTTGTTACCCCAAATCAACTTTCGCACATATCAAATAATGTTCAAAAAGTGAAAATAAGCAGGGGTAATACGGAATAAAAGAGAAATACCAGAGGAAAGACCCATGCAGGGGTCATTTGAAAAGAGTACCACAATACAAGGAAAGCAAGCCCACGCAGGGGTAGATACACATAGAAAGACACACGCAGGGGTGAAATCCACTAAGAGGTCCCCGACAGTCCCACTTCTAATCTTCTTTTATTGTTTTGTCCCATGTGCCGCTGAAGCTTGTACCGAATCATTAACCAGTATTCGTCGTAGCAACGCCCTTTTTCCTCCCAATCTTCAAACCAAATTTCTCCTCTCTTACTTTCCATCCATGAGTTCAGCTCCTCAAAATTGCTCCTCAAGCTTTCTAATTCTTGGGTTACACTTTCGAGAGCATATTTATCCTCCTCATGCTTTCAGAGGAATTTGTTATGCATTTCCCGAGCTTTTTTTTGACTTCTCTCAGTTTTATAAAAGCCTCAGACTCTTTGTCCTCCAAACTGTGGTAGATGTTTGGAACTGGGAAGGAAAGGCCCTGCAAATCATCTTTTAGCCAAGCTTTGTATGTTTCGATGTACCCTGCATTAAATTGGTTACGGTAATGGTATCTTTATCCTTTTGCACTGCTTGCTTCCATTCTCTAAACATCTCTAAAACATTATGGACTCTATCATCCCCATGGTCGATCACATAGACCCGATAATATCCGTTCGAGGGAAAGGTTTATTTTCTCTTTAACTGCCTCAAGACCCGGATGGGTGTATACGGGCGGATACCCTGAATACCTGGTAGAGGAAGTACAACCTGTCTGTCACCTCATACGACGACATATTTTGAGATGAATCGGTCGAACATCCACTGAATGTCATCCTCTCTTAACTCGAAGAAAATATGAGCCCATCTCTCTCTAGTTCTTCTATTCTCGAACTCTGCCTAGAACAACCTCTCATTCTAATTCTTAAGAGCATTATGTTCATCTAGGGTATAAAGTTGCTGAGTCTCGTGTTCCTTCATCAAGTGGCTCATTATCCACCATAGGAAGAGGAGGTTACAACCCTGAAAATAGCAATGCCCTTCCTTACACTTTCCCAAATCACGGTACATGTCCGATAGGATGACAGGTGCGATGGGATAATATTTCACTTGTTTTTGGTTCTCATGTATGTGGAACAACATGTTTTCAAGCATGATTATCCAGGTTTTGATACTGAGGCTCGAACCTTGGGGAAAAATCATAGTACCTAACAGCGCGATTGTAACATTTCGGAAATGTTTAGACTAAACTAGAGCTAAAATGAAAGGGGTAAAAGTCAAGGACGAGGGCAAGGGCCTAAACTATCAAGAAAGAGTGAGGGAAAACTTGATTTTTCTTTGGACCTTTTGGCGAAGGGGAAGCATGGTCGCCCAAGGGACTTGGCGAGTTGCCCATGTGCACTTGGGGTCGCCTAGTGGGCTGTCCCCGCGACCTAGCTACTGGAAAATTAGGCGAGCTAGGTCGGGGCTCGCCTACTTGATTGGCGCATCGCCCAAGGATCCTCCCCATCACCTAACATGCTACCTCATTGGGGAGGCATTCTGGAAAATTAGGCGAACCAAGAGTCCATTAGGCGTGTCACCTAGTGCCCTTGGCGAGCCAAACAGTGCAAATAGGCGAGCTAGAGCGTGCTAGTAGGTTAATTTAAAATTCAAGTCTAAGGGTTTTTAGTTATTCTTCTAAAATTGAACCCACATTATTTTACTCTTTTTCTAGTAAGTATAAAAGCCTTTTAGACTCAAATTTCCCCCAATTAAGTCACTTTTATAGAATCAGAAAGAAAACCCAAGAGTTTATCTTCCTCACAATATTTCTCTCTCTAAACTCCAAGAAAAAGAAGACGAAGAATTGGAGCTAGGGTTTGGAGATTTCAAGGCTTCTTCCTCAAATTCTTTGAAGATTCTCAATCAAGGTATGGTGGCTTTGCATCTATGGGTAGCTTTCACCCATAGAGTCCCTTCAAAACTTGATTTCAAAGCTTCCAATTTCCCCCAAAAGCTAGGGTTTCAATCTAAGTCATGGGTTCTCTTTCAAAACATTTTCAATGGTTGATTTATGATGGATTATGATCGAATTGATGATTTATGATGAAATCCCCCATGAACCCATGAATCCCCCATATTTCTAAATTGTGAATTCATGATGTAGGTTGATTGATTATAGAAGCATGTCAATTGATTAGGTTTATATTGATTGAGTTATTGAATCATGATATTCCCTTTATCTAATGTAGTAATTCTAGTTGTTTGGGTTGATTGTGATTCATAGTCCTTGAAGGGCAAATTATGAGGGTTTGTGCATGTTGATAAGAATTGTGTATGAGCTTATGATTCACTTAGAAAGTGAAGATACTATGACTATGGTGTAATTGTGGTATTTTTGAAAGATCATTCTCCACATACCCTTACACATGACTATGCATGTAATGTCTATGATTATGATACGATTGTTGTGTTGATTGAAAAGTGATTCTCATGAAAACACATGATCATAATGTGAAAGTTTTCCTCACATATTAATGATGATTCTAAGGTTTAAAGTCCATTCTCACCTACTTGAATCTATGAGATATTTTATGAGTTGTGTTGAATGAAGGGTAAGATACTCCTTCATGCATGTAAATTCAATTTAAGACTAAACATATAATTTTGGGAAATAATACTTAGCACCGAGTGGATATGGAATATAAGATAGAGGCCCTCCCATCAATTCAAAAGGCCAGGTCATCTAAAGTAATCTCATGAGATGGAAGCTCCCCCGTCAATACAATAGGTTTGGGGATTCTAGAAGCAATCTCTCTATCCCATAACTATGTGCCCATATAGGTCTTTGGTTAGTGGATCCACCTAAAAACTAATACATTTGGTTCTACCTTAGGCAAGTAGGACATTTTTTTTTGGTGTGGGACATGACACTGAATTCCATTTATCCCACATGGTCTATGTTAGTTAAGACTATTTTCCCTACATTACAAGATTATGAATTATGACAAGAACATGAACATGAAATATACTTATGACTTCTCCAGGAGTTTTACTCAGTGTGAATGGGGGTATGGGACTTAACTTATGCATTGCACAAGTAGGCATTGGAAAGGGGTTATAGTGTGGTTTTCTTATGCTATGAAGATATATGAATTATACATGTATGATATGGATTGTTACTAAGAGTGACTTTACTTGCTACAAGCTATGAACACGAATGTTTACTTGTCTATGAGTATTGGCTATGGATGAGGTCAAGGTATGATATGCATGAACATGGTGGTCTAAAATGATACTTAGTATTAGATAGGATTATGGGATCTCATCTATACATTGCACAAGTATAAATTAGGGTTGCTTATGAAATGTTTTGACTTATGTATTTACACTATTGTGCATAATGACTCTTAAAGTTGATAAAGTGCATGGTTTCAACTAAATTGTCCCTTTTAGCATGTTTTAAGGATTTTATGCATGGCTTTCATACTTAGTGCAATTTTGTACTAACCCATATTTTCTACATTTTTCTATAAGTGTAGGTCCCGGTTGTTGAGACTTTCTCTCCTTTGGTTGAAAGCTTGGATTGCTTCTCTCGTTGCTTTGGTGAGTCCTCATGGTTCAAGGACAAGAGTTATTCATTCTAGTTTCTTCTTATGTTCTATTTTGAGATTACATTGTAAAGGGCTTTGACCCTTATTGGTATTTGATTGTATTAGATGGTTTAATGAGACAACGTCTAGACTTCTATTTTGATTTTATGAAAAGGCTTTGATTGTAAATAGTTTTAATTCCACATCATTTCTATTACTTATGTTTATGATATGCTTAGGGCTTGAATGAGACCCCTTCGGGGTCAAGTACGCCGTGTTACATCTAGGGGGTACCCTTTGGTCGTGACAGCGATAGTGAATGCAAGGGTCTGATCCCGTCCCATTCTCTGAAAGTAACCCTGAACTTTTGGTTATAATTTGCATAAAAGCTCGCATATCCAAACCTGACATAGAGATCCCTGAAAGTGATGCTTGACCCAAGGGCCCAGTGTGCGTAATCCTTTCTTAATCCGAGCCACTTTATAATTCCTCGACACTAGGCTTGTTAGGGATTAGGATGTCCTCCTGTCTCCTTACTTTTCTTTCGATCCTTGTACCTACAGTGTCTATGCCATCCCGAATTTCCTCGCTTGTTGGGGTGATTTCCATAGTTCCAAATCAGAACACCATTTTCTCACTGTCCTAGTAGCCAATGAGGACTTCAATCAGTTCGGGCCACCCAACCATGTTGATGAGCTCTATTAGGGCCCCAACATATTTTTTGAGGTCCCTTTTGTGAAACAAATTGAGGTGGTTGTACCATAACTTAAGCAAATCTTGGGCCCTGCAACCATGTCAAACTTGGGAAACTGAGTCATACCTACAAAAATAAAACACGGTTAAGATCCGCCCCCCCCCAAATAGGAAACAATAAGGTTTCCACACATACATCTTTCAAATATCAAATAATATGATATGTCGTTAGGTCGTGGACCTTGGACATGCTTTTTTATGCGGTTTTACTAATGGACTTAATACGCCTTGGGTATTAAGCCTTCTTAGGCTAATGCCTAAATTTGAATTTGGTTTCGTTCTACTCTAGGTTGATTAGAATTGGCTTAGATAAGACTTGGTTACCCGAGTCGGACAAATAACGGGGTGAAGTATAATAAACGATGTTGGATAACCACAAGCTAACTATTCATTTATCATTTTCAAAGAATTCAAAATTTGTTTTTCTGAAGGACAGCCGTGGTAAGTCATGTAACTGCATTTTTCCTAATGCAAACTATTTGTCATTTGGCGGAATCAATGACATGAATGCCACAGTTTATAATACGATAATTTGAACAGGTAAACAATTAAACACACATATAGTCAAACAAGTTAATCTTAAGGCTAGAACCATTCAAATTTCCAGCAGAATCGACATTCTTTTTGTTAAAAAAAAGACTTGTTTTAGTTTTTAGAGTCGTCAGTTAATTTTTAAAGTGAAAATTAAGAAAACTAGTTTTTCAAAAGATTAAAAGTAGATAATATAATGAAAATATTAAGGGCATTCGAGGTTCATATTAACATTTCGAGAAGGGTTTGAAAGCAAATGAAATATTTGCTAACATGTGATTATTCGATAATTAACTATTTGGCTAATACTTAAAGAAATATGCATACTTGACTAAATTACGAAAATAAACAGTTTGAAACTTGAAATTATTTTTAAGAGGAAGGGAAATATTAGAGAATTATTACTTAAGTAAATAACCTGCAAATATTCTAAAAGAGGGTGAAGTAAAAAAAAATAGATAACCTTATTTAATTTTAGAAAAATATAAGTGTTCAACTCAAAATGGTTTTCTTTAGGGAATTGAATTTTTGAAACCTTAAGATTAATTTTAACAAATAAACACATAATAGCAATTAAGTAGATAGGAAAAGAAAATTTGTGCCCAAGTCTGAATATGTCCACCTGGGCCAGCACTTGGGCCTAATTTCATTTTGGGCCTTTGGCTAATTTAAATCATTTGTACCTGTCTTAATCTAACATAAAGAAATGTTTCTCTTTTGGGACTTACCTGTCCTAAATTCTAACAAATATGACTTGAAAATGAAAGGATGGGCCTTTGGGCCCAAATCTGCAAAGTATGCAACGTATACACTAAGTGTATATTAGCTGTATATTTTGTATATCAGCTCCAATTCCTGGTCGTCAACTTTACGGGGGACCTGTTCTTCAATTCCTACGACTGGCTGACTCGAATAAAATAAAATTGGACCTCCATGGCTCAATAGAATATTAAAAGGATAGAGTCCGTGAGGACCCGGGGCAAATTTCACATGCAACAAAAATGACAAGAAATTAGCATATGATTTGACCAAAATGGAAAGAGTAAAGAATATGTCAAGTTTTACACAGAGAAGAAATGAGAAAAATTTCAATGTCAAAGCCAGTAATGAACAACTTTTTTAGGAAAATAATTGAATAATGTCGAGTTGGCAAGGAAATCTACAGATATTGCCGACATATACATAAATCAGAGAGAACAAAGTCACAAGCTGAAAGGTAAAACAATGGAGAAAAATCCACATGTTGCTCTTTTAAAAAAAGTTAACCATTTTGACATAACAAAATTGATACAGAAAGCACTCAAACAAAATCATTCTAGGGATCAAATGACACTGGGTGGAGATTTAAACATGCTTGCAACAAGGCCACATATAATTCGGCAATACCAGTGAAAGGCGAACCATGAAAAAATATTCTAAAATAAAGTACCGAAGCAAACTCAAAATCAAAATGAGCAGATAATAAATTAGCATTTGAAAGATATCAGACTATGAAGTAATACGAATTAAGGGACAAGGAAAATGCTGATAAGATACACATACATCTAAACAGTGACCCTAACGGATCAACAAATGAGAAAACGAACTGAGTAGGCTAGGATGAGCAATATTCTAGATCATACAAATAGGATTTTCTAATTAAAATCAATATCGATTATGCCTGGTTCCAACATGAAAACAACCAAGAGTAACTAACAACACATGAGTAAGAGGCAACACTTAAGCTTGTGACCCACTGAGACCAAAATAACAACATCATTTCACTTCTTTTTTTTGAAACGAAATGCCACTAGAAGTTGAAACGACTTGAACTTTCGCACAAAGAGCAACTTCACAATAAGGAGATCAAACTTAGGTTTATCAAAACTTTAATCATCTACAAACAAACAACAAAACAAAAACCAACATTTAAACCACACTTTATTAAAGGAATGGTGAATGTTAAACCCAACAGAATAGCAGGATTATTTGTTTTAAGACATAACTAAAACAACCATGCACATGATTTAAAACTAAAAAAAAGGCCAAGTAACTAACTTAAACAATTGAACCAATCCATCTGGAAATAAGGAAAATGTAGCAAGGATTTGAATGACTCGGCTCATTTGACCTATTTGAAGAAAACATTAAAGTGCTTAGAGATGAAGAAACAAACTCGACCAAATGAAAGCATTCTTCAAATTTGCAAAGAGGACTAAAATGCTAACCATTAAGCTAATAAAAAACCAGGAAAAAGTAGACGTGGGAATCAAACTAACAACAACATACGATATTTCAGCCAACCTAACAAGTAGCGACTAAACGAGGACAGTATAACAAGGAAACAAATTGCTGAACATAAGAATCAAAGGGTAATCGAAACTATTAATCAAGGAAATTCAGGCATAAATAACACACAAAGACACTTTCCATGCTTTAATTAACTAAAACACCGACTCGGAACACAAAATCATTTTATCAAACATTAGCAGTAAACCTAAAGAGAACTGAAGAATTCAAACGAACAAAAGGAGGGTCAACAGAAACCTTCAGCTCACAAACAAATACCATACAAAATGAGTCAAGAATGGAGTTTACCTTTTTGGGGCAGCAAATCGGAGTCAACGATGAGATAGAATTACGACCTTCACCACGCAAAACTCAAACACGAACTGTAGTCAAGAATCCTGGGCAAGAATATCAAACCCAAACACTGAAAAACAAGTATCTCCTCTGTTTTTCCTTGAAGTGTATTTAGTAGGTATTTTAGCTATTTTCGCGTAAGCTATTCTCTGTATTTTTGCTAGAAAATTCCCACCCCACCAATGAATAAGGAAGAGGTTTAAATAGAGGAAATTAGGGTTCGGTTTTTGGGGGGAAAAAGAAGAATTTCGGATAGAAATAGGGGAAATATCAAAAATCCCCAACTCAAATTTTGCAATTCAAAATCTTCCCAAGGACGAGGAAAAAGTTGTTGCTTGTACGAGAAATCTGGATTTCCAGAAAAAATCCAAAAGCGATAATGGACGCAGGCGGTCTTGATCGATCCTTTGTCCTTAAAGCTCGACGTTGCGCCCATCCATGCGAGCAAAGGACAAAAATCATGGAGCAAAGACAAAATTGCAGGCAACTCTGCCCTGCTGGAACAGTATCATTGTACTGGGAGGGAGACGATGCAGGAAAAGCTGCTACACATAGACATCGTGTGCTCGCCGTTTGGTACCGTTGCTGCTGTTTGTGTTGCGTTGACCTACTACTTTCGTGAACTCGCCCTCACGTGAGGAAGATGAAGCTCGTACAGGGGTCAGGTCTCGTCGTACGCGCCTTGCTATTTGGTTTCACCTTCACGTCGTTGGCCTTTTTGTCTGGTCGCTGTGATCTTGATGCATTTGGACTGCTGCTTTGTCACGTAAACTGTTGCCGTGAACATTGGGAAAGTTCTGGGTTTCTTTTGGGAACAAAGTTGAGCCGGGTCAAAAGGAGGGGTGGGCTGAGAATATGAGAAAATGGAATTGTTGGTTGGGTACTTTGGTATTGTACATATTGGATTTTTCTGCATTGAAAAGGTGCGCTGGTGGAAATATTACTGAACAAATGGTCTAATTTCGGGTCTTGAAAGAATTGGGATTCAAGCTAAGAAATGGCTATATTTGCAATTACAAAATAACTATTGAATTACAATTGTAACCAATTTAAGTTGAAATTTTAGCCAGATTGAATTAAATTGGTGAATTCGGCTAACGACAAAATAAGAATTAGTATCAATTAATGAGTTTCTTAATCTTAACGAAATAAAATAATTAATTTAAAAATCAAACTAATTCATTCAAAATTAAAATTATAATTCAAACTAAGACTAAATTAATAAAAGTATTTATTTTAACAATGTAGAAATCTTTTGATATGATTTTCAAATATTTATAAAATATACTAACTACATATATAATCATATGAAACATATTTATTATTCAAAACACTATAAGAATAGACTGAAATTACATAAAATAACCTTGAAACTACTTGAATTTTATAAAGCTAATTATTCTAAATCGTTTGAAAAAAAATTAAGAAACTCAGAAATTAATTATTATCGGGAAGGATTAAAATTGGGTGTCAACAAACTGAATTGAAAGTTAAAATGAAAAAGGGTAAATAGTTCCTTGTAATCCTTGGAAGGAACATTGGAATTAATTCTTATCAGAGTATGCGCGAATTACATTGTTTTACTTAAATATCACTTTTTTTACACCATAAACTATTACACAATCATTCTATATGTTCATGTTTATCCTTGCAAATCAGATTCAAGTCCACAAACACATAAATCCTACTTATCCGTAGGCATCAGGGTCTCGGTCATAGGGTCACTAAAGCACTCATTTGGGGTACCAATATTTTGGGGGTCCCGCTTTCTTCCAAACATGTATATATATTTATATATATATATTATTAAAAAATCTCATAAATCATTAAATTTGAAAAGAAAAATTGAGTAGAAAGTATATTAATTTTTACATTATTTAATATAGGGATTGTTATAATAATCGAGATATGGAATAGTGTTTAGTTTACTGTAACATCCTTTCTTATCAAGCAATTCATTATGTTGCCTCATTTATATTCTGACGATTATCACAAACTAACATTATTATTCTTATATTTACTTCTTTTTATTCTCCTTTCACTATTTTTATTCTCTCATTATTGAATATTCTAAAGTCTCTCAAACGATCAAACCTTCTACATTACGCAAAATCTATTATTGTGTGTTTATAAAAAGATCAAATTTATTTTTTTGGCATCTTCTTCAAATTTCAAGCACCAAAACTAATCAACACTATTTAAATAACATTAAATCAATTTATTGAATTCAAAATAACACTGTTTCAATAACATTATATAATTTTTTAAAAATTGTTAGTCAAGTTTAATTATTCTAACTTTATATTATATATTTTTCATTGAAAAGTTATATTGTTTACATTCTTAATTCATGATGCCCGTTTATATCCTACCTCTCTAAACCTTATTCGTAGGATTATACTAAATATATTATAATTATTCAATTTATATATGTCAACTAAAAAATATAAGGTCTATTTGTGAAATTTGACTTTAGGCCCCAGGACATGTTGAGACAACCCTAATAAGCATTACAACTCATCAACTGGTACTAGCTTCTTACTCTGCAGTTCCAGTTTTAGCGTGCTATAAACAATATATTTATTAATTTGTCCAGTGCGACAATAGGGAAAAACAAACAAAGACATTCTTTCCGACCATGCATCGAGCAACTTTGTCGGGTCATCCACCGCTCTTATCGTAAATTATGTTCACTGGCAAGTCATTCTTGTTACATAAATTACATTAGCAACTTTAATAAGTTGCACAGATATCTAGACTTTCTCAGTTTACTGATAGAATAGAGTTAGATATATAAACTTTATTGGCACTACAGGTTGAAATTCTTTATAATGAGGCTGAAATGTTAATATCATATGACATTCAAAAGTTTTGCGTTCTAGAATGTTTAGGCAGCAAAGAGAAAAAATGCACAAAAGACAAGAAGCAATTTGATTGCGCATTAGTGTCTCGATATTATATTTATGTCATATTCATAAATTTACTACAGCAAAATATAACATATACAAATAATATTTTAATTATTAACTCACTATGATTGTAGATGTACCTTTGAAATTGATCTGATTGATGAAAGTAGTTTGATAATAGCATTTCTGGTGATTCTGCTGAAAAACTTCTCTCAATGAGAGCAGAGGACATATTTAACACAATTTGCGTCAAGTTTACCTCTTATTTATATGTCTTAGTGTTTGTGTTTATATATACTTGATACATATTTTTATAAATTATTTCGATGTTTCCAAAACTAGGTTTTTCGTATTAGTCAGGCCCAACAGATGTTATCGAATAGACTATTTTACATTCAACTGAGGAAGTCATCCTAGACAAGTTCTAAAGTTACTCAATCAAGTCTAATAAATATGTCTTACACAGAAAAGGAACATATATCTTCACCAAGAATTAGCGAGAGGAACATTAAAAAGATCAAGTTCTTCGAAGTAATCGAAGTGGAGATGAAAGCAGCATTTATTGAATCTAAATTTTCAAGTAGCGGTATGTCAATTGAACCGCCCACACCAATCAAAAAACTATGAAAGGTCAATCGATCAGTAAGCTTTCATTTTCATTTTTTTGACTTTGTGATTTTTTCTATTAAGCACATAAGTTTTAGAATTATTAAAGGACTAGATTTCAGAAACTCTCAAATGGTTAAAAATGAAACTAAGTAAGCTATCAGGGAAGGACAAACGTCAAGTATTATTTTTGTATTTTTAAATTTTTGACTTCTTCACTAAAGTGGTTGTACTTTGTGTTGCCTATAATTAAATTTTCTTGGGCAAGTGTACAAATCAATTAGGATGATATTGCTTTAAAATATGATTTTAAAATTTCAATCGATACTTAATATTTGAAGTCGTCTTCAAGGAACTTATGTTTATAAAATTCTATTGTAATTTGGTCAACTCTGTCAGATCTAAATGTGAACTCCATTCAGTTGTGTACTCTCTGTAATAAGGAATTATAGATGTTGCGCTCTAAATGTCTATTCACGCTAATTACTATTTTTATATTTTTATGTTTTTGGCTTCTTGATTTCTTTTCTAATTTACATAAGATGAACTCCATTCAGTTGTATATTTACTTTTATCTATAATATAACATCAAAGTAGTTGTACTCTTTGTAATAAGGAATTGCAAATGAGATGCTTTGTATTGAAGCTGATAATTGAGTTTAAATATTGTTAGATTTTTTTGAAAAAATTGTGTTGTCTGACAGATAACAATGATAACTTTTATGGTTAAATTTAAAAAAATTATTCTTGCGAGGTTCATTAGAAAGAATAATTTTGATGATTGAGCTCTGATACCATTTTTCGGGGGTGCGGACTTCATCGTTCTTATATTAATTTTCAGTATAAATTTTACTATAATATTCTTTTGTTAGAGGTTTTAATCTTGTTATTTCTTTAATATTATTTATGATGTACTCTAGATATAACATATCTTGGGTTCTTAGGTACATATATAAATTATTCTCCATTAATTATTCTAGCAGTTTTATATTTTTCATAGCTTTTGTCCAATATTGTAAATATTCGTAGTTCATTTTAATCTGAATCTATTTCTAAGTCACATAATTCTATTCTCTCGAGGTCTACATCATGTAGGTCTATTTCATACCATTGTTGGTTTAATATATCTTCTGACTCGTCATCATTAAATAATTTTTCCCATATGATTCTTCTTAATTCAATTATCTCCATACCTTTAAGTATATATAAAATTAAAGTTTCATAGTTTTTTATCATTTCATCATGCATGTATGTAGTCATGTTCGTTATTATACAGGTTTTTTATTTTCAATTATTCCTTCCTATCATATTCATAATTGATTAAATTCATATTAGATCATTATGAACTAGATTATCTGTTTATCATGTTCTCCTGTCACTACTAACATCGTACTTTAGCGAATACTTCCTTCTTATTAGCGTCTCAACTTTGTTTACTCCCCTAAACGACTTTCCTTGCCTACCGGTTTCAACATTAGGATGACATAGTATAGAAGTTTTCTCCCTGTTTCCAGTGTGCTAATAAACTAGAAATCATGATTCAAATAATTCTAATACATAATAACTAACATAAATTAATTCAATCATATTTATGATATTCAGGAATATATGAAATTAGTTCTGCATATTTGTTGAACAATATACCTTTGCCACTTGCTTATCCATGATATCTAAAGGTTGTTCCATTATCTATTAAGTATGAATATCTTAAATTTTTTTGAGTGTTTTTTATGAAAGCTTGCTTTGTTTATTGAAGGCTTGCCTATTATGTTACATGTACATTCCTTTATATAGACAATTCTAATTCTATATTATTTTCTATAATAATGCGTCTGTTGTACTCTTTACGACTTTTTACATGTCTATTGTACACTTTACGACTTTTTTACATACTTATTCTTTTACAATAATGTGACTACTGCACACTTTATGACTTTCTTTACATAATAATGGTACATTTTCTCCATGTGTTTCTTCTTTTTATCTTTTTGTTTTCTTCTTCTTATCTTCTTTGTCTTCTTCTTTTTACTTTCTTACGTCTCTATCTTCATGTGTCTATCTTATCTTTTTGTTTTCTTCTTCTTATCTTCTTTGTCTTCTTCCATTTATTTCCTTCCGTCTCTATCTTATTTGATCATTCCAGCTAGACATCGGGAATCACATTATCTTCTCCATTACATTTTGAACATATATAGTCAGGATACTTGTGTCCAATTAGCTTACAATATCTGGTTAATAGTTCTGACGAAATAAATCTTTCCTTTAATGCTCTTGTTGTAGGTCTTTCTTCTGGTTTTAATAATGATAAAATCCATTTCTGGACTTCATCCATATCTGATTTCCTTAGCTCCCTTGAGTTGGCATAAATCATTAATTGATCTCTGGAATAATAACTCCATATAGCATTTTCATTTAAATAATTGTTGGCTAGTTCTTGTATTATAGTTGATATACCAATTATTCGTTTATTGACATAAAAATTGGGAATCTCTATTTTTTGTATTTCTGGTTGTTCTCCAATATCTTCTGGTATTATCATATCTTTGGTCAGGCCTATCTTTACAACTTGAATTGGAGGTTTTATCTCCTCATGTAATATCTCTGTTGTCGCCGTATAGAATTTTACATAGAATAAATTCCCTTTGGTTACTCTTTTATATATAATAAATGCTTTGTATAATTTTGGTATACTGCTTAGTTCTTCTCCGTCGTAGGTATATGCAGTACTTATTATAATTATAACATGTTTTAACTAGGTTAGCATTGGTTTTTGGTTGTGTAATTAGCTTGTTGTATCCTTGTAGTTTCTGGGTTATATAGTCTTGGTTTGGATCTTTTGTAGTGGTAGATCTGGGATTGAGGTTTAGGTAGGTCTGTATTTTGTATATATTTTCGATGTATGTCCTTGTGATGTGGTTATATACCTTTTTCTCATGTTGTAGGCTATCTGCATACGTTGAAGTTTGTGGTTCTATGGTTAATGGATTTTTTCTTTTTTGTGTAAATGGTTTTTCAAATAACTGATTTAAATTTGCATTCCGTTGTTTTTCAATAACTGATTTCTTTGTACCTGTAGCTGTATTTAAACAATCATTATGGGTTTTAAGGTGTTTCCCAACGTCACCTCTTAGCTTTGGATTTTTAAAGTCTTCCGATCGATTTAGCTCTGCATTTTTATAGTCATGCTGCTGACTTGTACTAGCTTTAGACTTCAAATTATCTTTATTAGTCTTTAACTTTTGTATCTCATTGTCCATACTGTCCACTTTGATACAAAGTGTAGTAATGGTTTTGAGTATCTCTTCGATTGTATTTTCTTTCTCAATTTGAGTAGATTTGTCTTGATAAGTAATCTGCAATAACATTCTTGTCAGTTTTTATTACTTCAATAGGGAATGTAAAATTTAATATATTTATTTCCAATCTTCTTATTTCTTTTGTAGTTACTGAATCCTGTATTTTTCTTGTTAGCCACCATTTTACTTGTGTGTTATCTGTCCTTATAATAAATTTGTTATATACAATATATGGTTCAAATGATAGTAAACATTTATACACTGAATATAATTCTTTCCTATTTATTTCCCATCTTATTTCCGTATTAGTAAATGTTCCTGAATAATATCTACAATGGTGTTCTATTTTTTCTTTATCATACCTGTATTTTAAGACTCCTCCATAACTTTTTTCACTGGCGTCTGATTCTACTATATAAGTAAATTTTTTGTTTTCATCCGGAAAATATAGTTTAGGTAGGTTCTTACATAATAGTTTTATTTTTTGTATTTGTGTTTGGTCTTTTTTATCGAACTGGTATTCTATATCTTTCTTTAATTTTTGTTGTAATGGTTTTAGATACTCTGCTAATTTTGATATGTATTCTGTTACTTGATTCTATTACTGAATTGTTTTCCATTTCGTCTGTTTTGTTTTCTGATAATTCATATATACTATCTTCACTTTCTAATTCATAATTTACGTACTCTATTTTTGTATATTTTTCATTGTCTACCAGTATTTCTGATATTTATTTTTTCTTTGGATTTTTAGGTAATGTACAATTTTTTGCTATATGTCCTAATTTTCCACAGTTGTAACAAGTACATTCTGTTAATTTTTTCTTTGGTCTATATGGTCTTTTAGTTTTATAGTTTTTTACATAGTATCTTCTTCTTGGTTTTTTATATTTATATTTTGATCTGTATTTTTTATTATATTTCTTTTTATAGTATATGTCTGTACAACCGAATTGGGGTGCCGTTTTATTTTTGCAACATGCTAAGTTTTTTACCAATATTTTTTCTATTTTTATTTCTTCTTTATGTTTTTCACATAGTTCTATAAACTATCATTGTAAGAATTTCATTCTAACTCCTAAGGTATCTGTTAATCCTGCTTCATTCCAACTCTTTATTACTTTTGAATTAAAAGGTTATGGTAATTTTGTAAAATTTAATTTTCTTATTTCTTTACTTTCTTCTATGCTATATGTTCCTTTATAATAATATTCTCTAAATGCACATGTATATTCATCTATATAACACATGTTACATATTGCTAATTTTGTCATTAGATTTCGATTTATGATTTTTTCTTTATTTTGTTCTTCTACTTCTGTTGTCATACTACTAAATTTGTTTCTTATAGCTACTTCGTATTTATATAATATTTCCATAGTTGTAGTAGCTAATTCACCATTAGATTTTTTATTACTTCTTAAAGTTTTCAAACTTTCCTTTGATAAATTTTGCAGCCATAATTTTACTGTTCCTATAAGTGTTCTTTCTATATATCCCGGTGTTTCTGTCATTCCTATTTTGTTATCTATTAATTGTTTTGATATATATCCCATCCATAATTGAATTGTTTAATTTATATCTGCTATACAGTCTAAATCTAAAAAATTATGTTGTTCAGTTATTGGTTTAGGTGTCCATTTTTTATTCAATCTTTTATCCCATATAGTTTTTTCTTTATCATATTGTTCATAGTTTGCATTACAATATTTAAAATTTTTTGGGTTTTTTATTCCTGACATAGTAGGTTTTTCATCCATGTCTACGTCTCCTATATTTATTTCTAAATTCTTTGTATTATCCAAGTTTGCAAAAAGTTCTGTATATGTTTCGCTTGTTTCTGGATGTTGTTCATCTAGATCATCGTCGTTTATTTCATCAATTCTTATTTCAGGTAGATTATCTTGGTTATTTTCTTCTTTTTCTTCTAGTTCTTCTAATTGCAATTTTTCTTTAAATTTATTTATCTCATTTGCTAATTTTGATTTTTGTTCTTTTTCTGTTTGTTTAGTTTCATACATTTCTTTCAATATTGCCAGCTCTTTTTCTAGTTCTATTATTTTAGTATTTTTTACTTCTTCTAATTGTTGTACTTCCTTTTTTGCTTGTTTTATTTTTCAATTTCCGTTTTTCTATCTATTTCTTCATTTTCTTTTGTTATTCTTATCATAGCAGTTATACTATCTTCTAGTTTTACCGTTTCTTTTTCTAACATTAAACTTAGATTGTCACCTATTTTCTTATATCTTCTTCCTAAATTAGAAAATATTATCTTTACTTTTAATCCGTCATAGTTTTCATATGTTTTTTCATCTATCACGTATTCTTCTTTATTCATTTATAAATTGTGTTGTAGTTTATGTTCTAAGTTTTCTATTTGTATTTGTAGATATAAAATAATTTTTCTTTGTGCTACTATAGATTTTTCACAAATTCCTGCAAATATATTACTATTAAGTCTATTTTGCCTATGTCTCAATTCTTGTCTTTTTGCTATAATTATTTCAGTAAGTTTTTGTCTATATTTGTTATTCTCGTTATTCATTGTATCTTTAAATATTGAATATATTTATATTCTATTTTAGATATATTATCTATTAATTGATCTAATTTGTCGCTATCAGTTTTTGTGATATTGAGTTGTTTATATTCTGGATATAATTTATTTAATTTTCTTTTTATTTTTCTGAACTTTCTACTAGTATGTCTTTTATTATATTTCTTTTCATCCATGGCTTTGATACCATTTTTCGCCTTTTTTACTCATTTTAAACCACATGTTCTTATTTTTCTTTGCATATAATATGTGTACTGTAAAATTTTGAAAAAGGATTATTTTATAGATCACTTTTCCACTTCTAAAGAAATAAAAAGAGATTGTTGGCTGAATTTTGCTATTTATCTGATGATTCTAAATTATTAATTGACAAATTTCTTTAAATTTCTTCATAGATTTTTGTCATTTTTTGAATTGTACATGTATCATTTTGTATCGTTTGACTTATGATGCATAAATGCATTGCAATATTGGTCATAGCCTATAAGTTCTTGAAATTCTATATTCTTTTAGTCATCCTGCAATAAGTTTTTAATATCCATTCATAATTTATATGTGTTATTGTCTACAGAAGGAGCTATTAGTGCAATTAAAACATTACTGTGATCAAATGATGTTTATACAGTGGCCATTAGCAACAGTGATAGATGAAATACCTTTTGTATACACTTTCATTCATGTTTAAACTAACAATTTAGACATACTAAGATTTTTTTCTCTTAGAGGGAGGAGAAATATGAGTCATGTTTTGTTTAATTTATGTTGGATTCTTACCTACTGCAGATACAATTCAACAATACATGTAAATACTATATCAATATTTATGTTTAAATGTTAAAAGACCTTAAGTCTACAAGAAGAAAAAGGCACTATTTGTCACTCATTTATGGGGATAAAATATTTCTTTGTTTCACCAACATTCTCATCTCTATGAAGATGTTCAACCTCCAAACAAAGGTTCTGTCACACCCCGTGCCTACACCCTCGACGTGAACGATACTCAAGAACCATTATTGATCCCAAAGTGAACCCTTGGCTTAGCTCACTACTTAGCGGAAAACTAAATCAAGAAGATTTCAGCTTTTAAACAGAATTTAAATTCAAAAGTCTCAAAACTTTTCAAAACTCAAACTATCGCATAATAGTATACTCAAAACTATTGGAAAAAACTTTGAAAATAATAATAGTTTGTCAAAATAGTTCAAAGAAAATACTAGCAGAAACTCAACACTAACTATCTATGAAGCCTCTATAGTTCCACATGGATGTCGGGACAAGACTCACTATACCTCAAAACTACTAAACTGAAAGACAAGAGTGGAGTCCTTCGGAATGAAAGGAAAGCACACCAAAGCTAGCAAGAAGTGCAAAGTGATCTCAACGAAGTGTCTGTTGATGATCCTGAACACCTTAATATGTATCATAGAAAGATGCAGGTGAATGACATCAGTACATTGAATATACGAGTATGTAATAAAGATGAATGAATAAATAATTGAACTGATAAGGCAGTAACAATACTCGCATCAACTCAACTCAATACAAAGCAATAATAAGAGATGAAAATATTTAAAGCTTCATAAATGAAAGATGTTAACTCAAGGATGTATATAAAAATATAATAACATACTATTTACTCTTATTTGGGAGATTCTTTAACCGACAATCATCACTATGAGCTACGTAATGATACAACATCTCACCCACGCTGGCAGAACTATCTTATACCTTATCGGGGTATAGAACACCTCAACTAAGTGGATCCACTAAAGTTGTGCTCGAAAATAATAAGAAGTCATCTAAAAAGTATGATCTTGTATCCATGTTGGCTACATGGTTTATGAGAAATGTGAGTTTTATGAAATCATCCCCATATTGGTGCTCAATACTACTCCCAATGAAATATATACTCAACCTCAAATGAATAAAACATACTTTTTCTGATTATGAGGTAATTGCTCAAAATATCCTCTTAACAGAGGTAACTGCTTTGAAATATTTCTGAACTCATCAACTCATTTAGAAATCAAGGCTTCTCTTTTCTCAATGCAAAAATGATACATTTGGAAATACTTAGCTCCCTTGTACGCTTGCTCAAATCATATATAAAACTACTCTCAAAACTCATATTTGCCTTCTCAGAAAACCAGTTTAAGACAATTGTTCGGTTAAAAAGATTCTCAATAATAAATCAATAAATGCTCATATAATAGGGTTTATTCTGAAAAATAGACATGAATAATTAACTCAAGAAGCTCAATACAAGATATATAGAACCTCAAAACTCGAGATTAGAATTCATAACTCAACAACAAAACTTATTTCAAGAATTTTCAAAACTAAGGATGTATCCCTAGATTATACTTTACTGATAAAAAGTAGATGTAGGGCATGAGGATAAACTCAGTCCCTTACTATGATAGACTTACATACCTAATTATGAAGTCATTAGACTAAAAACTTTGGTAGGGACTTCATTTATCTTGAGCTCGAGGAAGAACCTCAGCTTTCGGAGGTAATCTTTGAGCTTAGAATCTTAGAGCTTGGTCTTAAGAGAAAACAATCTTTTATGAAGTTCTTAGAGTTCAAGGAAGTTTCTCTTTGTATCTTAAATTTTTGACTTGAAGATTTTAGGGTTCTTGATGGAGAAGAGGGACCCTAGGTAAGTTTTAAGAGAATTTCTAAATACTTGAATTTTTAGATTGATGATTTTGAGATGAAAATTAGTTAGTCAAATGATATATTCTATTAAAATACTCAAAAATGACTTAGAATAGGGTTAAAAAGCTTGGGAAAGGACCAAAATAACCATAGAACGTGTGCAGAAAGTTACTGGGAAAAAAAGTGCAGCAAGCCTTCACAAATGGCTCTACGGTCCGTGGAACATTCCACCTGCCATAGTTTTCATCCATAGAACTTTGACTACCTGACATGGCTTCAGTAAAACAGGCATAACTTTTTACTCCGAACTCGAAATGCGGCAAACTTGGTGGTGTTGGAAAAAAAGACTCATAGATATTTAATTTTGTAGGTTGTGGACTACCTAACTCATTATGTTCTGAGAGATATGATCAATTGAAGTTAACCTAAGTAGAATCTTATATCAAAAGTTAATTGGTAAATAAGTTTTTATCTTAACTGTGTGCTAGGGGATTCTAATGACCTTAATGCATATTCAAAATCATTCCCACACTAAAGAATTGACATCAACACCTAAGAACAATTTAAGAATCATCTGATATGACCTTATACACAAATGAAGAATGGTTTAGGTCTAAGCTTAGAAATTGTCGGGGTATTACAATATATCCCCCTTGGTATCACTCGTCCTCTAATGACGGTTAAATTAAGCATAGAAGGGAAATGAATTACTCATACAATCTTTTTGACTTCTGAACTTGCCTACTAACATAGGCAAAATTAATTCATACTAAGAGTTTGGAACTATCTATAGCACATAAGTCACGAATGATATGGGTTTGATTATAATAACGCTCTATCGGAAGCTATTTGACATGAAACATGGATATCTGGGCACGATGTCAGAATAAGACTACTATGCCTTAATTGATACTACTGCTAGATTTCAATCCTAGTACTTAAACCACTCAATGGACTCCTGATAATCCACCCTTTTAAGAATTTCGCATGCTCTTGTCATCTCCACCAAATGAAATTTCACGCATTACTATCAGGAACATAACTACCTCATCTAACTATTACTAAAACTTCATCTCATTCTTCCTCCAGATTTATAACCCTAGATAGAATAAGAAAACCATCACTAGCATAATAAGAAACATCAACCCTCGCATATCTATCATTACTCAATTACTATCATCAACATCACTATCAAAACTAAAAAGGATCACTGAAGGAGCTTTAGAGCAAAAGATTATAAGTACGATTCATTCAAGACATACGATATAAGAATATGCATGACATAACATTATGTTGCTAGTCATTGAGAGTAAATCATGAATTCGTGAGACTGAACATACTATGATAGATGAGTGCTTATATGAATATGTTCATATCATGAGGCTGATATCTCTAACTTTATGGAGTAAGATTGAGATCAATGAGCTAAAGTATTTGCCCATATTGGGGAACTGAGCAATAGATGTGAATATGTCTTAAGCGTATCAGCATAACACAATTATGGTATTGGAAACCTCAACAGGATGTTTTAACGACTAAATTTTGAGGAATACGCTAGAGTATGAATGGATTGATATAGCATTATAAATCTTTCTGAACACATCAATATTTGATTCTTAACACTTGACTTGGTTTCTCATCTTATCATCTCCCCCTTAAGTTTGAAGCCAACACTTTAAAACTATGAATTATTCCATCTTCTCTTATCTAGTCTATATTCACTTTACTTTAATATTCGGGGAAATGCTAATCTCATGGTTATTGATCTTTCTATGCGTAGGTACTAATACTCCTTCTAAGGCTTATTTTTAAGATGCTTCACTTAACTTCTTCCTGCTTCTATAGAAGTCCTTCTATAATCTTTATTTGCATTGTCTTATAAAGTAGCTTAATCTAACTCTTAATAGTCTAACTTCTCATTCTTAGCCTACAAATATTGTACTTCTAAGTTTATATCTACCTAACTCGGGGAAACTTGATTTATATTTAAGCGGTTCATCATTGGCTATATATGATCCCTTGGACCAAACTCTTAAGGTTAATAATTAATGCTTACATCAGCCTACTCTACATTAACAACTCAATTATACTATCTAGGCACACATGAAAAATCATAAATTAATTAAAACCTCATCTGACTACATACGATCTGATGTACACCTTTTAATGCTCTTGTTATTCTAATGGCTTATCCATACTTTATTTTTCTCATCTAAGGGTCATAATACCATATTTGTACCATTCACATTCTTTGCACCTAACACCTTAATTCCTTACATACTCTATGTGAAATCTAATAGATCAAATCTCAAAACCAACATTATCACCCTCATGTTGTCATTCTTTTTATCATGACACTCATTTCAAATTCAAACTTAGTCTCTATAGTGCTAAACACATATATCAATACAATTGCTCACATTTTATATTATGTATAACTACTAGATAATATTAAAAAACACTTGTCCACTAAGACCTCATGACAAGTAGTCAATCTTATCTCACAACCTACCTATTCACATATTACTTTCACATTCCATTTCACAACTTAAGTACTATTTACCCACTTACTATACATCATTACTTAATTAGTTCTATTATCCTCGGAATACCATGGAGTTCTTCTTTCAAAAATAATAAACCTAGCTTAGATTTATCGCATCATGAATACTCAAATCTTTTATTCAATACATATACTTAGTCTATACTAATGCATTGCCACATCATCATAAACTCCTTTTTGGTTAAAGTATAGTCTAACTCATCCTGATTAGTAACTATTCATCTATTTTCTATGATGATATCTACAAAAAAAATCATCACTTCTTAGCCTACCCATAAGGGAAAACTCCTCATTAGTAACTTATTGGGTGCATGACTACAACAACATAATTTACTTGATCACTATCTCCATTTCGTAGATTACTAAACTTCCAAATGCATTCTTCTAACTCTGAGTACTTCTACTACTACTAGCTCATAAAATCGCAAATTGCACTATCTTTTGGGTGAAAATACGACCCTAAGCATTCTAAAACACCCTTTCCTCATAAGGGTCTCACCTGAAACAAGGTTTAGAGAAGAGAGTCTAGGAGTACATCTCGCTTTTAGCTCGAATGCACGATTCATATGAATAAGGGTTCATTCTTTCGGATCCAAACACTAAAGCTCACTCACGGGCTTCTCTCAAGCCCTTCTTCAGTCTCTTGAATTTATGAAGACTTTGTCTGAGAGTAACTCTTCGATAACGATTTGACTATGCTATTTCAACCATCTTGAGTATGAGGGGTGGTCAAATGAATTTGAGAAACAGACGAGTGTGAGTAAGTTATTTATGACACATTTCTATCTCATGATTTAGAGTAAGAAAGAAGGAAAACATTTCTTAAATGTTTGTAGTTCTTCATTTATAGAAGTGGGGCCCTCACAACCATAAAGAAGATTCTACTAACATGACTTCACAGACACCCTAATACACTTGAACTCTGTACTTTGATACCAAGTTTGTCATGTTTCGAGCCTACAACCTGGACGTGGCCGACACTCGAGAACCATTGTTGATCCCCAAGTAAACCCTTGGCATCACTAATTACTTAGCGAAAGACTAACTTAAGCAGGTTTAAGCTTTAAAACATAATTTAAATTCAAAATTTTCAAAACTTCTCAAAAGTCAAACTATCTCACAGTAGAAAACTATTTGAAAATACTGTAAAAATAATAATAGTTTGACAAAATAATTCAAAGAAAATACTGAGAAAAACTTAACACTAACTATCTATTAAGACTCTATAGTTCAATATGGATGTCGGGACAAGACCCACAACACCTTTAGTAGTCTATAGTTCAACATGGATGTCGGGACAAGACCCACGACACCTCAAAACTACTAAACTAAAACACAGGAGTAGAGTCTTCCAGGATGCAAGGAAGGCTGACCAAAGCTAGCAAAAAGTGTATAGTGATTTTAACATAACATCTCTTGATGATCCTGAATACATATATCTACATCAGAAAGATGCAGGTTGAATGCTATCAGTACATTGAATTACGAGTATGTAATAAAGCTGAATGAATGAATAACTGAACTGATAAGGTTGAAAGAATACTCACCTCAACTCAACTCAACAGAAAGCAATAATAAGAGATAAAAATATTTAAAGCTTCATAAATGAAAGACATTAACTCAACGATGTACATAAAAATATGATAACATGCTCTTTACTCTTATTTGGGAGATTCTCTAACTGACAAGGATCACTATGAGCTACTTCAAGATACAACGTCTCGTCCACGCTGCTAGAACTGTCTTATACCTTGTTGGGGGTATAGAACACCTCAACTAAGTGGATGCACTAATGCTCAGCTCAAAATCGATAAGGAGTCATCTAAAAAGTATGATTATTTTACTCATATTGGCTACATGGTTTAAGAGGAATGTTATTTTTCTGAAATCATCCCCATATCGGTGCTCAATACTACTCCCAATAAATATTTATACTCATGCTCAAATGTATAAAACATTCTCTTTCTCAATTTGAGGTAGTTGCTCAAAATTCTTAAAAGAGGTACCTACTCTGAAATATCTCTGAACTCATCAACTCATTTAGAAATCAAGGTTTTTCTTTTCTCAATGTAATAATGATATATTTGGAATACTTAGATCCCTTATACCCTTGCTCAAATCATATATAAAACTCCTCTAAAAACTCATCTTTGCTTTCTCAGAAAATCAGTTTAAGACAATTGTTTGGTTTAAAAGATTTTCAATAATAACTCAATAAATGATCATATACTAGGGCTCATGCTGAAAAATAGACATGACTAATCAACTCAAGAATCTCAATACAAGATATATAGCAACTCAATAATCGGGATTAGAATTCAGAACTCAACAACGAAACTTATCTCAAGAATTTTCAAAACAAAGGATGTAATCCTAGATTATCCTTTACTGACAGAAATTAGATGTAGGGGGTGAGGATGAAATAATTCCATCACTATGAAAGTTTTACATACCTGATTATGAAGTTATTAGACTGAAAACCTTTGGGGGGGGGGGGGGGGGGGGNGGGACTTCATTTATCATGAGCTTAAGGAAGAACATTAGCTTTATTAGAGGAAATATTTCAACTTAGAATCTTAGGGATTGATCTTGAGAAAAGAAACTCTTCTATGAAGTTCTTAGAGTGGAAGAACTTGTGAAAACCTTGGATGTAAGTTTCTCTTTGTATTTTGAATTTTTGACTTGATGGTTTTAGGGTTCTTGATGGAGAAAAGGAACCCTAGCTAAGTTTTAAGAGAATTTCTAAATACTTGAATGTTTAAATTGATGGCTTTTATATGAAAAATATTTAGTTGAATGATATACACTGTTAAAAAACTCAGAAATGACTTAGAATAGGCTTAAAAAGGTTGGGAAAGAACCAAAATAACCCTAGAACGTAGGCAGAAAGTTGCTGGAAAAAAAGTGCAGCAAGTCTTCACGGATTAGGCAAACTTAGTGGTGTTGGAAAGAGGACTCATAGACCTTTAATTTGGTAGGTCATGGGCTACCTAACTCATTATGTTCCGAGATATATAATCGATTAAAGTTGACCTAAGTAGAATCTTATATCAAAACTTAATCAGTAAGGAAGTTTTCAACTTAACTTTGTGCTAAGGGATTCTAGTAACCTTAATGCATATCCAAAACCATTCCTACACTAAAGAATTGACATTAATACCTAAGAACAATTTAAGAATCACCCGATACGACCTTATAAGAAAATCAAGAATAGTATAGGTCTTAGCTTTGAAATTGTCGGGATATTACATGTTCTTTTCCTTGGATGTTCATTTCCATGTAAATATTTTCATTTGCCTACAACATTTTCAATAAATATTATAACTTTTGATGTTGTTATCATTTCTACAAAGCAACAATTGCTTAGTCAACCATATGTACTTGTAATTTTACCCTTTTTCCACCTTTAATAGAATTTTGTGTACAAACAAGTCAATGTTGGTCAAGTGCTAAGCACGTGCCTTGCCCCTCTAGTATATATATGTATAAAGAGAATACTATGATGTGGATCTAAAATAAGCAAGAAATTTCGTTTAACTAAATTTACATATTTTAACCATTTAACCTACCCATTTACATACACATCTTCAAAATTAAACAGTTTGTTCACTGTTTGTACCTCAATAAGTTTAACGAAATCCACTTTACAAAATCTCGTTTTATCTTTCAAACATCTTTCCTTCAGCACCTTCTTTGATATATATTAAATGTTTTCTTCCAATGTTTTTGAAGTTCGATAAACGCTCAACCACACCTCATCCAATACTAGGCGTGGGCTATCGTAATCTAGTATAAAATCCAACGAAGAGTTGGGGTCGAACCCACAAGGAGCGGTACGTGTTCGAATTCAGTCACAAAGTTAGGAATGTAATCTAATTGGTGGTAGGAATAGAAATTATCGAAAACATTTACTTAGATTGAAAGAGGTGACAACAAATGTCATATAGGGGGTTTTCGTTTGCAATTAAAAGCTAAAACAAGTGCGAAAATAGGGGAAACAGCAATATTAAGAGGAATTCTCGGGATGTGATCGATTATAAGCTAATTACGCAATATGGGTAATTGAGATTTAACAATAACTTGTTGTAACCATTGTGGGTAGGCTGGACTAAAAGTGCAATAGTTTTCTCTCGAACAACTATTAAGATTCAGGCTATTTCTCTCGAGCATCGACAAGTTTAACACTACAAAACAGCCCAATACCTTAATTTATCTATTCTTTTGAGCTAGATAGGTAGGAATGAGCCAAGATTCACTCTCTCAAGCTGAACCCACAATGACCCACACACTACAATCATCAATTGATCACCTTGGCTTTAGAGCCTCTCTCTCGAGCAAGACCAAAACAATAATCTAGAACTATATTTGCAACTACAATTCATGAATTACAACTCAGCTATCAGTCAAACCCATATGTAAACAACAAATAAATCATTAAACAACAATACCCATAAGCAAATTAAGCAAGTAATCACATGATCACACCACAAAAATTGGGGTTTTAGCTACACATCATAAAAACAAAAAAAGATTACCAAATACATTAGTCATGATCTGGGTAAAGATTGTCAAGTCTTTACAATGGGCCAAATTGAATAAATTCAAAAACCCACTTCGAAATCCTCAATGTTTTCAATGGAAACTCAAAAACTAAGAGAAAACTCTAACTTTCAAGCTTGTGGGAATCAAAAACTCTGAAAAGAACTTTGTGTAACTGGGTGAGAACTCCTCAAATTCATTTAAAATTCCAATTTATAGTTGCCCAATTTTTGGCCTGAAAGGCCATTGGGTGGAATAAGACAGGCCTCACCAAATTGGTTGGCGATCTGCCCTTAGCTCCCTTCAATCGCCGATTTCCAATGGTCATCAGTGCTCAAGGTCCTGTAACTTTAGGCGATCAAGGTTGCCATCGCGGAGTCGTTCGGCAATCCGCCGATTGCCCATTCCTATCGCCAAGTTAGTTCTTCACCAGGGTTGGCATGCTGGAACTTTAGACGAGCTCAAACCGCCAAGTGGTCTTGGCGATCACCAGGATCGCTTTTCTTCACTTTTTCAGCTTGTTTGTTCCTTTTTGCCCGATAGTTTCCTTGCCTTGTTCCTTTGCTTAAAAAGTTGCAAATCAACACTTTAACATCAGTTTAGAGCATAAATTAGGCATTTAAGGACACTTAAACTTTCAAAACAAAGCCCTAAATGAGTCGAAATCTCGGACTCATCAACACCCAACTTAAACTTTTGTTTGTCCTCAAGTAAAACTCAAGATTAATCAGTTCAACAAGGATGTCTACACACAGTGATGCTTAAGATTCAACATAAATGCACACACAAGGTTAAAACTACACATACGATGCTCAATTGTGCACTCAAAGATTCAAATTGTGACTCACCATTATCAAGTGTACTCAAGCTCACAATGTTTAATTCAAATGCAAGTTCAATCTCAACAAAGGTATTCAAATGCCCTTACAACAAAGATGATTCCATATTCACACAAAATTTCTCAAAAATTTAAAGTCTCAGAATCACATACAACTCTCACACTCACAAAGATAACAAATGCATGACTCCACCCATAGGTTTGCCCTTATTTTCCAATCAACATTCGTATCAGCTCACTCAAGATCACAAAGGTCTTTTTAAGGCTTGTAACGGGGCTGAGTGTAAAGGTATGGTCATTTAGGTTTAGTGGCTTCTACCTTCATGCAGTATGGCCTGAAAATCACTTTTTCTCCTTCTCTTTGACATTCAAACATGTTCATAATCCACCCCATTATTTAACTAAACATGAATCACCGGACACCATTTTTTTACTATTCTCACACACTTTATTTCACAACTTTTGCTCTTTTTTAGTCTTTTTCTTTTCTCTTTTTTTTTACATGTAGGGGTTTCATCTTTTTCAAAACAATCCATCAAAGGGGGGATTTTACACTTCTTGACATTCCTTCTTTTTCACCACACCCCAACTTAGGCTTTTGGCATAAGTTGGCTATTCAAACAAACCAATACTTCATGAAAATTATGGATGATGGGATAAAGAGGTCAAAGTTGCTCAAGTTTCTTCCAAGAAAATATAGACTAAAAAGGTGCCAAGCAAGGTTCACACATCTCACAAGGTTGGCCAAAAAGAGGTATATTGTCAAGTTGGTTCACTCTTCAAAATTCTTGCCTAAGATCATTTCAATTGCATGCTTCACTCAAACAATCGAACCAATGGGTAAAATTCTAGGTGTTATCAAACGCAATGTTCAAAGTAACCTCATCACACAAGGCATTGATACAATTATCAAACAAGACTCCACACTTTCTAGCTTCTGTGCAATGTTCATCACAAGAGACTCATTCAACAACTAGCTAGTCACAACGAGATGCTAAAAGTTCACATATTGCCTATGTAACTTAGTTTGCCTCATCGTAGCCACACATTCATTTTGTTTAATTAAGAGCACAATCATCAGTATTGACCACAACCGACACTCAAATTCACACAAGAACACCCACAATCACACACAATAGAGGTGGCAAAATTTTAAAACTTGGTTCAAAACCATTTTTATATCAAAACAGTGGGCCACAATTTATCAACAAACACAATCCAACAACCAAGATATATATATAAAAAAAATAATAAGCTCTAATATTCACAAACAAAATCAGAATCAAGTCAATATTCACAAAACAACCCACAAGAGGTAGGTATGGAAATACCTCCCCACTAACAAAATGCGCAGTTGTCCTCAAATGCAACTAAAATAGAAAATAGTCTGGAAAGTAACATAGAAGAGGCAAAGAGAATCATCCCGCCAGGCTAGGCCTAGGGTGAAGTCTGCATATCCATAACTCTCTCTGTCTGGGCATCACTGCTCGGTGTCTCAGCTATCAGGACTCCTGATGTCGGGGAATTAGTTCCTGGTATCTCAGCATCCTTGGCTCCACTAGAGTCTAACATAGAAGTATTCTGAAGTGATGCCTGCTTAGTAGTCTCTAACATAGCACCCTCCAAGTCAACTAGGTCATCGTGGACTGTCTCATCATGAACACCAAGCTGCTCATCATCCGCCTCAGCCTCTGACTCAGCAGCAGCATCATTAGCTTTAACCTCATCTCCGATGGTAGCTGGAGGCACATCAGAATAAGCTAGAACATCAGTGCTCGGGATATCTGGGATCTCCACACTCCCAAATAGTGAAGTAACATCAGTGGACTTCAGATGGTCTATAACCTTTTTTAACTCAGTAATGTCGGGCTTCCAGGCCTCACAACATCAATGGCTCCCTGGCCCTTCTTACACTCCTCCATTCTTAAAGTCAGTGCATCCAAAGCCAGTTTGTGATCCCTCGTCTCAGCCTTAATTGGGGCCATGGCAACATCCATCGCCTTCTCTATCATCCCAGGCATAGCAGCCTCCACCCGGGAGGCACACACATCAGCTGATTGGGCTAAATGGCCATCTTGTAAAGCATGGCCTAGGTGATAGATGGTCAGGATGTAGAAGCAACAGCAACAGAAGATCTAGGGGGAGGGTGTGCACCAGATGCAGTCGGAGTCTCAGAAGAGAAAGGTGCAAATATACCCGAGGGATCACTGGCCTGATTAGGCACGACTGCCTCTGTAGGTAACATATCAATGTCGACTTTTGGGAATGTATCCACCGGTGCTTCCCTTCTCCTATTAGCTTCATCCCGCTGGTACTCGGCCTCAATACGCCGGATGTCAGTAGAGGATGTGGGTGTCACCTCCACATCTATCTTCTCATCTCGAGGAACACGGGCCCATATGTACAACTCGGTTATCAACACCTGGAATGGGAGCGAAGTATGTCTATGCTTGGCCCTCATAACCATCTCCAGCTCAATCAATAGCCCTAGATTCAGTGACTTGCGAGAAATGATGGACCCTACACAGGCTGCCTTCGGGTGTTTGAGGATGGACATGTTTTGGGATGGCATGATAGTGCTACTGATGAACCCGAACCAATATCTGGCAGCAACATTCAGGTCCTTCTTCTCTATCGATGCACCTGCCTCTATCCACCTCGGGGTGGCATCAGATATCAAGGATGCCAGCCAACCCTTTAGATCCTCCAAGGTTTTTCTCTGAATCAAGTCGATGTACTGATGCATGAAATTATAAGTGCACCCCAGAACAACATTGATTTCAGAACTGTCGCACTTCACCTTCTTGCCTTGGACTATCACGGAATCAACCAGCCTGAACATGTTGGCATTCTTCTTCCCCTTAGGGTCCATCTCACCTTAGGTCGAATAAAACCCTCAGACCTAGTTGGGAATGTAGGGACCTTGAGGTTTAGTGAAAATCTCAAACTTATGGAACTTGAGAGTGTTCCATATCTCTGGATGCATGTCCACTACTCTGTCTGTGGATAATATTTTCTCCTCTATAATGGTCCTTAAACCCTCATCCTTTAGCCTGTTGAGTGACCTGGAAGGAGGACCCTGTACTGGTGGCGCCGGGACCATAGTCTATGCTGGAGCTGCAGTTGGAGGAGGAGGAGGATGAGGCACTGGGATCATAGACAGATCATTCAATGACTTGGAGCATAGCTCCTCTTTTTCGGCCTGCAATAACTGATCATCCTCGGGCTTGGAGATAGATTCCTAAGAATCTGGTGAGTCCCCCTCACTGCATGATATGGTGAGGTGAGTCACGAAGACCCCTTCACTGTCAGAGCTGGCCTCCGGTGTCTCAATCGTGGGTGTCTTGCCTTTGCCTTTTCCTTTTCCTCCCTTTGTAGGGAGTTTTGCTGCCTTTTCTTGGGATGCAGTTTCATCCTCATTTATAACCTATCTACGTGCCCGCTTTTGAGGCGGCATGTCTCTACCGGTGACTTTGGGTCTAGCCATTCCTGCAAAACAACGTAGAAACACTTAGAAAAATTTAAGAAAATTTCAGATAATAAAATGCAGGAAGACACGTTGAACCTGTTGGCAAGTTGCTGAACTACTTTGGCGAGCTAGATCGGTCTCACCGAACCACTTTGGCGAGCCAGGTCGGGCTCACCGAAAGTTCCAAAACAAAAATTTTTAAAATTCAAAGTTGGTTGGCGATGTCCAGGGTTATTCGGCGGATCACCAACATCAATCGGTGAACTAAAAACAGCTCACCGAAAGTTACAGTGTATTTTATGGAATTAAGGGTTTAGAAGGGCGATCAAGAAAAACTTTCAGCGAGTCGCCGAGTGAATTCAGCGAGCTCATGCGTATCGCCGAAAGTTACATAATCAAACTCAATAATTAAGGGAAATTAAGGGCGATCTAGGGGGATTAAGGTGAACCGTCAAACCAATCGACAAGCTCGACCCAGCTCGCCAAATGGTTCTTCGTACCAGTTTTTCACCCCACTCATCGAAATCAAACCCGCAACCCACGAAACCAAAATTAAACACTTACACTATGAAATTAAAGCAAGACCCATACTACCAATTCCCATGGGGTACTCAAACTTCCCCCGACTTGGCCAAAATTGGCCAATTGACGTAATTTGCACTTAAAAATGATGTCAAGCGCTATATCATTGGGCAAAATATGACATTTAGCACAATTTGGGTTACTCAGACTTCACCCCGCTAGACCCAATACTTTTACAATAAAACCCAACAATTTTGACTCAATTTTAACAAGCAAAGACACGGGAATCCAGATTAAAAGCCTATTAATTACAATTTCATTCAAGATTAGGCAAAAAAACGATCATACAATGATTACCCATTAATATTCAATAAAAAAAATTACTGATTGCATTCAAGTTCCACCACATATAAAGTTCGAGGTTTGAAAAACCAACCTTTTATGCCGAATGTATTTGAAAAGCTACGTGGCAAAAAATTCCAAAGTCAATCTGAGCAAAGAGCCCAAATGAAATGAAAATAAAAATGTGATAATACGACAATATAGTATCGGGGCGAGAATACGGGAGTTGAAAAAGTGAGAAAATGAAGGGTTTTTTAATTTAAAATTGTTTGGCCCTTTAAAACCTTTCAGTTTGCGCACCAGTTGGCGAAGTAAGTCACACCCGCTGAACCCCTCGATGATGCGCCGAGTGATATTTTGGCTCGCCAAGTTTTACAGAAGTCCCAGCAATTTGGGGGTTCAAACGGCAGACAAAGTCGGGCTCGTCAACTTGTTCGGTGAGTCGCCGACTAAGCTTTTGATTCGCGGAGTTTTACATAACTCCCCATCAAGCTGGGTGGTTCCAATAGCGGATAAATTTGGGCTCATCGACCTCTTCGGCGAGTCACCGATTGGACATTTGGCTCGCCTAATTTCTTATTTTCCAATAGTTTTCAATTTTCAACCTGCAAAATCAATACCCATTATTCAAAAATAAAATTTTAAAACATCAAAACTTGGGTTGCCTCCCAAGAAGCGCCTTATTTAATGTCGTGGCACGACGGAAATACCAATTCAAGCTTCATTTTAGGGGTTTTCCATTATATTACTTGGAAACCCTCTTTTTGGCCTTGGATTTAAATAAGTCGAGATTTGACCCATTTGTGTCTCCAACTGCTTAATAGAGACTAAGTGAGACGTCATCATTTGATTGAGAGTTGAGATGTCCTCCTTCATATCTTTCAACACCTTATCCAACCCTTCAACCTTATTGAGAATGCGTGCAAGCATGTCTTCCGTACGGAAGTTCTCCGGGTCAACTATTTGCTCTTTAGGCTTTTTGCGTTCATGAAGTGGGACGTATCTTTCTTTTTAACCATCCCTTTCCTTCCAAGTAGCATTACGGTTACGCCATTCCCTACCACGATTTTTCCATCCATCATCTCTTTTCCAACCCAGATTTCTATCCGGCCTTGGATAGTTTGAACGAAATCCTCCTCTTTGATTTGCAAGGAAGTTAACTTCCTCATTGTACAACGCTTCAAATTGTGCTTCTTCAGGGTTTATTCCACCAACACCCACAATATTTACACTCTTCAACCCACTATCCATCATATTTTTTGATAATAGATCCAACTGGGTCATTATTTTGGCCATGTTTTGGTCTCTTTCTTGATCCTTCTCTATCTGCTCTTTCGGCATCCTAAAAGTGAGAGGAGACACTTAGTTCTCAGGAGTGTACCATGCTCTATTGATCTTCATCATGCCATCAAGGAGTTGAGACGCTACTTCATAGGATTGTTGCACTATATCTCCAGGAACAAGTTGATCAGCAACTTTTTTGTTCACCGAGTCAAGACTTTTATAGAAGTATTGTAACAATATATGGTTTGGCAGTCCGTGAGACGGACATTGAAGTACCAACTTCTTTAATCTCAGCCACGTCTCATGGATTATTTCACATTCCAAGCGTTTGAAGCCTTGGATGCTATCTCTGAGCATCATCATCTTTGACGGGGGAAAGAATCTCACCTGGAACATTGTGGTAAGCTCATCCCAAATAGTGATGGAGTCCCTCGGTAATTCAACCAACCATTTGGTAGCTTCATCAATCAAAAAGAACGGGAACAACCTGAGATGGACTGATTCTTATGATATGTTCTTGAATGAGAACAGACCACAAACTTCTACGAAGTTCCGAATATGCTCGTGGGGTCTTCATGGGCCAGCCCTCCATATAATCCTTTCATTTGGAGATGTTGTAGCATCGTGCTAGTAACATGGAAGACACAATTCCCCTCGAAAAGAGGTAAACGTATTGCACCAACACCACCCAATTGAATTGGGTCATTCACATCATTTAGATTTTTGATATCTTCTTGGTGTACCACTTGGCTACCATTACTCCCGTTCACGCTCATTTCCTCTGTTCAACACAAACACAAACCAAAGTAAGTCAATTCTACTACAGCACAAAAAGATCACAATTCAACTTCACTAATAGAATTCTACACAACATCACTCCCCGATAGCGGCACCATTTTTGATAAATTCTCAACCACACCTCATCCAATACTAGACGTGGGCGATCATAATCTAGTATAAAACCCAACGAAGAGTTGGGGTCGAACCCAAAGGAAGTAGTACGTGTTCGAATTCAGTAACAAAGTTAGGAATATAATCTAATTGGTGGTAGGAATAGAAATTATTGAAAACATTAACTTAAATTGAAAGGGGTGACAACAAATGTCAGATGGGGGAAGGGGGTTTGGTTTGCAAATAATAGTTAAAACAAGTGCGAAAATAGGGGAAACAACAATATTAAGAGGAATTCTCAGGATGTGATCGATTATAGGCTAATTACGCGATATGGATAATTGAGATTTAACAATAACTTTCTGAAACAATGTGGGTAGGCTGGACTAAAAGTGCAATAGTTTTCTCTCAAACAACTATTACGATTCAGGCAATTTTTTCTCGAACATCGACAAGCTTAACACTACAAAATAGCCTAAAACCTTAATTTATCTACTTTTTTGAGCTAGATAGGTAGGAATAAGCCAAGATTCACTCTCTCAAGCTGAACCCACAATGACCCACACACTACAATCATCAATTGATCACCTTGGCTTTAGAACCTCTCTCTCGAGCAATCCCAAAACACTAAGCTAGAATTGTATTTGCAACTATAATTCATGAATTACTACTCTGCTATCAATAAAACTCACATTAAAACAACAAATAAATCATTAAACAACAATACCCATAAGCAAATTAAGCAAATAATCACATGATCACACCCCAAGAATTGGGGTTTTAGCTATACATCATAAAAAAATGATTACCAAATACATTAGCCATGATATGGATAAAGATTTTCAAGTCTTTACAATGGGCCAAATTGAATATATTTAAAAACCCACTTCGAAATCCTCAAAGTTGTCACTGGAAACTCAAAAACTAAGAGAAAACTCTAACTCTCAAGCTTGGGAATCAAAAACTCTTAAAAGAACTCTGTGTAACTAGGTGAGAACTCCTCAAATTTCATTTAAAATTCCAATTTATAGTTGCCCAATTTTTGTCCTGAAAAGTCATCAGGCGAAATAAGTCAGGCCTCACCAAATCGGTCGACGATCCACTCTTTGCTCCCTTCCGTCGCCAATTTGCAATGGTCATCAGTGCTCAAGGTCCTGTAACTTTAGGCGATCAAGGTCACCATCACGGAATCATTCGGCGATTCGCCGACTGCCCATTTCTTTTGCCAAGTTGGTTCTTCACCAAGGCTGGCATTATGGAACTTTAGGCAAGCTAAAAGGGACACTCAGCGATTCGCCGAGTGGTCTTGGCGATCACCAGGATCGCTTTTCTTCACTCTTTCAACCTTTTTGTTCCCTTGTGCGCACATGTTCCTTAGCCTTAAATACGGCAAATCAACACTTTAACATCAATTTTAAGCATAAATTAGGCATTTGAGGACACTTAAACTATCAAAATAAATCCCTAAATGAGTCGAAATCTCAGACTCATCAAAGTTGTGCAAAAATCATACCCAAACCCCTACAAACCTTTCAGGTATAATGTTTTACATCCCTTTCAATCTCCTTCATATTCTCCTTATTTCTTCCCAATATCGTCTCGTTAATACCTTCAATATAAGTCCACAATTGTCCTTCGCAAGCTTTGATGTTTTGCATAGGGTCAACTACACTTACTAAAGACAATCAAGGTACGATTCTTTATAATTCACACACACTTTATTATTCTTTTGTGTTGTTACAATCCGATCATATACCCTAGGTCTGATCGACACTTAGAATCATTATTTGTCATAAGTGAACCATTGGTGTGAGTTACTACTATAATGAAGGTTGAGCCTGCAATAAATCACAAAAATAAAAAATCAACAACTTTATTTAGAATCCAAAAACTTGTATATATATATATATATATATATATATATATTGACTAGCTTTGTTTGTCCATCCGTCTGCTGGTGGAACTAGTGGAGAAGTGCAACTCTGTGCCAAGTATATTAAACAACTCCCTCAGAGGTTTCCAATGAAACGGGGGTTTCGATTGCTAATGATATATCTCGGCAAGCCCCAATACTTTAGCACGTTCTTGAAGAATAGTCTGGCAGCCTAGCTCATAGTGCAACCAGATGTGGATGGTATCAAGCTAGCTTATTTCAAGAATCTGTCCACCATGCCCATGATCATACCATACTTGTCAGACTTTGGCAAGCAAGTTACGAAGTCTATGATCATGCTCTCCCATGGACACTCCGCTACTGGTAGTGGTTCCAACAGTCCTTCAGATTGTCGTTGCTCCACCTTATCATTTTGGCATACAAGAAAGGTTTGCACGTAACACTAATATCATACCGCATACACTGCCAATAATAGGTTGCCTCGATTAATGCCCTTGTGCGACTCTACCCAGGATGTCCAACACACAAGCTGTTGTTAATTTCTTTTGTGATTTCTAATAGTACCAAACTTTGACATGAAGACTCTCTGACAGGCCGTGAGAAATAGTCCATCTTCCACCCAGAAGTGTCTTGTCTTGCCTTGAGTAGCTAACTTCATAACTCGTTTTGCTTCTGGGTCATGTTGCATGTCATCCTTAATAGTGTCTTGGATGTCACAACGGATTGTAGTGATGGTAGCAAGTTAAGCCTTTCTATTTAGAGCATCGGCCATAATATTTCCCTTGCCTAGCTTATACTCCAATACACAGTCAAACTCATCCTGAAAGTCTAGCTATATAGCCTGCTTCGGGGTTAGCTTTTTCTGTGAATAGAAATAGATATGGTCATACTGTTTGTCTTGACTATGAACTTGCAACCCAGTAGGTAATGTCTTCATGTGCGTAAGCAATGCATTTTGGTCATCATCTCCTTTTCTTGCTCACGGTGTATCGCCATTTGGTGTTATTCAACTTACGGATCTCGAACATAATGGAGTGTTTATCTTGCATCAAGATACCCCCAATGGAAAAGTCTGAAGCATCTGTGTGCACCTCCAACATCTTGGAAAAATTAGGCAATGCTAGGATTGACTTATTTGTCATAGTAGCCTTGAGATCATCAAACACCTTTTGGTAGTGCTCATTCCAAACCCACAGCCTATTCTTCTTTAGTAGCTCGGTTAGTGGAGTAGCCTTGGTGGAGTAGCCACTAATGAACCTGCGGTAATATTTACCAAGTCTAAGATAAGATCTCAACTCGGTCACTTTTGTGGGTGCCTCCCATTATTTGATAACCCATACCTTAGCCTTGTTTATCCATAATTGACCATGGCTAATGACATTTCCCAAGAAGTGTAATTCATGTTGAGCAAACTCACACTTCTCTCACTTGATGTAAACCTAGTTCTCCTGTAGGATTTGGAAAACCTTTTTCAAGTACTCAACTTATTCCTCAAAGGAATTTCTATTGATGACTATGTCACCTAATTATACCACCACGAACTGATCTAAGAAGAGATGAAAGATCATGTTCATTAGTGTGCAAAAGATAGCAGGTGTGTTGGTCAAGTTGAAGGGCATCACCAACCACTCATAAATTTTGTATCTTGTTACACATGTCATCTTTGGTTCATCCGCTTCAGCTATGTGAACTTGGTAGCAGCCTTTTCGACGATCCAACTTGGTAAAGTACTTGGCATGTCCAAGTCTATCCAACAAGTCAACAATGAGCGGGATGGGGTATTTATTCAGCTTGTTCAGCGCTCAATAGTTGATGCATAAGCGTAATGACCCATTTTCTTCTTTTGAAACAGGACAGGCGCTCTATAGGGTGCTTTAAACCGGCGGATGTAGCCAACTTTGAGTAACTACCACAACTACTTTCTTAGATCCTCTAACTGGAATGGAGCCATGCACTATGTGAAATATGTTGGTGGTTTTTCTCCAAGCTCCAGCTCGATCTTATGGTCAACCTTACACCTAGATGGTAAGTGACATGGTAGATCTTCAGGCATCACATCCTTGTTTTCTTCTAAAACCTTCTCTATATGGTGGCAATGACTCTTTAGCACCATTGCCTTCTTACAAACTCACAAAGGTGGCTATAAACATCGGCTCCCTTTTCTTTTGTCCCTTCACAAGTTGTATGGCCGATAAATGGGCTTGTCCTTACTTCTTTGACACCTTGACTAAATGCACTATGCAGGATCCTTCTCACTACATGACCAAGAGTCATTGGAGGTAGGGATCGATCATTGTGTGAAACTTTTGGAAGAACTCCTTCTCAAGAATGAGAGCGATAGTGAGGGTTATCTTACCTTGCCACCTACCTAGTGTGATGCTTACTCCATGGGTAACTCCGCACACAGGAGTTAGTGGTGCATTGATTATCTTGAGGCTGGTGTTGCTTGAATTGTAACTCAGCCCTAATTTTGTTGTTGTTTCTTGGTTATATTGTTGGCCTCTGCACTGGAGTCTACCATAGTATGGATTATTCGTCCATTGATGAAAATGTATACATATTGCATGTTGTATTCTTCTGGCTTCCGTGATTGTCAGGCAATAGCTCCGCATAGTCCAACCATACCTAACTATGGTGTGCCGAATCTTATCCTTGTTCTTGTGCCTCTTTCGCTTTCCGTTCTCACAATATGGAACCATGGTTCTTCATTTCAATACACCTTGCATAGCCATGTGGTCCACTGCATATGTTGCATCCATCTCCTTTTGTAGTTTGCGCATTTCTCTCGGTATAGTTCTAATGTCCAAACCGCTTGTCATAGGACTTGTAGGTGTTGTGTTGATTGGTGTGTGGTTTTTCTCTCAACATTTTCCACAATCTCCCCCACCTTTGGAATAACTATTTATCGTGTCATTTCCTTTTCATTTGTCATTGCATAAGTTGGTTAAAGCTTTGGCCTATGTAATTGCTTCATTGATAGTCTAAATTTGTTGACTTTCCACTCTGTTTTGGCCCAATTTTGTAGTCCATCCATGAAGTGGAATAACATATCTTCATCCGTGAGGTTGGGAATCTGAAGCGTGAGGGTGGTAAACTCCTTTACGTATGTTCATATGGTACTTGTTATACCCCATTTTAACCGGGTCAAAATACTGTATAGTATTTTGGTGGTTCCTAAAGTAATTAACTAAGTCAAGGAGTCGCCACCTAATTATTTTCGGTGAATTTGGACACCTAAATTGATTTAGTCATGTCAAAAATTAACTTCATTTTAAGGTCTACTAAACATGAGATTCTAGGTAAGGATTCAATTAATCTAAAGGGAAGGGGTTAGGCATCCTTTAAGATCCATTAAAAAAAGGTTAACCGACCAAACTTAAGTTAATTAATTAGGCTAAGCATTGTGATTAAATTTATTTTAGAAAAAATAATACTAAGTATTTAAGAAAAAGAATGTTAAGGTCGTACGAAAAGTGTGTAAACAAATTTGAAGTTCAAAAAAAAGCATGGGAAAAACTAATTAATAACTACATAAGGAGTTAGAAAACTAAAGTGTACTGCTTCAACTTTTAATACTAAGTAAAATAATTTGAAATGGGATAGGACTTGGTATATCTTAAACACAAGAGCATAGAAAAATCATTTTTTTAACGAGTCTTAATTAATCGGCTTGCCGAAAGAAGAAGAGTCACTCATTTTTTAAGTCTTCAAAACAAGAGTTATGTATATTCTATGTGACTTGGGAAATGTCTCATAGCTACTTCCTAGAGGTTAATGAAAACTCCAAATATAGTACAACTACTAGTATAGATTAGTGAACACAAAATTAGAGATAGAATATTAGTCACATCAATACAAGTAAATAATTCAAGTTGATTAAATGAGGTAATTAACGGTCATGCTCGAATTTAAAATAATGAATGAATCTCTTCTATTATCCGACGTATGAACAATGTGACACGGAAAAGAGTAAGGATATGCGGACTCCATGTATAGAATATGCAAGCTTCATGTGACAATGATATCGTTGAGTCTCATAAGAGGACTCTCCGGAAAATTTAGAGTGTTTATGAACACTGCATCCATACTCTAAAAGTGTACAAGTCAAAATAAAAAGGGAAGAAAATTAAAGAGACAATAGATATGATGATAAAGTTACATACAACAGATCAAGAAGAATAGAAAAACATGATTTCACCATTCTAGTTTATAAGGTAAAGATTATGAACCTATTTCTATTTATCAAGTCGATATACATGGAGATATCCTCATTTCGTCTTATCACAGGACATTGCGTTAAACTAGAACTAACACGACATTTCTAAACATGGCTAAATATTAAAAGCCTATTTGAAAGAAAATGAGCAACAAAAGTGAACACACAACAATAATGTGAACATATCATTCAGTAGACAACATATTCTCACATAATCTGGCCTAAAATCATAAAATTAGCTTCACCAAAAATGTAAATAGAGATCTGAGTTTCAATTGTTTTCTAAATGATGACACAGGTTCACTACGTCGAGATAGAACAAAGAAAGAAAGTTTTCAACTCATTCAAACTACATTTTTATTATCTAATGATAATACTCAAAATAAATATTGATTCATGTGTTTAGTTTTAAAAGAGTTTGAATAAGATTTACAACATGGCCAACTTTCTACAACAAAGAAAAGAATTGAAAAATACCTAAATAGGGAACAAAGAGGAGAAATTTTCTAAAACAGGGGAGTTTCAAACAGGTTAAGAAAATACTATAACATGTTTATATGAACTAAAATAAAATGGTTCAAATATTACCTTCTATGGAGTAGTGAAGTTGGATAGTTGATCAAGGATCTACGCTCGTTCCTCCGACAAAAATTAGCACACAAAGAGTAGTGGAGAAATATTTTTATAAGATGCTATTGAATGGAAAAGAGTGTTGTTTGTGAGTGTTCCAGTCCTTTTCATGATTACTTTAGCATTGGGCGGGATTTTGAGGTGAAGGTAACGTATTTGAAATGTTAATGTTGGGATGTCTTGATGGTTGTGAAAAGCCTGGATTTGTGTTGGAAAATGAAAAGAGCTAGAGGTACATCTGGAAACAACAATTTTTGTACGAAAATGGCAGAGCAAAAACCTGTTTTGATCTAAGTCATTTTGGAATTTGTCTTGAATAAGACGTGAAGAAAGAATAAGGAGCGGTTGCTGAGTTTAGGATTAGGTTAAGTGAAATGGGTCTATTCAATTGGGTAATTGGGTTGCTACGTTTAGACTTTATTGTTGAATATCTTAAATTTGTAAAATGAGCTGGAAAATAGACAGATTGTCATGGCCTCTTTCTTTCTTTAAATTAATTCGTTTGAGTTTCTAAGTTAATAACTAGTACAATATATATTACGTAAAAAGTTTAGTAGGTAAGAAACTTGAAATAAAGTAACAACAATCATCATAAAGAAGACGACAGTAAAGAAATAATAGTAAAGTTTTGATCAAAAAACCTAATTTTAAAATAGTGAAAATGATAGTAGAAATATCATAAAAATAATAAAAGTTAGAGTAATAGTAATAATAGTATCTAATAGATAATTCATGTGACAATAGTACTGAGTGAAAATAATAGTAAAATTTAAAGTATTTGACTTATTAATAATTTAGAAGCTCAAACGAAATAAATTAGAAGAAAGGAGGAACAAAATTGGGTGTCAACAACTTGCCCCTCTTTGACCAAAGGCGATGAAAGAGTTTTTGGGCAAAGAAGTTGAATGAGTAGCTATTTTTTTCTCGGCCAACAACTATAACCATGGAAAGAGTTGAAAAGATTGATACTAGAGGATTTTTAGTCTAGAGGGACATGGAATGAATTAATTGAGTCAAGGATTATCACTAGAAATGAAAGAAAAGTTTGGATAACCTACATATCACATATTCGTGGGATGTAGGACAAAATGAGTTTGAGAGTAGATCCTTGACCTCTGCTAGCAATCTTGATAATCCTCATTAGTAAATTTGCCCTAGTTCACTACAATGAGAGAGTTACACGTTGTGATGCGTCTTTAATTGCTTTAGACTATTTTTCCTGAAACTCATGTTAAAATTGTTATTAAAGTGAAAATATAGTAACTAAAGTGTAAGAATGTATAAATAAATAAAATTATAATATATATGTGTGAGAATGATGACAAAGGCATGTGGACAAATGTTGTCTCTAGTTGTCTTTACAGACTTGATGAATAAAGATGTCTCAGATTATCTACGGATACTTGATTTTGAGAGTTAGAGCGTCTAGCTTATGATGATTGCGTCGCTTGACCAATTGGTGTCTCTAGTTGTCCTCAGAGACATATTAATAAATGACGTCTCTGATTATTTTCAGAGACTTAATGATAAATGATGTTTGTAAAGTTTAAGGTAAAGTAGTTAAAGTAGGTAAAGTAGATTAAAGTAATTGGTAAAGTAGTGAATAAAGTAATAGTGTAGCCATCTGGCTTATCCAGATGATGTGATAATGTCTTCGGTTATATTTGGAGACTTGAAAGATAAATGAGGTCACCGGTTGTCTTCGGGTATTTGAATGATAATGAGGCCTCCAATTGTCTTCCGGGTCTTAAATGATATATAAGGCCTCCAGATGTCTTTGGGGTCTTAATGTTAAATGATGTCTGTAAAAAAGGTAAATTTGTTAATGACATCATAAAATATGAGTTTAGTATATGTGTGTATCCCATTTTAGGGTGGATGAACTCAAATGTGTGTATATCCTATTTTAGGTTGGATGAACCCACCTTGTCCTATTTTAGGATGGATGAACCCGACATATCCTATTTAGGGTGGATGGACCTATGTCCTATTTTAGGGTGGACGAACCCAATATGTCCTATTGAAGGCGTACATGCCTAATATCCTCTTATTGTCTTTGGGTACTAGTTGTAATGATGCCTCTGATTGTCTTCGGGGGTTGATAAAGTGATTCCTCCGATTGTTTTGAGGGCTTGATGTCGATTTTTATAAAATTATAAATTTGTAGAGTAAAATTATAAATAAAGTCATGCTAAATTAAAATAAAATAAAGATTAGTGAGAAATAAAGTCGTGTGGATTATAACGGTGAGGCTGTGGGGCAGAATAATGTCTTTAATTGTCTTTGAAGGCTTTATTAAATCCTATAAAATTCATGCTAAAGTCATTAAAGTGGATAAAATAAATCGTACAAATAATTTGTAAAGTAGAGAATAAAATAAGTGAATCCATTTGGTTCTTGTAAATGGTTATGATTGAAATTGGTTGAATGTCATTGCAAATTTTTGACATTTAAGCCTTGATGTGTAATTCGGTGAGTTAAGTGGCGCCTCTAATGAGCTTGATTTTTTATTTAATAAATTTTTAACTAATGTCTCCTGCAAAGTTCAGGTGAAGAGGTGAAGAGGTAAATAAGTAAATAGAATCATAATGAAGTAAAAAGGAATAAATTCAGAAATAAAATGAAAAGTGAAATCATTGGGCTTATTAAGGCGAGGCACTGGAGGAAAATGATGTCTTTGACGTAATTCAATATTGTCATCTTGTATCTTAATTGTTTTTGCACTCACAGAAAAATTCTTAGTTGGGAAGGGATATTGATTCACGTTGACTCGAAGCTTGACTTTGTTGGCCTTCCATCCATCTTGTTTTTTCAGACCTTGTGATCTCGGTTTGAGATTTGGTAGATGAATGGTAAAAAAGTATATTTTTTATAAAATAAAATAAGGATTATCATTTGAAAGAGACCTTTGTTAGTGTGTAGAAAAATATGTAAGTATATATTTATAAGTTGTAAAAAAAATAATTTCTACCAACTCTTAGATTATGACACTTCTGAAACAAAATGAAACATCCTTTGTCTATTTGCTTCGTGTCGAGTAGCTTGACAATATCCAATCATTCCTTTTCCATGTTTTCCAAAATCTATCCCAGTGTTGATTTCAGAAAAGTAAACTAAGCTTATATTTTTGTGAGACCGGACCTTATATAGGCTACCTACGTATCTCGCCAACAGAGTCAGGTCAGAACGTAGTTCAAAGTATATATAAATGATTTACAAATTTCTAATAAAGGGACCGAATCCAATATGAGTTGCCTACATATCCCACCAAGGAAATTAGGTCATGTGTAGTTCAAATTACATAAATAGTAGAAGAATTTTGAATTTCTATCCTAATGCGACTGAACCATATGTGGGTGGCCTACGTATCCAAACAAGGGAATCAAGTCAAATATAGTCCTCCAGATACAAATAAGGAAATTTAGAAATTTTCAATAGTAAAATCGAACACTGTGTGGATTGCCTACGTATCCTACCAAAGGAATCAGGTCAGAACGTAGTTTGTAAGTTACACGGAAAATGGAAGTTACATTCAAAAAATCTATCTAAAGTCTCCATTTGGTGCAGTGTCTTGACTTCTCATGAATGGAAAACTCATGCACGAATATTGTTATGTTGTCATGTTCCTTGATTGACTGTTCAACTGTAGCTTGTCTACACATCCTTCAAAATCTTGCTTGGCTTTCCAACTTTGTTCATTTGTTTCAATATATGTCACAATCATAAAATTGGCATATTTGAAAATAAGTATATTAAAAAATATGAAAGTAATAAGCGAAGGACAATTAAGAAAATAGGAAATGCATTCATAGATTTTGCAATTAAGCTTTCAAAAAATGAGGCAAAACATCATAAAGTTTAAGGCACAATTTAAGCCTCGCTTTTTATAATCGTGCTACTTCAAAAAGTGTTACTTGTTTAATCTACCAAGACTCCCCGTGAACCAAGGATGAAGTACAAGTCAAATTCTTTAGAGTCTTCTCTGGTTCAACACCCCAAATGGTCGGTGTCTCGGTGTTGTAGAGAGACATGTAAGCAGTTGTAGAAGTAACCTCTATTGTTGTTTGTTCTTAGATTGTCATGGTAAGAGCACAAAATGATGATAAAGTGTCCTTTTTCACCTTTCCAATTGGAACAATACTTCCTTTTGCAACCAAATCTTTCTCTATAGTTATCATGTTCATATTAGCGTTCCCATGTTTAGGCAGAGGGTTGTTGTTCACATTGGGCTGAGGTCCAGTAAGTTGGATTACTCCTTCTTTCATCAAAGTTTTAATCTTATTTTTGAGACCATAGCAATCCTCAGTGTCGTGTCCAACAACTCTAGAATGATAGGCACAACGCTTGGAACCGTCAAACCATTTTGGAATAGGATCGGGAATCTTCCCTTCAATTAGTTGTATCATACATGCAACTTTCAACCTCTGAAAGCACTAAGACAATGGTTCAGCTATTTTGGTGTATTTGTTAGTGGTTTTAATTTCATGATTTGGACGAGCTCTAGGTGTGGCATATGGTCAATTTTAAAAAGTTGAAGCCTGGACGGGGTTGGTACTATGTGGCTAATGGTAATTAGGGGTTCGAGGTTGATAATAGTTTGCCTGAGTGTTGTAAACATGGTTAGGAGTTGATAAAGGATGGTAGAGAGCCTGTGAGGATTCACCATATTGCTAAGGGAAAATGAATTGATTTGGTAGATTTAGGTAGGGAGGAACTTGACTTGGCAAACGTCCTTGGTCAATCATCACAGTAGATATATCTTTTTTCTTCTTTTTGTTACCATTGATAGAACTTTATTGAATTGCTTTGCTTGCCACTTGCAAGGCAGTAAAGTCTTGGATTCTTCCAGATTTGATTCCTTCTTCTAATACTTCTCCCATTCTAATGATTTCTATGAACTTTTGTCCCATCATAGTTATCATTTTCTCATAGTAAAGACTGATATCTTAGCATTCAATAAAGGTAGAAGTCATTTCACTTTCACTCATTGGTGGTTGAACTCTAGCTACTTCTGATCTCCAACGGATAGTATACTCCCAAAATGTTTCAGTTGACTTCTTCATTAACATAGTCAGGTTGAACCTATCTAGTGTGATATCAGTATTGCACTTGAATAGATCCATAAAGTCTTGTGACATATCACTCCAGCCAAGCCATTTATGGAGATCGTGTTGTGTGTACCAAACAAGAGCTTCACCAAATAAACTTCTTATGGACAACTTCATTCAGACCTTCTCGTCTCTCCCCACTACTGCCGGTTTGTCACAATATGCCCTTAGATGTGTGTGGGGGTCACCAATTCCATTGAATATACAAATTTTGGTGGTTTGTATCCTATCATGTAGGGTTGCACAAACAAATCCTCATATTCTAAGCTTTTGTTTCCCCTAGTAGTTTGGAGGTTTCTTGTTTCTTTAAGATCGTGAATCTCTCTAGCTAACATATTATCAGACTTTACCTTGACATCCTTCTCCATTTCCTCATATTGATCTACCTCGTGTTTAAACTTGATCAATATTGGATTGGGTTAGGTTTGAGTTTCTGTCACATATCCTGGAGGAACACGTTGCGTATAAGGAGGGGCAACATGTGCCCTTTGTATATGTTGGATTGGATAAGTTTGGACGATGAGCGTACTTTGGATTAGAGGTGGTGGATTCTATGGGTTTACAGGAGTAGTTGTAGGCAGTAGATAGGTGCTATTAGGTAAAGAAACATAAAGAGTATGAGTTGGAGGTTGATTTTGTAGGTTGGCAGGTGGTAGATTAAGAGTAGTAGCATAGGTAGTGTAGGTAGGTGGTTGAATTTTTGGGGGAGTGTAGATGGATGGTAAATTTGGTGGATTTACGACGGTAGTTGGAGGAAGGTTACTGCTGGTAGACGTAGGTTGTTGTGGAGGAAAGTGTTTAGGAACTGTTGAATCAAGTGATGGAAAAAAAGGTGGGTTTGGTGTGGTACTTCTAGGTTCAGAAAGTGGAATCTGGAGTGTGATGGATAAATTGGTCAAGTACCTAACCCGGGTTAGTTCACTACGTATATCCTCAATCTCTTGAGTCAAGCGAACGATGTGTTCATCATGTTGAATAGTAGTTCTATGTTCGGAAGTCTTGGGAGAGTCATTAGGAACCATGATATGTCCTAGAACAGTTGGATCAGATGTGGTTGAATTAGTCATTGTGGTTTTATTTCTTTGAATAGCCCAACTACACTGAGGTAATGTTGATGACTTTGACTTTGTGAAGTAAGGATGGTCGGCCAGCTCGATTGTCAACACGAATCAACTTTTGATTGGAAATAAAAATAAAGATAAAAGATGGAAAAATAAAACACAAATAATGTTAGTTTTAAACGAAAAAGTAAAATCATGTTCACATAATTCAAATAAATCACGTAGCATGCAAGTTATCAAGTAGAGTCAAATAAGCTGTAAAAATAACATGTAAACAAGTCATCAAATAAAGTCAAGTATATCGTAAATATAACATATAAATACGTCCTATTATGCTTGTGACGTCTTTATGCCGGAGGTCGGCCTAACGTAAATTTGAGAAGTATATTTGACATAATATGTCATCCCATTGCTCTTGATTAATTAAACAATTTTTTTCTCGAGAATAAGGTACAAAAGTATTGAAAAATTTATTACATATCGAATGAATACATCGTAAAGTTCTTTTAAATTAAAAAAAAGTAAAATAAATTTTGTTATGTCCATCCTTCTTGGTTCCTTTTGGTGATAAAGCAACTTCTACACTCCAACGTCAATTCTTTGTACTTGTCACATAAAGGTTAGTCATACCACCCTCTAAAGTTTAATTAATTAGAGAAATGGTCCATATTTAGGAATAAATATGCACATAAATAATGATAGGTTGTCACTGGGATCGGAAACTCACTTGGACATTTAAGGTAAAGTTGACTACTATACTTAATACACCAAGGGTAAAAAAGACTCTTAGGTCATGGCATGATGTATGTTTCTTGTAAAGTGTGTTAGTTAAGCTCTACTCTACGTAAACTAGGAGTGGGTTTACTAGACATAAGGTTTCTGAGTGGGCTATTCGAGTGAGAAGGCTACTGATCTTAGGTATATTTATATGCCTAGAAATCTAATTATTCCCGCATTTAAGCTTAGTTTGAATTCAATATGTGTTCGTTTATAGTTTTATTAAGTCTTTTGTCTATTTATGAGATAACCAACATGATCAGTTGTGTAGGTAAGCTTAAGAGGAGAAACGAGCACGAAATGGACAATGGGGAACAAAGAAGATTAAAGGCAAAAAGAAGCATGGAAGAAAGGGGAAGAAAAGAAGAACAAGGCACTGCTGTATCCTCTCCGCGTCGCAGAGAGGGGGTATTAAATTATCTCACGAGAGTCAACAGTAGGCATAGCCTTTCGTGTACTCTCCGCGTCGTGGAGAAGGGTTGTTATTTTATTCGCAAAAGTTGAGTTAGAGGCAGAGCACTCCGTGGAGTGTCCGCGTCACGGAGAAGGCAATTATGCCTGGAATCAAATATTCAAAACATCTTCGCGTCGCTCCCGTTGCTCCAGTTTTTGGCCGATTCGACTTTTAGTATAAATAGGTCATTATTTTATTTTATTAATAATTCTTTTTCTAGGTTTTGAAGAACGACGACTTGGGAGAACGTTTTCACCATTTTTAGGGTTCTTTCCTAAACTCTTTTTCTTTCGATCTTTGTATGTTATTTGAACATTGTTTGATCGGTTCTTGGATTATGAGTTGCTAAATACTCTAGTTCTAGGGTTGTGGCTATAGGATTATTGTAATCTATTGATTTTGTTATTAGGTTAATGTCAATTGTCATATTATTCTTTCTTAAGTTCTTGCTTTCTATATTTCGTGATTGATCACCACTAAAATAAAATTATTGTCCAAATTGAACTCGGGAGAGGAATAAGAAGTATGATTAATTCTAAATAACTAGGATTAATTTGTATCTAGGATAGATATATACCTAGAAACCATGCTTGGGTCACCATACAGGAAGAAATTGTAATGCTCGGTACTTAATCCATCCTATCCCCACTCAATGATGTAGTTAACATGTTATTTAACGTAGGCAATTAGAGGTCAGGAGACCATTATCATATATTCAAGCTTGTGATTAATTGATTCGATAATTGATAAATGCCCAGATGAATGATATTAATTGCATGAATCCTGATAAAAGCTGCAGCCCTGGACTTTACCTAATCACTATTTTTAAGCCCTTGAAATTGAATCGCTTTTGTTACATTTTGTCATAATCTTAGAAGTAGAAATTAAATCACTTTGGAAATCTTGAATACCCTTGTGTTTAGCTGAAAGTTAGAGAAGTTAAGTAATTCTAAGTGTAAGTCCCTGTGGGTACGATATTCAGCTCTTAAAAAGAGCCACTTTAATACTTGAACGACCAGTGCACTTGCGTGTGCGATTGGGACGCAACAAGTTTTTGGCGCCGCTGTCGGGGACTTTAAAATTAGAAATTATCTGATTTTTTTGATTTTTGAAGCAAAAAGCAAGTGTTGACAGCATGATCTTAGCATTTCATTGTTGTAGGTTGTATTGGAGTTTCAAACTGGACAACGATCAGGGATTAGTATCACCTCTAGCGGATCCGGAAAGATTCATACATTACCAGAGAAGGTTAAGACGACTTACTTATCTGGTCCCTCTTGTTGCTAGTGAACAAACATCTCCAGCAGCAAGAGTTGAGGAGGAAGAACCTGAGATAATGGCTGAGTTGAGAGTAAGAGACGTGGAAATCCTGCTCCCTACCAATGTGACATCTTGTATTCAGAAACCTGAAGCTAGTGGGAGGTTTGAATTGAAGCAGCGTATGGTGCAACTACTGCATACTAATGGACAATTCACTGGTCTGCCGCACGAGGATCCAACAGTTCACATTCAGAATTTTCTCGAGATCAGTGAGATACACATTCCAGCTGGACTGAATGTGGATAATGTGAAACTCACTTTATTCCCTTTTTCTCTTCTTGGGAAAGCAAAAAGATGGTTAAACTCAGAGCCCGCAAACTCAATTACCACTTGGAATGATCTAGCACAGAAGTTCCTCATCCGATTTTTTCCATCTGGAAAAACGGCTAAGTTGAGGAGTGACATCTTGAGCTTTAGGCAAAAAGTGGGAGAAAACTTGTACCAAGCTTGGAACAGGTTTAAATCGATGTTGATGAGCTGCCCTCATCATCATCAATCTAATGAGGTGTCGGTCCATACTTTCATTGAAGGATTGGAGCCTAACACTAAGATTCTACTTGATTCAGCTGCAGGTGGTTAGGCTTTGGAGAAGACATATGCTGAACTATTCACCTTGCTGAACAGGATCTCTCAGGGGAACCCTAAATGGAAAGGATGAGGAATGAAACCTTTGATTCAGAAAACTGCAGGTATGTTAGAGGTATATGTTGTGACTGCCTTGACTGCACAGATTGCTGCTATGCAGAAGATGATAAACACTCACTTCAGCAATCTAGGATTGGGACAACAGCTTGCACAGGTCAATGCAGTTCAACAACCACCATCTTGGTATGAGATCTGTAGAGGTGGTGATCATAGTGCAAAGGTATGTGGTGCAAACCCGGACTCTGTGAATTTTGAAGGTAATGCCCAACGAGGAGGAGGCCAGCAAAATTATGGGAACTCATATAACCTAAGTTGGCGCAACCACCCGAACTTTCTTGGGATGGAAATCAAATTCAGGGTCAAGGTCAGAATAAATATAGACCCCAAGGAAATACACAGGGGTACCAACCACAACCCCAATGGGAGTAACCGAACAAGCAATCTGGCAACATGAGCATGGAGGAGATGCTGAAAAATATTATGACTGATCAAGCCCAGTTAGTTGTTGATGTAAGGAATAACCAGTTAGGCAGTTTGCTAGTGCCCAAAACTCACGACCGCAAGGAGATTTCCTGGGAAATACTGATCCCAATCCTAAGCATGTAAACGCGGTAGGTACACGTAGTGGTTTACAATTAGAGGATTTAGCTCCTAAGAAAAGAAACATTTATGTTGTGAGTAAAGAGAGTGAACCCAACAAGGGCGAAATTGTTGCACAAGAAGAAAGAGTGCAACCAATTGTGAAACCACCTCCTCCATTTCTTCAAAATTTCAATAAACAGAATGAGGATGAATGTTTTGGTAAGTTTCTCTCTCTTTTGAAACAAGTTCACATTAACTTGTCATTAGTAGATGTTTTACAGGGTATACCCAGGTATGTGAAATATGTGAAGGATATTGTGGCAAATAAAAGAAGGCTGACAGAGTATGAGACTGTTGCACTTACTGAAGAGTGTATCTCCAGAATCCAAAATAAGTTGCCCACTAAACTGAAAGATCCGGGTATCTTTACGGTTCAGATCACTATAAGGCAGAGCATTCATGTGCGACGATTGTGTGATCTAGGAACTAGTATAAATTTGATGCCGACTTCTTTGTACAAAAAGTTGGGATTGGGTAGTCCTAAACCTACTACCATTATCTTACAGTTGGCTGATAGATCTGTACCTAGGCATGAGGGTGTTGTAGAAGATGTGTTAGTGCAAGTGGGATCATTGATTTTCCAATAGATTTTGTTGTGCTAAATTTTGAGCCAGATCCTGAGGTCTCATTCATCCTAGGAAGACCCTTCTTAGCGACTGGGTGGACTATTATAGATGTAACAGCTGGGCAACTTACTATGTGAGCACATGATAAAGTGTAGGTATTCGACGTGTATAGAGCATTAAAGTTGTCAACTGCGTATGAGGAGTTGTCTGCCATAACAGTGATAGATCTTGAGGTAAAGGCTTGTTACATTGCATCTAAGGACCCATTAGAGCGAGTGTTAGTAGCGGATGATATTTATGGGGATGCTGAGGCACAGAAAATTATGCAATTTCATGATGTGGCACTTGTAGGTACATCTGGAGATCGATGGGAGCCGTTGAATAGGGTGTTGGGTCCTCCACCCAAGCCCTCCATTGAAGAAGCACCTTAATTGGAATTAAAAGCATCGCCATCCCACCTCAGGTATGCATTTTTGGGTGAAGATAAAACTTTACCAGTTATTTTGTCTGCAGCATTGTATGATGAACAGGTAGAAGCAGCATTAATCATCCTGAAAAAGAGGAAAGTTGCTTTGGGTTGGAAAATGTCTGGCATTCATGGAATTAGTCCCGCGCTGTGCATGCATAAAATATACATGGAAGAATGACATAAGTCGAGTGCACATCATCAGTGGAGACTAAACCCATTGATGAAGAACGTGGTGAGAAAAAAGGTAATCAAGTGCCTGGATGCAAGGATTGTGTATCCCATATCTGATAGAAAATAGGTAAGTCCAATACAGTGTGTGCCCAAGAAGGGCGGAATGACAGTGGTAAAAAATGAGAAGAATGAGTTGATTCCCAAAAGAACAATGATTAGGTGGCATATTTGCATGGACTACAAAAAGTTGAATGACGCCACCAGAAAGGACCATTATCCGGTACCTTTCATTGATCAAATGTTGGATAGGCTGGCAGGTCAGGAATACTACTATGTCCTTGATGGTTATTCAGGGTATAATCAGATCGCCATTGAACCAGAAGATCAAGGGAAGACTACATTCACTTGCTTGTATGGCACGTATGCGTTCAAGTGCATGCCATTAGGCTTGTGCAATGCCCCAGCCACATTCCAGAGAAGTATGATGGCAATCTTCCATGATATAGTGGAAGATTTTGTTGAAGTGTTCATGGACGACTTCTCGGTGTTTGGTGAGTCTTTTGAACTTTGTTTAACTAATCTTGATAGAGTTTTTGCCAGGTGTGAAGAAACAAATCTGGTACAAAACTAGGAGAAGTGCCACTTTCTTGTCCGAGAGGGAATTGTGTTGGGGCCCAACATCTCCAAAAATGGGCCAGGAAGTTGACAAAGCCAAAGTGGAGGTTATTGAGAAGTTGCCACCTCCTATCATAGTAAAGGGAGTTAGAAGCTTCATGGGACATTCTAGGTACTATATGAGGTTCATCAAGGACTTTTCTAAGGCTGCAAGACCCATGTACAGCCTGTTAGAGAAAGATATGAAGTTTGTTTTTGATGAAAAGCATTTGCAGGCCTTTGAGCTGTTGAAACAAAAGTTGATAGAAGCTCATATTCTAATTGCTCCAAATTGGGAGCTTACATTTGAACTTATGTGTGATGCAAGTGACATAGCAATTGGAGCAGTGCTTGGGCAGAGAAAAGAGAAGATGTTTCAGTATGTCTACTATGCGAGCAAGACATTTGATACAGCTCAATTGAATTACATTGTGACTAAAAAAAAGATGTTGGCATTAGTGTTCGTATTCGATAAGTTCAGATCATACTTGATGGGAACCAAAGTTATAGTCTACACTGATCATGCTGCAATCCGATATTTGTTTAACAAAAAGGATTCCAAGTCGAGGCTGATTAGGTGGATTCTGCTACTACAAGAGTTTGATCTTGAGATAAGGGACGGGAAGGGAACTGAGAACCAGATAGCTGATAATTTGTCCAGATTGGAGGATTCAACTCATGTGAAGAATGAGAGGCAGATTCGTGAAGAGTTTCCTGATGAGCAAATGTTTGCTTTGGACATTGCTCAAGTGCCTTGGTATGCTAATAATGTGAATTTTCTGGTGAGTGGTTTATTTCCACCTGCGGCCTCAACATCAAAAACAGAGGCTAAAGTATGATGCACACATCTATATATGGGATGATCCCTTCTTATTCAAGCAGGACCTGATCAGATGATGAGAAGGTGTATAGTTGAGTAGGAGGTGACACAAGTGTTGGAGAGTTGTCACTCTTCACCATATGGTGGACACAAAAGAGGCGAACGACCCGCACATGAGGTATTGCAATCTGGTTTCTTTTGGCCTACTCTGTTTAAAGATGTTTCTTTGTTTCTGAAAGGTTGTGATCAGTGTCAGAGGATGGGCACCATTTCTAGAAGGCATGAGATGTCAATGAGCAATATACTTGAGGTTGAGATTTTGATGTCTGGGGGATAGACTTCATGGGACCATTTTCATCGTCCCGTGGTAATCAATACATCCTAGTAGCAGTGGACTACGTGTCTAAGTGAGTGGAGGCAGTTGCACTACCATCCAATAATGCAAAAGTGGTTGTGAAGTTCATCCGGAAACATATTTTCACCAGGTTCGGAACTCCAAGGGCTATGATCAGTGATGGAGGTACGTACTTTATTAATAATTCAGTGCATAATTTGTTTGCTAAATATGAAATGAGACACAAAGTGGCAATAGCATATCATCCCCAAACCAGTGGGCAAGTGGAAGTGTTGAATAGGGAGGTCAAACAAATCCTCCAAAAGACTGTGAATGCCCAAAGAAAGGATTGGTCGGCACTTCTCCTTATCAAATGGTGTTTGAGAAAGTTTGTCACCTACCAGCTGAATTGGAGCATAAAGAATATTGGGCAACCAAGAAGCTAAATTTAGATGATGAGTTTACCTGTAGGAAGAGAATAACATAGCTGCACCAGTTGGAAGAATTTAGACATCACGCCAATGAAAATGCTAAGTTGTATAAAGAGAAGACCAATAGGTGGCATGACAAGTATATTGTATCGCTCACCTTTGAGCATGGTCAACTAGTGCTTCTATTCAATTCAAGGTTGAAGTTGTTCCTCGAAAATCTTCAATCTAAGTGGAGTGGTCCTTTTGAAGTGGTGAGGATAACCCAACATGGTGTTGTGGACTTATGATACAAGGATAAGAGTTGTACTTTCCTAGTGAATGGTCAAAGGGTCAAGCACAATTTTGGGAATGATATGGATCATGACCTTTAAGTGCTCACATTGAATGACGAATAAGTCATCAGATGGGTCGTGTCGCGATGTTAAATCAAGCGCTACACTGGAGGCAACCCTTGACCCCTTGTAATAGATAAGCTTTATTTGATTTTGTTTGTTATTTTTGTTCTTAGGAATTAGAAAGAAAAAAAAAATGATATATTTAAAACAATACAAAAATATGTGTCGTGCCACGACCAAAACTAAGGCGCTGGATGGGAGGCAACCCATCATGTTTTTACTAATGGGTGATGAGCTGATAATAAGCAGGATGAAAAAATTTCGCCCAAGGCAACTCTATGTAGGGAGTGCGTCGCGGAGGCGGGGCAAAAATTTTACCTCGCTTGATACCATTTGAGGCAGAGGACTCCGTGTACTGGGCGCGTCACAGAGGGGGCCTAGAATTTTAATTTCGACAGTAAGTTACTTTTACATCAAGGGCCAAATATTGGCCTCGCCTGGAAATAAATTTTCAATGGACTCCGTGCCCACCCCGGGTCGTGCCCAGGTCATCATGTCAAGTTCAAGAAGATCCGAAAAAGAAATAGCCACGTCAAGCCAGAAGAAACGTTCCCAAAATGGGAATGTTCCACTAGCACCTGCGGTCCCGAGAGGCCAAACCAGGCTATTTGGAGCTAAGGTTGTAACCAAAGAAGGGAAGTCTTAGTATAAAAAACACATTGAAGCCTTATATTTCTCGGATGTATGTATCGATAGGGACAGTCTGGCACGTGAGTTCCCATAGATCCTGAGGCGGATTAGGGAGCTAGGTATAGAGTTCATCTTTGCTGAACCGGAGGAGTGCAACTTGCACATGGTCCGGGAGTTTTACGCCAATTGGGAGCCTGAAACCAGATCCCATTATGTGACGGTGAGAGAAAGAAATGTGTCCATCACACCCATAAGTATAAATGATATATTGGGTACTCAGCAAGACACAGACCCACTGGGCTGACAGGCTAATCATACGCCCCTTATACCAGGCCATCTGACACACTCTGTGCGGGCCACAGTCCATGGCTCAATGGACAAAGCATAGTGGGAAAAGGTATCACCAATCTCTTCCCTATGCTAACATGCTTCGGAAGATGCACGTTTGGTTGAAAGTTGTGATGAATTGTCTGATACCGGGGTTACACTACACCGACATTACTCATGATAAAGTGTGCTTGGTATATGCCTTGATGATCGGCATGATGCTGAACATCGGAGCCATTGTGAAGTCCGTTATGCGAAAGGCCCGGGTTCACAAAAGGCACAGGTATGCTTTTGGTGGTCTGATTACCAAGATATGTCGTATTGCAAGTGTCCCTGAAAAACAGTTGGACTACATGGCCCCTCTATATCCCACATCGGTGGACATTACTCAGACCAAGGGGACTGACACTGAGTTTGGCCCTACTCTCACCACGGCTGAGTGTCATAGGAGAGATGAGTTTATCATGGCGAGAATTTACGGCCTGGAGATGCTAAGACACTAGAATGGTTGCCATGCTTCTACTGATATGCAGTTGGGCGACGTCGAGAGGCGCTACCCTCTAAATGACCATGCCAGGGCACTACTTGGCATTGGTCTTGAGTTTCGGAAGCCAATCGAGAATGATATTCCGACTGATGAGGAGAATATGTGTACTGGCTCAAATGTGGATTCTGACTCTAAGGAGGAGATAGACCCCGCACAGGCGGATGATGAGGGCGACGGGGGTGATGCAATGGAAGACTGATCAAGGAGTGTTTTCACCTTATCTTGTGAACTATTCTGATTTTTTTTGTTAAGCACTGAGGACAGTGCTATTGTATAAGTGTGGGGTGAGGGTGAAAAACTTATCTGGTATGTACATATATTTCTATTGGGTTGAACATTGTTTGAGTTTGTTGTGTCTTTGGTTTGTCCTATTTTGGGTTCCTTGGAGGTTGTTTTCGGTTCTTTGGCCAAGGATAGTCCCTTTGAACCGTACAAAAAGATTTTTCTTTATAGAATTGAGTCTGTAGTCATAGTTGAGTCAAGCTGCCCAACGATAGATGGATGATGACCGTCTTAAGGGAAATTTTGTCATTGAGTCTTAGGCTTGGTTGTGCTGAAGCTGAAAGTCTGAAAGGAATATGTATGAAAAGCATGGTTGAAATTGATGTATGAATGCAGTTGAATTCTTGTGTATGATTTGAATGTGCAACTTAAGCTTAATCTGAACCTTGTGAATGATATGATTGTGTGTTGTGACTGATCCATTCTGAGTATAACTTGTGCCATGAGCGGTGAGTTTTGGATGATATCCGTGAATGCATCTGAGTCTAGAAATTACCCAGGTTGTTATTGAAGCAAAATACAAGTGTTATTGTGCTTAAAAGATGATAACATACTTTCTTTGAATTGTCTTGAATTGTAACATGATCAGAAAGAATATCCCTAGTAAAGCCTAATTGAGCCTTTTTAGCCTTGATTTTATTCTAACCCACATAATGAAGCCAAATCCTTTTTTATTGATACTGTTAGCTTTGATCCCAAATCCTTAATGCATGTATTAGGAGGAAAAGTGAATAGCAGAAAGATAATTAGGGTGGAATTGTGTAGTTGGTTGGGGAAGAGTGACAAGAGGAGGTAATTGTATACCCCATGAAAATGAATCTAAGATTGGCCCTAGTCCTTGGGACATTGTGCACTTTGACTAAGGTTAAAAACCTAAGTTGAAGGTGGCTAACTTAGTGCTTACCTTAATGATGTCCCTGGCCTTTACAAGGGCATTGTGCACCTTAACTCGAGAGAAATCTCTAAGGCTAGGGTGGCTATTATTGAGTGTCAAAAAAAGGGGGGCCAAATTAGAAATAGAGGCAAAGTTAGTAACACTAGTGGAAACCTATGAAAAAGGAGGGGGCTAACGAAAACAAAAAAGTTATGAATGTAAGAGGAAAGTTAAAAACAGTGCATTAGGGAGGATAAGTCACTAATTGTATTTAAACGAATCCTCCCTTACCTTAAGCCTACATTACAACCAGAACAAGTCATGTTTGATTTTGAGCATAACACATTTTATTAGTAGAGATGTACATAATGGGCAAGCTTATGGTTCTCAGTGCATACATGTTTGATGTTGTTGTTGAGTGAGAGTGTACCTTATTTGCATAGTCCTTAAAGGATATTCAATTTGTTGAGTTAACTGTGTGGACTATTCTTTGGAGTGAGGGGTACTTGTTGTATGAAGCATAGGTGATATGTAATGGTGCACATGTTGTTGAATGTGTTGGTTGCTAAAAGTTGTCAAGTCAATTACAGAAGTCATGCATATTCTGAATAAAGACATGCTTGTGTTAATTGGGTACAGATCCTTGGAAAATAGTAGCGGATGCACAAATACCATAGTAGTGAGTCTAGGTCTAGGAGTAGTTAGTAAGTTGTTCGAGGATGAACAAAGCTTTAAGTGTGGGGTAGTGATCTTAGGTATATTTATATGCCTAGAAAGCTAATTATGCCCGCATTTAAGCTTAGTTTGAATTACATATGTGTTAGTTTATAGTTTTATTGAGTCTTTTGTCTGTTTATGAGATAACCAACATGTTTAGTTGTGTAGATAAGCTTAAGAGGAGAAATGAGCATGAAAATGGACAATGGGAAACACAGAAGATTAAAGGCAAAAAGAAGCATGGAAGAAAGAGGAAGAAAGAAGATCAAGGCACTGCCTTATCCTCTCTGTGTCGCAGAGAGGGGGTCTTAAATTAACTCACGAGAGTAAACAGTAGGCATAGCCCTCTGTGTACTCTCCGTATCGCGGAGAAAGGTTGTTATTTTATTCGCGAAAGTTGAGTTAGAGGCAAAGCACTCCGTGGAGTGTCCGCATCGCGAAGAAGGCTATTGTGCCTGGTATCAAATATTTAAAACCTCTCCGAGTTGCGCCCCTTGCTCTAGTTTTTGGCCGTTTCGACTTTTAGTATAAATAGGTCATTATTTTATTTTATTAATATTTCTTTTTCTGGATTTTGAAGAACGACGACTTGGAAGAACGTTTTCACCATTTTTAGGGTTCTTTCATAAACTATTTTCCTTTCGATCTTTATATGTTATTTGATCATTGTTTGATCGATTCTTGGATTATGAGTAGCTAAATACCCTAGTTCTAGGGCTGTGGCTACAGGATGATTGTAATATATTGATTTTGTTATTAGGTTAATGTCAATTATCATATGAATATTTCTTATGTTCTTGCTTCCGTATTTCGTGAATAATCACCATTGAAATAAAATTATTGTCCAAATTGAACTCGGGAGAGGAATAAGAGGATAGAATGTGGGGAATAAGGAGCATGATTAATTCTAAATAACTAGGGTTAATTTGTATCTAGGATAGGGATATACCTAGAAACCATGCTTAGGTCACCATACAGGAAGAAATTATAATGCTCGGTACTTAATTCATCCTATCCCCGCTCAACGATGTAGTTAGGGTGTTATTTATCGTAGGTGATTAGAGGTCGAGAGACCATGATCATACATTTAACCTTGTGTTTCATTGATTCGATAATTGATAAATGCCCATACGAATGATATTGATTGCATGAATCCTTATAAAAGTTGCAGCCCTGGACTTTACCCAATCACTTTTTTAAACCCTTGAAATTGAATCATTTTTGTTACATTGTGTTATAATCTTAGAAGTAGAAACTAAATCACTTTGGAAATCTTGAATACCCTTGTGTTTAGCTGAAAGTTAGAGAAGTTAAGTAATTATAAGTGTAAGTCCTTGTGGGTACGATACCCGGCTCTTTAAAAAATCCATGTTAATATTTGAACGATTACGTGCACTTGCGTGTGAGATTTGGACGCAACAGCTACGCAGTCACACGATAAAAATTTGAAGACCGCTCTGATACCTCCTAAAGCCAAATAGGCACGCGCATACGCCAACTACCCTACATTGGATATTTTGGAAAAAAATTGCGGGTGCGCAAAATATACAACAAGTGTAAGTGTGATAATGTAAATTTCCAAGAAATAGAGAAATATGAACTGAATGTCAGTTAAGTAAAGCAGTAACACATAAATAATTTATAGCAAATGAAAAATTGATAACATGTAAAGAATTAGCTTATAGCAAAATGAATAATTGATAAAATGTGAAAAAATATATTATAGCAAATAAACAGTTGATAACATGTAAAAAGAGTTTACGACAAGTAAAATAATTAAAGTAAGCACACAAAGCCTAATTAAAATTAAGTCTATTATGGTTAGAACCTAAAAAGTCTCCAGCGGAGTCGCCAAATGATTATACTCTATTTTAATCGAGTCAAAATTGTTATAACATTTTGGTGATTCCTAAAATAATTTATTAAGTCAAGAATATGCCACCTAAATATTTTCGGTGAATTAGGGCACCTAAATTGATTTAAGTTATATCTAAAGTTAATCAGACCAATACAAGTAAATAATTCAAGCTGAGTAAATGAAGTAATTAACGGTCATGCTCAACTTTAACAGAATGAATGAATCTCCTCCATTATTCGATGTATGAACAATGTGACGCGGGACAGAGTAAAGATATGCAAGCATCGTGTGGGAATGGTATCATTGAGTCTCATAAGAGGACTCCTCGATAAATTTAAAGTATTTATAAACACTCCATCCATACTTTCAAAGTGTACATGTCAAAAGGAAAATGGAAGAAAATTAAAGAGACAATATATATGATAATAAGTTACATACAGCAAATAAAGAAGAATACGAAAACATGATCTCACCATTCTTGTTTATAAGGTAAAGATTATGAACCTATTTCTACTTATCAAGTCGAGATATATGGAGATATCCTCATTTCTTTTTATCACAGGACATTGCATTAAACCAGAACTAACACGACATTTCTAAACATGGCTGAATATTAAAAGCCCATTTTTTTTAAAAAAAAAAAGCAACAAAAGTGAACAGATAACAATACTATGAACATCTCATTTAGTTGACAACATATAATTACATAATTTGGCCTAAAATCATATAATTAGTTTCACCAAAAGTGTAAAGAGAGATCTGAGTCTCAATCGTTTTCTAAATAATGACACAGGTTCACTACGTCGAAATACAACAAAGGAAAAAAGTTTTCAACTCATTCAAACTACATTTTTATTATCTAATGAAAATACTCAAAATAAATATTGATTCACAAATTAAGTTTTAAAAGAACTTGAACAAGATTTTCAATATGACTAACTTTCTACAACAAAGAAAAGAATTAAACATTCCCTAAACAAGGAAGGAGGAGGAGAAATGTACGTTTTCAAATAGGTTAATAAAACACTAAAACATGTTTATATGAACTAAAATATAATGGTTCAAATATCACCTTTCATGGAGTAGTGAAGCTGGGTCGTTGATCAAGGATCTACGCTTGTTCCTCCGACAAAAATTAACAAACAGAAAGTAGTAAAAAAATATTTTTGCAAGATTATATTGAATGGAAAAGAGTGGTGTTCGTGTGACTGTTCAAGTCTTTTTCATGATTTTTTTGCAAGTCATAAATCCATCATTTCAATGACTATCTTAGGCAAGTATTTATAGAAACGTTTTAAGCTTCAAGCTTTGCATTTGGCGTAATTTTGAAATGAAGGAAACACATTTGAAATTTGAACGTTGAGGTGTCTTGATGGCTGTGAAAAGTCTGGATTTGTGCTGGAAAACGAAAAGAGCTAGAGGCACGTCTGGAAACAACAATATTTGCGCGAAAATTGCAAAGCAAAAACCTGTTTTGACCGAAGGCATTTTGGAATTTGTCTTGAATAAGACGTGAAGAAAGAATGAGGAGTAGCTGATGAGTTTAGGACTAGGTTAAGTGAAATGGGTCTATTCAATTAGGTAGTTGGGCTGCTACGGTTGGGCTTTATTGTTGAATATCTTAAGTTTGTAAAATGGACAGAAAAATGGACAGATTTTCATGGCCTCTTTCTTTCTTTAAATTAATTTATTTGAGCTTCTAATTTAATAACTAGTATAATATATATTACATATAAAGCTTAGTAGATAAGAAACTTAAAATAAAGTAACAACAATCATCTTAAAAAAGACGATAATAAAGTAATAATAGTGAAGTTTTGACTAAAAAAAAGTAATTTTAAAATAGTGAAAATGATAGTAGAAAGATCATAAGAAATAATGAAAGTTAGAGTAATTGTAATAATAGTATCTAATAGATAATTAATGTAACAATAGTACTAAGCAAAAATAATAGTAAAATATAAAGAATTCAACTTACTAATAATTTAGAAGCTCAAACAAAATAAATAGAAGAAAGAAGGGACAAAATTGGGTATCAACAGTACACGTTGCTTCAATTTCCTAAATTTGAATTTTCCCTCATAGATAACATTGTTGGGAAAGAAGACCTTGAACTTATCTCGAAAATTCTCCCATGTGTTGATGGTGCAAAGTCCCTTCCCTATCTCGAACTCTTTACGCTTCCACCATATTATGGTCATATCTGAGAGGTACAATACGATAGTGTTGATCTTGTTTTTGTCACTCTTCATCCTATTGCACTTAAAGTAATTCTCAAAATGCCAAAGGAAATTCTCTACTTGTTGCGCATCACGAAAGCCTTTGAACACTGGTGGCTTGGGAGCCTCAACCTTGGTCTCCATATATTTGTCGAACGACGCAAATCATCCAACTTCAATCCCTTCTTTGAGTGCTTTCATCTCAGCTCTCATGGTTTTGATTGTGCTTAATGCATCATGAGTCGGCACTCTAACAAAGTGATAGCTTCTTTCATATCATATCCTGCATGTTTGCACCCCTCCAACTCCTTGCGTATGTTGTCATTCTTTTCAAGGGTAAAGTCCTCGAGAGTTTTGAATTTTCTATCTACCTCGTTCAAGAATTTGTCTAAGATCTCCACAGTCTGTCTCACCTTGTCAACCCTCGCGATCCACTCTACTCTAGGTGTGACGTCAATGGGCTCCTCTCCATGTTCATCGTCACTTACCTCAGTGGTCGAAAGTGGGTGAGATGTCAGCACTTCATTTGGTGTAGGATCGAGTAATAGTTCCTCATTACTCTTAAAGTCCATCCTTCCCTTTCAGTGCTTCTTTCCATCATCCTGTCTGACGTTGGCGGTGCTAGCAACGTTGATGTTTCCCTCGTTTGTCATTCCCTCAGTATCAACATTTGCTCTGATACCACTCTGTCATGGACTTAGAATCCAACTAAGCACTTCATGCGGCACTCAACAACTTATTCACAATTTTTTTGCGATCTTGCACGCTCAAGTAAGCCTTTTCAAACTAGATCGCTAAGAGAATGAAGAAGGACACAAGAGAGTTTATAAGGAGGTTTTTGTATTGCTTTGGAAGATTGCTTTTTTTGCTTGGTTGAGTTGCTAATGAATGTCCCTTTGTTTATACTACACTCCTAGGGGCTAAGATACAAATAAAAATTGTTACACAAGTTCCTACATATTTACAAATAAGTCTCTCTTCTAGAATTCTCTACAAGTCTAGAGTTTTCTAAGGCCTTCCAAGAACTCTTCTTGAGTATTCTAGAGTCTGCTCTAAACCTCTACATAACTCTGGATTCTTCCCACTAAGAATCTGTTTGGCATTACTGCTAAAATCTACTTATTTTTAGAAGCATTTTTTAAAAAAATAGCTTTTTAGAAAAGTATTTTTGAAAAAAAGAAATTTGTGTTTAGCTAATTTATTTGAAAAGTGTTTTTGATAAGCAAATTGAGTTTGGTAAATCTCTTTTAAAAAGTGTTTTTAAGTATAAATTACAAAAAAAAAGACAATTATCAATGTACTTTTAATATGAAGATTATTTTATAGATATAAATTATTTTAAATATCTATTATAAAAAGATTAATCAAAATTTTATTTTTATTGAATTGAAATGTACATATTTAATTGTTCAATCAATATTATACATAGATAAATAAAAAAATAAATTAAATATTCATATAACGACTTAACTATAATTAAAATATCACATATAAAATAATGATAATAAAAATAAAATAATAAAATATTATTAAAAAAAATCCTAAATGAAACTTTTACCAAAGTTATGAGATATGTTAATTAATTAATAAGGGATATATGGGTAAATATGTAAGGAATATTTTGGTCTTGTAAAAATTAATTTTCTGCTTCTACTTCTGCTTTTTTTAAGAAACAGAAATTTTTAGCTTCTTTCCAACCGCTGATTAAAGCAGAAGCAGTTTTATTGATTTGTCAAACACCTTATTTTTCAAAAAAAATATTTTTTTTTCTCAAAGTAAGTGTTTTTGGTCTTCCAATAACAATACCAAACAAGCTCTAAGGCTAGCTCACTTATGCTTCAATTTTATGCCTAAGTGGTATGATAAAGTGACAGATCAGGACACAACAGACTTTAATAAGTAGGAGGTTGGTTATGCGATACCATATCACGACATAAAATCGTGAGATGAAATCGGTGTTTGGACATGTGATATCATGTTGATTCCATCTCGTGATTTCATATCATGAGATGGAATCTCATATTCTCCAAAAATCATGATTTGGGAATTTCATATCATAATTTTGAATTTT
>NC_064288.1:14126977-14134243 GCF_019186545.1 Solanum stenotomum
TTAAGTACAAAAAATTATTCACGAGTTTATATTTTGTTAAAACAATCTCACATTTATATCTACTAACCATTTATTTCATATGTAAATAAAATTTATAATCACATCATTACTTTTTAAAATTTATTATTCTCACCAATAAAAAAATTACTATCACTTTAAATTTGATGAATATAAATGATAAAGTAGGAATTGATTTGGTGAATATAAATAAGAACGAAGGGAGTAACACTTTTTTGGTTTTTCATAATTAAAAAAACTTCGCTTTCGACTACATATGAAAATGTTTAAAGCAATTTAATATGAAATTTTTTTTGGTGATTTATGTTTGATAATCACTACTTTCAATATGTTTGATTTTAGCATAAAATTAATGCACTGAAAATGTGTAATTGCACACAAGTGAAACAAGGCATGAACCATTATGATATTGACACACAAGTGAAAATTGTCATAGCTTGTACAATGTTACAAATTAATTACGAGAATATCAAAAGAGTGATGAAATATTTATAATCTATGAGCATGAAAATATAGTTGCAAATGATATTGACCAACAAATGGCTCAAAGTAACAATGTTGGTTCGTCTTCTTGGTCATATGATCAAGAAATGCAAGTTCAATTTGAGAGATTGTTTGTACTATGTGGGAGGATTATATTAAAGACTAGTACACTACAAATTATGTTCAATTTTTTTTATTGAATTAAAGTTTGATCAATTAGAGTTAGATAAAAACAGTTACTTAAGTGGAGAACAAATAACTTTGTAATAAGTCATTATGCAATTTATTAATTTTTATTTATTTGGTAAGATTGAATAAATAATTGGGGCTATTTTACTAGTTTTACAACTTATGATATTTTTATGTTTATGAGAAAATACACAATACAAAAATTTGATATCGCGTGTTCAAACAAACTTTAACTTCATCTTATAATTTCATATTATGATTCAATATTATAATTTTATATCGCATGACCAAACGGACTCTAAGTCTAGGAAATCTCTACACAGGCTCTAAATCGAGGAAGCATATTTTCTACTATTTGCTATTGGTCCACTAGTGGACTAATAAATCTTGTATGTCCTAGAAAAGAAAAGATTCTCCAATAAAGCTTTAGTGTGGTGATACTGAAGAAAAGATAGCCGTTACAGACAGTGGGGTGAGATTTTCCTTTTCCTCCTATAGAAAGCAGCAAATAATTGCATGTGCCAGCAACATTTTTCAGTAAAAACATCATATAACCGTTGTCTAACTCTTAAAAAAATTATGCCAAAAGATACTCAACATATTTTTTGACCTTTACATGTCGTTTTATTATATAAAAAAAAATACTTTTTCATGTATTACTCTTGACATTATTTGATCATTCCCAAGAAATAAGAGTGTACCTCAATTAATTATTATCATAAAAATATTCATATTAGTTGCTTCTTCAAAGGACGTACTAAATCTGAAGTGGACAAATAAAAATTAGCTAGAGGAGAGTATAGTGTAAATTAATGAAATGCTAACGTACAAATTTTATGACAAGTGGATTTGTGGCCCATTGAAAATAGATAACAGCATTTATGTATTGAATCCCCTTCACTACACACAATTATTGCTTACTGCTCCTTTGTTTGATAAGAGTTGTTCAATATATTAAAAATAATTATCTAATAATACTTGATCAATTTGGAAAATCAAGAGATAATTTATTTATAATGTCTATTTTATCTTTGTTATTAAATATTACTCTCTCCGTTCCATTTTATGTGAGGTACTTTGACTCGGTACGAAATTTAAGAAAGAAATGAAGACTATTAAAACTTGTAGTCTAAAATGAATGACAAGATTTTGTGTGGCTATAAATCATCTAATAAGGTTAAAACAAACATTTTAAAGTTAAATTATTACTTAATATAAAAATGTGTCATTCTTTTTTGAACTTACTAAAAAGAAAAATAAGTCACATAAATTGGAACAATGGGAGTACTATTTATCATCTTACCTATTTCTCAAAACATTAAATTTAATAAAATAAAAAAATAATAAAGTATAGTAATATTAGCCCTGCTATTTATTACTTCTTAAGAGATGTGCCAAATCAAGTGGACAACTATATTATTAGACAAAAAAATTACTTATTAAAATGTAACATTGTTCTAATTAAATAGGTTAGGTTCTTTTCTTCTATACGGAAGAATACAAATCTAATGGAATAATAATTTAGAAAAATAAATGACAATCTCCCGAGTTCCACAAGTAGACAATTTTGTGTAACTCTATTCTAACGTATATAGAAAAGAATGCAATTAATGTATGCATCTGCCACCGTAGCTTCCATTTGACCCGTTTTTAAAGTGTGACGCTTGGAAACTTGCAAGATCCGTAACCTGCAAAAATACAAGAACCCATATTATTATTAAATATAATGACAGACAGATATTATTAAATTATAATATACCAATCTATAAACAACAATTCAACTACTAGGGAAGCAACGTTAGTGGCTCTATACTCGAGGTAGATATTTAAAAATTTATCAAATAAGTACTTACTTGGATCTTTTTTGGTAGGAATGGTAAGCCCACTGAAATAACAAGTTCCACCAGATGACTTAAACTGAGACCAATAAGAACTGAATGCATAATTGGCATGTGACACCAAAGAATTCGGGTTGTAACATTTCCCTCCGGGTCGGATCTCATCACAGGTCCGATTACCCTGCCCGCAAGCATACGACATTGCTCCACCCAACTCCGATGCATTTGCATTTCTACCAACAACACACCAAATTTTCCCCTTGTACGGTTCATTGTTCCTCGCTCTTGGCAACGCCTTATATTCAGATTCAGGCGTCTTACCAGACAAGTCTATCCCATATACATTTGTTCCGTTAGGATACAATAACCCGAAATGCCTCTCTGTACCCGGACCCGGTTTCTGGTTCTCATTATACAAAGCAAATAATAATGTCGGCACAACAACTCCGGGTTTAGCTGGGGTTCCAATAGGTGGCTTAGCTGTAAACTTCTTTATGACATTACGATTGTACGTTGCTGCATTGTAGATGTTCGCTCCAATTTGATCCATCCCGCCGGCATTAGGCCAACCCGTTTCTGCAATAAATAACCGAACATCCGGGTACCCGACTCTTTTCATAGCAAAATACACCGCATCAATCATTTGATCCAATAAATTCGTATAAACCAAACCCGAACCCGGATCCGAAACAGTAATGTTCTTGGAATCTAACAAGGCGTAATCAAGATTAATCACTGTAGGTTGAGCAGCCCAAGCAAAATAAGGATAAACATCAATAAAAAAGAAAGATTTAGTTCGATTCAAAAAATGCAACAAGGGTTTCATAACTTTTTCTGAAATGTCCGATCTAAAAGTACCATTTGAAGGTGGAAAAGACGATTCAAGTATATCAATAGCTAATGGAGTACCGACTTTAATTTTTCCTAAACCAAATTTCTTGACGGAGAATCTAATTTTGCGGATAGCAGGTACAAGGTTGAACCAAGTGGTGTTGGGTGGGCTACTAAGGATTTCGTTTCCAACAAGGAGGTAACGGATCATTGTGCGTGGATAAAATGGTACAACATTGTTTTTTACCCATTGGTCAGCTAAGGTTTGATTAGTAGAGATATTGTTTATGAGTTCATTTGGTACCATGACTGAAACTTGAAGGTTGGTGCCTTTAAGAGCTTCAAGGATTTGTGGATTTGTATCATAGATCTTGACTCTTTTGGCTTTGAGACCTTTGATTAAGTCAACTGAATTTTTTGGAATTGGGAGATTGTTTCCAAGTTGTCCGTAGCATATTCCTACTTGAGATGAGATTTCTGCACCTGAAATTTACCACAAGTACAACAGATTCAGCTATGTAGAGAATATCGAGATCGAATAATTAACTTAAAGAAATAAGTGGTTAAATTCAACTTACTGGAAAAAGAAGCAAAAGCAAGAGAAAATAGCAGAAGCAAAGTAGATAAACAACCCATCTTGATCTATATGTAAAGAAGTGATGATGTCTTTGGGTACAAAATGTGTTTATATATAGGAGGTGTAAGTGAAGGACTCAAGTGGAGAAGAAAAAGGCAACGTCAGCTTACATTTTCTTTTAGAGTTGCTATAAATTACTGTCTCCCTTTTTATTTGTTCAATTTTAATTTTTATTTATTTATTCCTTTTCACTTATCAAAAAAAATAATATATTTTACTTATTATATTTTTAATTTATTTAGAGAGTTAATATTTTTTTTTAAAGTGAAATTTCCTTAATAAATAAATTAGTTTTATAATTCTATCAATTAATAGAAATAAAATAATAAACTCAATATATTAATTATTTTTTTTTAAAATAAATATGTATATAACAAATCAACAAGTAAATAAAAACGACGAGAGTATGGTTCTTCGGAGGTGGGTGACCACAACATATTTACCTTTTGATAATAAAGAAAAGGTGAAAAGGGAGATTTTATTAAAGAGGGAGAATCAATTCCTTTGGAAGATGCTATGAGAGAAACACAAAGTAGGAGTTTAGTTGGATTGTATTTAAAAATTTTAATATATTTGTTGATAATAATACTACTATTTAATATTTCATTTGGTAGGTTTTGAATCTAACAGGTTATATACATGTTCAATATTATAGGATAACTATAACAAATTATATAGACTTACTCTCAATAAATCAAATCAGATAGTGGATAAAATATAGTCTCAACATAATTAATTTGAGTATTGTAAATAACTTTATTTAGTACTTTCTTTATTTATATTAATTGAATTTTTGAGATTTTTTATATTGTTCAAAATAATTGAGTTATTCAAAGTTCTAAATGAATGTTTGCAAATTTTTAATATTTGTCCGTTTCTTTGTTGAAGTTTTATATTTTCTAGGAGATGAATTACACTACTTACAAAGTTATATTTATCATTTCAGAAAAGACAGTAGTGAAAAATATGATTTAAAGTATGCCCTTGAATGTTTTTTCTTAATATATGTGGATGCTTTCACAAATTCACTTAATATGAAATAAGGGTGAGTATTATTTTTATATACTCTATCAAATGACCCCTAAAATTGGTACTTCTTTTGTAAATTAATAAAATTGAAGTTGAAAATAAAGTTATGTTTAATTATATTTTTTATAAATAAAATAAGATTAAAATAAATATTTTTTAATGATTAGACGTACTTCCTTTGTCCCTATTAACTTGTCAAATCTTTTCTAATTTGATTTTTCTTTTTTCTTATCATTTTTGACAAATCAACGAAGGATAATTTTCTTTTTTCTAATAAATCCTTAATTTATTACTAATATTGAGTTGGTGTATTTGAAAAATATAGTGAGTAAATATATTTAGAACCCCATCAATTAATAGGATTAAAATAATAAACTTAAGGGTCGTTTGGTAGCAAGATAGAGTTATACATGTATTAGTAGTGTCAAGTGTGGATATTAGTTATGCAGTATTAGTAATGTGTAATGTGAGTATTAGTTATACAAGAGTGTACTATGCAGGGTTTAGTTAGTGGCGAAGCTGAAATTTTTAATAAGGGGGGTTCAAAATCTGAAGAACTAAATACACGAACTAATCGAAGGGGGTTCAACATCTACTATATACACATAAAAAAATAATTTTAACCATGTATAAATAGTAATATTTTTCACCGAGGGGGGTTCGGATGAACCCCCTAAAAGAAGGTTGGCTCCACCCCTGAGTTTAGTTATGCAGAGTTTAGTAATGCATAAATTATTCCTTTGGTGTTGGTTTTTTATATTATTAGTAAAATTAAATATTTTCTAAATTAAAACACTTTTTTACAATTATACCATTTTCTTCTTTAACTTTGTAATTTTCCTTCTTTAACTTTGTATTTAAATTAAAATATTTCTTTAATTATGTAGAAGAAGAAAGTAGCCAAGTGGGAGTGATAATGGTAATATTGTCATTTTAATTTTTTATCCATGTATTAGCTATACACGTATTAATTATTTCATCTTTTACTCTGCATAAATAAGACACAAATTTCCTCATAACTTATACATGTATTAGTTATGCGAATTTCAAAATTGTCAACCAAACGTCATATTAATTTTATGCATGAATAATATTTTTTTCTTATTCACCTACCAAATATTGTATTAATCATATACATGAATAACTATTTTCTTATCCACCTACCAAATATCGTATTAATTATATATATAAATAACTTTTTTCTCTTCCACCTACCAAACGTCGTATAAGTTATACAGACCCTAATACATGAATAAGACTTATTATATCCAATTACTAAACGACCCATTACTAAGGAGTATTTATTTAATAAATGTGTCAAATCAAAATTTGATAAATAAAAAGGCAAAGAGAGTGTATTTAAGAAGACATCTTTTGTTTTCCCCGAGTGCACAAGGATTGGAGGAGATGGTCACTTCACTTTCTGATGAACAATTTCGAGGAAGCGCAGAAGAAGAGAGTGACTTACTTTTGGGACCCAAAAGCTATTGCCTTTCACAGATGTTGTGAAAATGGCATGTAGCCGTTTGTACGATCAAGATTACAACATTTATTTTCAGATACTCTGCAATTATTTTTTAGAACATGTTTGGAAAAAAAGAAGAAGTAAATAAACAGAAGTATCGATAAAAATTTTTTAGTGAAGATAATCAAATTAAAAACAATAACAGTAATAATAAAATTAAAGAATACGTTTATTAATACTATCAAATATAGTATAATTGCCTATTACAATATATAAAGATAACTTAATGGTATTTTTTTAACAAAAAACAAAACTTTTATTTAGTACTATAAAATAACTCTTTTGGTTTCGTATTATATGAACAGTGTTTTATTGGACACCACTTTCAATTTTTTTTAATACATAAAAATATTTTTAGAATTTACGATATAAATATGTCATGAAGTTTTTTAGTATTATAATATCACATTATTCAGGTAAATAAAAAGTTCCAAGTTAAAAAATTCAAATACTAAAAAGGTATCATTTTATGAAATAAATTATAAAATAATGTCTTGTATAAAGAATCAGAGGGAGTACAAATATTGTGGCTAGTAAAGTGAAATTAATGGAGGAGAAAAGGTGAATATCGAAAACTTTTAGTAAAGGAAACTTTGCTTATAAATTTTTCTCCTTTTCCTTTCGCATCTTGGGCAGAATTCCGACAAGTTCTGTAAGACTTTAGGCTGATGATTATGTGATCTAATGAAACAAAAATATATGTTAATTAATTATGT
>NC_064288.1:14139744-14333967 GCF_019186545.1 Solanum stenotomum
ATCAAAAAACAATTTAAGAAAAAAATATTTTTGGGAACTATTTCAAATTTAAAAAAAAATCAATTTTACGCCAAGCCCCTTACCCCCCACCCCCCCAAGACCCCGTCAATTATTTTAAAAAAAAAGAAAATGTTTTTGAGAAAAAAATTTCCTAGGTCAAATCTCAAGGTCGGATTTTGAAACGGTCATCGGGGTCGGGTCCTAGATTAATTATCGGGATTGATTTTCAAATTAGAAACTACTTTTCAAAAGAGTATTGTTTAGTCTCAAGCCAAAATATAAAAGATCTTTTCTGGAAAATATTTGTCATTCACCAACTAAACATTAAAAAATATTTTCTACTCACCAACCAAACATGAGAAAATAAGTTAGAAATCCACTTGTTTTTCAAGAAAACATTTTCCTTCGTACCAAACACACCCTATAGCAAGAAATTTTACATTGTGTAGTCACAAATACAATATTCAAAGTGACTACAACACACTCAAAAGGAATAACACTCTTTTGATTTATCACCTTACTAAGATATTGCTCACACTCTATTTTTCTTCCCAAACTATTTTTCTTATATAGTCTATGGAATACCTCACTTTGCTCTTAAATATTTTTTTCTCTCTATCTTGGTGTATTCTACAAATGAGCAAGAATGCTCTATTTATAGGAAGAAAAAACCATGTCTATGTCACTGATGACATAGAAAAATGTAGCACATTTTAAAAAAATTGCAAATTTTACTAATTTGTCAATCACCAAATCTATCATTTTTTCAACTGTTGCATCAATTTCTTTTTCAACATTTGTTGCCTCAACTTCCTTTTAGTTTATTTATAATGGGTATGGACCCTACAGATCTCCCCATCCAGACCTATTCACCGGAAGGAGGCATCTTCATTTTCTTTAGAGAGAGCTCATACTGACAAGTTCTTTGCATAACTCTAACCTGTCTTTCAGTATCGTCTTGGTCATCATATCTGTTGGATTTTCACTTGTGTGGATATTTTTGATGTGAAGCGATTCACTCTCCACTTGCTCACGAATCCAATGATATCTGACATCGATGTGTTGATGAGTCCTGGATTTGGACTCATTTAGGACTTTGTTTATATAGATTTAGTGTCCTCAAATGCTTAATTTGTGCCAATAACTGATGTTAAATCCTTGATTTTCAGGTATATGGATTGAGGAACAAAGCAAGGACACTAATAGGCAAAAAGGAACAAAACAAGCTGAAGAAATGAAGAAGGGCGAGCCTGAGGATCGCCAAGAGCACTCGGTGTGTCGCCGAGTGGCTCATCTAACCGCCTAAAGTTCCAGTGTGCCAAGCTCTGAAAGAAAGAACCAAGTCGGCGACGAAAAGGAGCAGTCGGCGAATCGCCGAGTGATTCCTCGAAGCCAAGATAGATCGCCCAAAGTTATAGACCTTGAGGATGCTGAATGCCAAGGCAAAAGGACGATGGAAGAGACCAAAGGGAGGCTCGCCGAGTGGATCAACGAGCCCGACTTACTTCGCCAAAGGGAATTTCGTAGCTTATTTTCGGCAACTATAAATACGTTTTTGAACATTTTTTTTAGAATTTTTTGACATTATCAAATAATCTTTTGAATTTTGGGAGAGTTTTCTCTAGAGTTTTCTTTAGCTTTGAAGGATTGAAGAAATTTACTTTTGAGAAATTGAAAGTGTGTCTTTGAGATTCATCAGATTGGAGTATTGTAAAGACGAAATCACTTTTACCTAGTTGATGGATAATCAATTTGATAACTGTTTTTACCTTACTATAATGTCTAGCTAAAACCCAATTCTTGAGGTGTGATCATGTGATTATGGGCTGATTTAGTTTATGGGTATTGCTAATTGTTAGTTTAAATGCTATTTAAAAGTGCATTTGATCATTAATTGTGGTTTAATTTAAGAATTGTATGTGCAAATTGTCACGACCCAGACCATCGTGATTGGCACCCACACTAACTCTCTGGTGGGAGAACCACTACTACAACCCAAACCAAGCAACTAAAGCAATAACTAAGACATTTAAGTATACGAAAGCAGGAAAATACTAAGGAAGAAATAAAGTTCCCATAAACTTTAACAAAAGTCTAACAATAATAAACTAACATTGTGGAAGAAATAACCTAGAACCTGAAAGTCAATGTACCAAAACATCTAACAATGAACCAAGTCTAAACAAGAAGGGATACAACCCCAAACTAAGGAACTAATCAACTAACTAGAATAAATGTCTAAGTCTGAAAATGGTGGACATTGACGAAAGAGAATCCCATGGTAGCCCGGAAGAATTGGCTCACTCTTGAATTCGAAGCAACGATCATTGATCCTCCAAGCGAGGTATGTCAATAACCGCTTGAAGATGCCCTGTACTTAACAAAATAAGAGCAAGTGCAGTATCAGTACATAACCACATTGCACTGGTAGGATCACATGGCTATCCCACTAGTGCAACATAAGCAAGTCAAGACAACAGTATAATCACGTGCATATAAATCAACATATATAATATTATCAACATTTACGAACAACTTCACATTTTATATCAAATCATTGGTCCTCTCATGGAACCCAAACCCAAACAGTTAGCATACCGAAACATGGTACTCGATCCAATAATTATGCTGAAACGTGGCAACCGATCTCATATTTATGCCAGAACGTGACAACCGATCCAAGTTAGTTATGCCGGAATGTGGCAACCGATCCATTCAAACACACCACAATTACAATCACAAGTATATCCTCAAGATCATACATTTAAGTCATGATTTCATGGCAATCATAATTCATCCATCTCGTTTACAACAAGTGTGATCAATAATGCAACATTCATATACATACATGTATCATAAAGAAGCAAGAACGAACATACATCACACAATCATAGAATCACAACCATCACCTACCTCGAAACAAGCTTGAAACCCTAAGAAACTTGATTCTTCCCTTTCCGGATTCATTCCGCTTGTTCTTGGTCTACAAACAATCAATATAATACATGAATCAATAAACAACCACTAATTACCCAAATTACTAATAATTTTATGAACCCTAGATCAAACCCATGATCCCAATTATCAAAATTAGGATTGTTTCCACCATAGAATGTATAACAAAACCTTCCCCCATCAATATTCACCCATTCTATTACGTTCTACGGATCAAAAATAGATTCAGGGAGTGAAAATCTTACCTTTAGCCTCAAGAATGGTGAAAAACTAGTAGGAGTCGCCTGGGGTTCGTTCCTTAGCTCTAAAAATCGAAAAGTGCCAAATAAGGTCGTTTAAGGGTTTATTTACTACTATAAATCACGTCGAACCTGCCATCTCGACCCTCACCCCACTGCAGCGGCCCCGACAGAGCGACACCAATCCCGCTAAAGCGGCTTGCACGGAACCAATGAGCTATTTAAAGAATTTCAAGACCCCCATTTCATAACACATCTCTAACCAACGACGATTAGAAAATACCCTTTATGCTAAGATCAATTCTGGAAGTTCTACTTGTCCGAATTCAATTCTGTAAAGTCGTACGGATTCCTTAGCGAGTTATCTAACTACTCATGTAATCAAAATCATAAATAAGTCACCCGATTGTTACCAGATTTACCAACACCTTAATGACTCTGTTGGGAAAATTCAAATACTACGAAAAAGTTTTTCGGCCCCAAATTTACCCCCATTGACATTTCTATAACGACGCAACCAGGTCATTACAATAGATACCAATTTACTCATCAATTGTCCCCAAGTGACAAAACTTAGGAGAAATAGGCTAAGGAAAGAACGAAGTAGTACCTGAATCGACGAACAATTGGGAATACTTGTCTCGCATGTCTCTCTCGATTTCCCAAGTAGCTTCCTTAACTGGACGATGCTTCCATTGAACTTTCACAGAATTAATCTCCTTGGTCCTCAACTTACGCACATCACGATCAAGAATTGCAATCGGTTCCTCCTTATATTTGAGGTCCTTGTCTAACACGATTGAGTCTCACTTTATGATATAATCCCCATCACCATGATATCTCTTCAACATGGACACATGAAATATCGGATAAACTCTCGATAAATTAGGAGGTAAAGCCAATCTATACGCTACCAGTCCCACACATTCAAGAATCTCAAATGGACAATTGTACCTAGGACTTAGCTTACCTTTCTTGCCAAATCTCATCACCCTTTTCATGGGTGATACCTTAAGAACAACAGTTTCACCAATTTGAAAAGTCATATCTCTTACCTTATGATCCATATACTTCTTTTGCTTACTCTGGGCTGCTAAAAGTTTAGCTTGAAAACTCTTCACCTTATCTTGAGCATCTTTCACTAAATCAACCCCCAAAGGTTTCACATCGCCAGCCTCAAACCATACTATGGGTGATCTACATCCCCTCCCATAGAGTGCCTCAAATGGTGCCATATCTATGTGTAATATCCCGTAACTTAAAATACATTTGCGACTCATAAACACCAATGCATAAATGTGATATCGGGGGAGGTATATCATTGAAAATGGTTAAGATGTAACCCTTATATTTAGTCATTTGAAGGGTTAAACAAAAGTTTTAGGTCAAAGAGATCATTAAAGAAAAGATTAAGGTTTAAAGGTCCATTGTGAAGGAATACTACAAATGATCTCATTTCTCATTTGACTTTGAACGTGCATATCTCCTAATATATAACGAGTTATAGGGACTAAAACTTATCCAATTGAAGGTATTTGAGTCTAGTTTCCAGCAAAATAAACTGCTCGTTAAAATGATATCGGAGGAAAAAGTTATGTTTATTATACGACAGACGCGCGCACTGCCCAATCACTGCGGGACATGTGGCACTTTAGAGAAAGTCGGCCAAGTATATTAGAAGTTTGGGATATAATTTCTCATATACTCAAGAACATGTAAGTACTGGTTTCAAGTTATTTCTTCAAGTTTTTCTCATCTTCAATCCACCAAATCTTAAGGTAAGTTGATTTCTTCAAGAATCAAGTGTCTTCCTCTCCATAGACCTATAAATATACTTAGCTAAATGTTTTCTTGAAGGAAAAAGTATTGTTCTTGGAGAATAAAGAAGGGCAGGGGCTGCTTTTCTTTGATATATAGGTATGAATCCTCTTCTATCTTTATAAATAGTATTCCAAGGATGCTTTTAAGTATAATTTGCGGGTAGGACTCACGGGACAGTGATAGGAAGCCGTGAGTCCATGTTTTATCTATTGTATTTGATGTTTTGGTGAGGAGGGAGTTTGTAGAAGGTTGTGTTCACTGTTGTTTTGACCAAATGAGGGGTCAATGATATTGTATTGGGGAAGTAAACTGGTTATATTAAAATGGAAGGTGAGGTATAGAGAACGCGACTATTATAGTTCTTGAAAGTTTGTCGCTCACCAAGTGTTTGATAAAATTTCTAAGTTGCTAAGAATATGTTGTAGCTGGTTATATGAGCTCCTATTATTTTAATTTATGGAATTAGTTCTTTACCAACTTAAACTATGAGCTTATAAAGGAATTTGACATCTTTAACAAGGAACCGGTGGGATGGTAATCGGAGGCCATCAGTTTTACTTTTATGTTAAGTGTGGATGATTAAGGGGACTGGTTCTTTATGGTTAAATGATGAGGAGTAATATTAAACGTGTAAATAAGTCATAAGCCTACTTGGAAAGTAGAGAGAGAGAGAAAGGTGTGGTGATTCACCACTCATCTATGGTAATTGTTGAGATTGTCACTTGCGAACCATTATTGTGTTTTTGGCATTGTTGTGACTCTTGAGTAGTTTCTTATACTATCCTTTTATGATTTTATGTTATAGATGAAGTTGTCAGCAAAGGAGTTTGACGACGTAAGATAGTAAGTCCCGAATTATGGTATGTAAAGCTAAAACCACTTTTGCCCTTAAGGCACGACCTAAACTCACATGTTTTCCGATAGATGTCACTATAGATTCTATGATACTTGAAAGAAAGTTATCCTATTTTATAAACCCTCTCATGTTGAGTCCTAAACCTATAGAGTTATAGTACTCTTCAAGGAAGCACTATGTTTCACACAACTACATTTGTCTACAATTGGAACTCTTAGAAGTTAGCGATGTACATGTTGCATAAATTTAAAGAAAACAGCCAGCCACAGACTGTTCGTAAGTGCATAGGTCACAAGATATATGAATCTCAAACTAAAGAATGCAATCATGAATTGTATCACGAGCTATGTGATTAATGAACTAATTATTATAAATAATTACAACCAGTTGATATTATAGACCACTCTTCAGCGTAGGGTGGGTATAGTTAGGGCTACTATGTGCGACGCTACTCTGTGCATAGAATTCAGATATAGTCAGCTGGAATTTCCCATTGTGGATTCACCTGACTGATACAGGTATGCGGGCAGACCATATAAGAGACTTGAGAGGCTTACCTTGATAGACCTCGTTACCAGACTATGAGATTCACGCGTGGTCGTGACAGTGGGCTACATATTCCATAAAGGGTTCACTAATCACCGTCAGTAGGCCATCATGTGATTCCCTGACAGTTAGCTTTACAAAGAGCAAAGAATCAATTTAATGAAGTAAAGATATCACTTAGGCATATTATAAAGATTATATTTATAAATGACTAAGCCATGAAACGTTCGATGAGGACCCTTGGGGTTGGTCACAATTCTAGTTACGGATTATGTCTCCTGCATACACATGCTCAGATTTGCCTATCATGATATTTGATGTCTATTTGTTATTCAGTTTGCTTTACATACCAGTACATGTTTTGTATGTACTGACATCCCTGTTAATATGCCGTTTCATTTGTATCACTATAGGCTCAGGTACTTAGGACAACAAGCATTTTCAGTAGACTAGAGACTTCCAGTTTAGCAGTTGGTAAGCTCCACCTCTACCTGGAGCTATCAAATATTTAGAGCCTATATTTTGCTACGTATGTACATATATCAGAATGGGTATGTCGGGGACCTGTCCCGACTTGTTATCAGATTCTCAAAGGCATACTCTTTAGAGGCTTCGTATACTTAGTCTTGTTTCCGTTGTAAAGTAGCCCAACAACCCCTTTTGTTATCTATATTTTAGTATGTGTCTTCATATAGGTTTTGCTGCTTATGAATCTACAGCTTTGGCATGAGATTATTAACATATTTAGTAGGTGCTTGTGTATATTCTTGATGTCTACCCCTTTCTAGTTAAGGGTGTGACAAACTTGGTATCAAAGCACAAGGTTCAAGTGTCCCAGGGAGTCTATGAAGCCATGCCTAATAGGACCTTTCTTATAAATGTGTTGTGCGCCATATTTACAATTTAGGGATTACATGGGCATTTTGGAATTTGATCTTCTTTCATAATCTTGATCGTGCGATACAGCTAAGTCATAGAAAGTTAATTCTGACTCAAACTCTTTTTTCATTTATGATTCAGATCATGTCTAGTACAGAAAAGGATAAAGTAGGCTCGAGGTCCATTGCTAGTACTACTCAAGAGGCATCCATTTTAGAGCAGTCCCAACTAGTAGGTGATCAAACCAGTGGCCAGCATAGCTTGCCATGTCCTATGCTTCCAGGTCCTCAGATTCCTATGACATAAGGAGCTACAGGAGTTCCTACACCTCCAGTAGTACCAACGGTAGTTCATTTACCGCCTGTACCGCCACCAGGTGCCTCCGAGCAAGATCTTAGAGGGGCAATACAGTTGCTCACTCAGTTAGTAGTTGCTCAGGTCCAAAGACAAAATACAGCAACACCTAGTATGGTTCAGGAAGAGGCAGCTGGATCTAGAGTACGTGATTTCGTCCATATGAATCCCCCAGTATTCACAGGATCTAGGGTGACAAAAGACCCACAACAGTTTATAGATGAGATCAACAGAATTCGTAGGGTCATGCATATCTCTAAGACTGAGGCAGTTGAATTAGCCTCATATCAGCTGAAAGATGTCGCCATTGCTTGGTACGAGATGTGGGTGGACTCTAGGGGACAAAATGCTCCTCCAGCAGTTTGGAAGGAGTTCTCTAAGGCCTTTATAGAGCACTTTCTTCCACTAGAGCTTAGGGAAGTGAGGGTTGATGAATTTTTAAACTTTCGACAGAATAACCTTAGCGTCAGGGAGTATTGCATGCGATTCACTCAGTTGGCTAGATTTGCTCCTGAGATGGTTAGCACCCAAAATGCAAGGATGCATCGCTTCATTGGTGGACTTGGGGATCATTTGATTGGCTCTTGCACTGTTGTTGCATAAAATTGGGATATGGATATTGCAAGACTTATGGCACATGCTCAGCAAACAGAAGACCGCATACAAAATCGTAGGGCTGAGAGAGATATGGAACAAAATAAGAGGGCTAGGACTACTGGAATATTTCAGGGAGATACTAGAGCTTACTCCAGTAGAGGTCCTCCCAAACATGCTCAATCACTAGACCACTCAACTGTTGGTGCCCCAGCTCAGTCATCGAGACCCAGGCAGGCGCAGACTTAGTCCTCGTGGGCACCTAATCCCCACTATCAGAGAGGTGCTAGTCGAGGACTACCACCTCGACCCACTTGCATGCACTGTGGCCGATCTCACTTGGGAGAGTGTCGATATGGATCTACCACTTGCTATGGGTGTGTAGTTGAGGGTCATAAGATACATGATTGTTCGAAGCTTTGAGTGGAGGGTAGAGTTGATAGGTCACAATATACTGGCTCTGCAGAAGCATCCTCAGCATCAATACCTTCTTCATCACGTGGCCCTCAACTACCAGGAGGGAGAGGTATAGACAGGGGTAGAGGATCTGGTTCTGGAGCTGGCCCAAATTGGATGTATGCACTAGCAGGTCGTCAGGATTCAGAGGCATTCCAGATGTGGTTACATGTACCTTATCTATTTTCTCTTATGATGCATATGCATTGATAGACCCAGGGGCTACCCTATCATATTTTACTCCATTTGTTGATAAGAAATTTGGAGTAGAGCTAGAGTAATTACATGAGCCATTTGCAATATCGATTTCGGTAGGAGACTCTGTTATAGCTAGAAGGATCTATTACGGGTGCCTAGTAACAATATGTGGCCGTCACACATTGGCAAATTTCATAGAGCTAGAAATGGTTGATTTTGATGTCATTATGGGCATGGATTGGTTGTCATCTTGTTATGCAACAGTTGATTGCCGAGCCAAAGTTGCTCGATTCCATTTCCCGAGCAAGCCAGTACTAGAGTGGAAAGGTAATGCTATGATGCCTAGAGGAAGGTTTATTTCCTATCTTAAGGCATAAAATTTTATAGACAAAGGGTGTTTATATCACCTTGTCCATGTAAGAGACCTTCAAGCTGAGAAATAGATGGCGACTCTTCACTCTATTTCCGTTGTGAATAAATATCCAGATGTGTTTCCTGATGAACTTCTTGGACTACCTGCAATTAAAAAGATTGATTTTGGTGTTAACGTAGATCCCGGTACTCAGCCTATATCCATTCCGCCTTATAGAATGGCGCCAGCAGAATTGAAAGAGCTAAAGGAGCAGCTGAAATATTTGCTTGATAAAGGTTTCATTTGCCCTAGCATATCACCTTAGGGTGCTCCAATACTATTTGTACACAAGAAGGATAGAATGATGTGGATGTGTATAGATTACAGGCAACTTAATAAAGTGACTATAAAGAACAAATATCCCCTTCCAATGATAGATGATCTATTTGATCAATTACAAGAAGCTAAGTGCTTTTCAAAGATTGACTTGAGATCCAGATGTCATCAGATGAAGATTCGAGAAGTAGATATTCCCAAAATAGCCTTCCGAACGAGATATGGACAGTTTGAGTTCCTTGTCATGTCATTTGGACTAACGAATTCTCCAACAACCTTTATGGATATGATGAATAGGGTGATCAAAACCTTTCTTGATATGTATGTGATTGTATTTATATATGACATCTTGATATATTCACGTGATGCCAGAGAACATTCAAATCACTTGAGAGCTGTCCTACAAACACTCAGAGAGAACCAACTATATGCTAAGTTCTCGAAATGTGAATTATGGATGAACTCTGTGGCTTTTCTTGGCCATGTGGTCTCTAGTGAAGGCATTAGAGTAGACTCTCCAAAAGATAGGCTGTAAAGAGTTGGCATTGACCTACTACTCCGACGGAGGTGCGTAGTTTCTTGGGACTTGCTGGATATTACCGCAGGTTTGTAGAGGGATTCTCCTCTATTTCTGCACCATTGACCAAGTTGACGCAAAAGGCAGTGAAGTTTCAGTGGTTCGATGCATGTGAGAAAAGCTTCTAAGAGCTGAAAGATAGATTGACTAAGGCACCAGTATTGGCCTTACTAGAGGGTACATAAGGTTATGTATTTTATTGTGATGCTTTAGGCATTGGCCTAGGGTGCGTCTTAAAGCAGCAAGGGAAGGTGATAACATACACTTCTCGACAATTGAAGAAACACGAACAAAACTACCCCACTCATGATTTGGAGCTTGCTGCAGTGGTATTTGCGCTGAAGATTTGGTGACACTATTTGTATGGGGTACATGTTGATATTTTTACAGATCATAAGAGTCTCCAATATCTTTCCAAGCAAAAAGATTTGAATATCATGAGAGAAGGTGGCTAGAATTGTTGAAGGACTATGATGTGAACATCCTCTATCACCCAGGTAAAGCTAACGTGGTACCAGATGCTCTTAGTCGACTATCTATGGGAAGTCTAGTACATTTACCATATGTACAACAGGAAGTAGTACGATATGTTCACAAATTAGCCAGCCTAGGAGTTCGACTTCTTGAAGCCGAAGATGGAGGCGTAGCCGTGCAGAATACTGCCGAATCATCATTAGTGGCATTGGTGAAAGAGAAATAGTATGACGATCCAATATTTCTACAGTATCGAGAAGGGATTCGTGAGTACCGAATTACTGCATTCAATTTAGCAGAAGATGGCACCTTGAGATGCCAAGGCAGACTGTGTGTTCCAAATATAGATGGGTTAAGGTAGAAAATCATGGATGAAACACATTGTTCCCGATACTCAATTCATCCAAGCTCCAAAAAGATGTATCATGACCTTAAGGAGGTATACTGGTGGAATGACATGAAAATGAATATTGCGGAATACGTGGCACAATGCTCCAATTGCCAACAAGTTAAAGCAGAACATCAAAGGCCCGGTGGCGTAGCTCAGACTATGGACATTCCAATATGGAAATGGGAGGTTATTAATATGGATTTCATTACAGGTTTGCCTTTCTCTTTTAATAGACATGATTCCATTTGGGTGATCATTGATCGGTTGACGAAATCAACCCACTTTTTGCCAGTTAAATCCAGCAGCACAACCGAAGAATATGCCAAGCTATAAGTAAGGGAAGTTGTTCGCTTGCATGGGACTCCACTATCTATTATTTCAGATAGGGGTGCCCAATTTATGGCACATTTCTGGAGATCATTCCAGTAGAGTTTGGGCACACAGGTGAACCTTAGCACTGCATTTCACCTGCAAATAGATGGCCAAGCCGAACGCACTATTCAAAAACTCAAAGATATGTTGAGATCATATGTTTTAGACTTTAGAGGTAATTGGGATGATCATATGCCCTTGATAGAATTTGCCTACAATAATAGTTATCATTCAAGCATTGGCATGACTCCATTTGAAGCCCTCTATGGGCGTCGATGCAGATCACCTATTGGTTGGTTTGAAGTAGGTGAAACTCAAATATTAGGACCAGACCTTGTTCACCAAGCTGTTGAAAAAGTAAAGTTGATAAAAGAGCGACTGAATATAGCTCAGAGCCAACAAAAATCATATGCAGACGTATGTCGTAGAGACATAGAGTTCCAGGTTGATGACTGGGTATTCTTGAAGGTATCCCTTATGAAGGGCATTATGAGATTTGAGAGGAAAGGTAGGTTGAGCCCCAGGTATATTGGGCCATATAAAGTTATATGTAGAGTTGGCCAGGTAGACTATGAGGTGGATTTGCCTCGAGAGTTAGCTGCAGTACACCTGGTCTTCCATGTGTCGATGTTACGCAAATTCTTGAGAGATCCTACACAGGTTATTCCCATAGAAGGTATGGATTTCTCAAAACACTTATCTTACGAGGAAGTCCTAGTGGAAATATTAGACCGACATGTCAGAAAGTTGATGACAAAAGACGTAGCATCAATCAAGGTACTTTGGAGAAGTCAGAATATAGAAGAATCCACATGGGAAGCAGAGGCTCACATGAGGGCCAAGTATCCCCTTCTTAAAGTCATAACTCCTCTCATTTGAGTATCTGTTTTGCTTGTACTTTGTAGTACTGCTTTATTATATGCAATATGTCCAGGTACTTGATACAGATACCACTTGTTCCTCAGAGTTGAAACATCCACAGTATAAGGTATATTATATTAGTTAGTGTTGTTTCAATTCGTATAAGGCCAAGCAGAACCTAGTGAATATTTGTTGCATATTATTACGTGGTGATGCTCTGTGAAGCATTATGTGTGTATTTTTGTTAGATGACAGGTTTGTGATAGGCTTGTTTACAAAGGAAATTCTGCCAGTTTTTTTTTTAAATTCATTCGAGGACGAATGATCCAAAGGAGGGATAATGTAATATCCCGTAACTTAAAATACATTTGCGACTCATAAATACCAATGCATAGATGTGATATCGGGGGAGGTATATCATTGAAAATGGTTAAGCATACTATGTAACCCTAATATTTAGTCATTTGAAGGGTTAAACAAAAGTTTTAGGTCAAAGAGATCATTAAAGAAATGATTAAAGTTTAAAGGTCCGTTGTGGAGGACTACTACAAATGATCTCATTTCTCATCTGACTTTGAACGAGCATATGTCCTAATATTTAACGTGTTAGATGGCCTACAACCTATCCAATTGAAGGTTTTTGAGTCTAGTTTCTATCAAAACAATCCGCTCATTAAATATCAGAGTAAAAAGTTATGTTTCTTCTACGACAGACGCGCACACTGCCCAATCATTGTGGGACATATGGCACTTTTGAGAAAGTCGGTCAAATTTGTTGTTTTTATATTAGAAGTTTGGGATATACTTTCTCATATACTCAAGAACGTGTAAGGACTAGTTTTAAGTTATTTCTTCAAGTTTTTCTCATCTTCAATCCACCAAAGCTTAAGGTAAGTTGATTTCTTCAAGAATCAAGTGTCTTCCTCTCCATAGACCTATAGATATACTTAGCTAAATGTTTTCTTGAAGGAAAAAAGTATTGTTCTTGGAGAATAAAGAAGGGCAGGGGCTGCTATTCTTTGATATATAGGTATGAATCCTCTTCTATCTTCATAAATAGTATTCCAAGGAAGCTTTAAGTATGATTTGCTGGGAGGACTCACAGAATGGTGATAGGAAGCCTTGAGTCTATGTTTTACCCATTGTATTTGATATTTTGGTTAGGAGGGAGTTTGTAGAAGGTTGTATTGGCTGTTGTTTTGACCAAATGAAGGGTCAATGGTATTGTATTGGGGAAGTAAGCTGGTTACATTAAAATGGAAGGCGAGGTATAGAGAACACAACTATTATAGTTTTGAAAGTTTGTCGCTCACCAAGTGTTTGATGAAATTCCAAAGTCGGTAAGAATATGTTGTAGCTGGTTATTTGAGCTCCTATTATTTTAATTTGCGGCATTAGTTCTTTACCAACTTAAACTATGAGCTTATAAAGAAATTTGACACCGTTAACAAGGAACCGGTGGGATGGTGATCAGAGGCCATGAGTTTTACTTTTATGGTAAGTGTGGATGATTAAGTATGGTTAAATGATGAGGAGTAATACTGAACATGTAAATAAGTAATAAGACTACTTGGAAATAAGAGAAAGAGAAGGGTGTGGTGATACACCACTCATCTACGGTAATTGTTGAGATTATCGCTTGCGAACCATTATTGTGTTTTTGACATTGTTGTGACTCTTGATTAGATTCTTATACTATCCTTTTATGATTTTATGTTATATATAAAGTTGTCAGCAAAGAAGTTTGACGACGTAAGATAGTGAGTCCCGAATTATGGTATGTAAAGCTAAAACCTATTTTGCCCTTAAGGCACGACCTAAACTCGCATGTTCTTCCGATAAATGTCACTATAGATTCTATGATACTTGAAAGAAAGTTATCCTATTTTATAAACCTTCTCATGTTGAGTCCTAAACCTATAGAGTTTTAGTACTCTTCAAGGAAGCAATGTTTTTCACACAACTACATTTGTCTACAGTTGGAACTCTTTGAAGTTAGCGGTGTACATGTTGCATAAATTTAAAGAAAGTAGCTAGCCACAGACTGTTCGTATGTGCATAGGTCACAAGATATATGAATCTCAAACTAAAGAATGCAATCATGAATTGTATCACGAGCTATGTGATTAATAAATTAATTATTATAAATAATTGCAACCAGTTGATATTATAGACCACTCTTCAGCGTGGGGTGGGTATAGTTAGAGTTACTACGTGCGACGCTACTCTGTGCACAGAATTTAGATATAGTCAGCTGGAATTTCCCATCGTAGATTCACCTGACAGATACAGGTATGCAGACAGACCATATAGGAGCCCTGGGAGGCGTACCTTGATAGACCTCAATACCAGACTATGAGATTTCACGCGTCGTCGTGATAGTAGGCTACATATGCCATACAGGGTTCACTAATCGCCGTCAGTAGGCCATCATGTGATTCCCTGACAGTTAGCTTTATAATGAGCAAAAAAGCGATATAATGAAGTAAATATATCACTTAGGCAAATTATAGGGATTATATATATAAGTGACTAAGCCATGAAACGTTCGATGAGGACCCTTGAGGTTGGTCACAATTCCAGTTACGAATTATGTCTCATACATACAAATGCTCAGATTTGCCTATCACGATATTTGATGTCTACTTGTTATTCAGTTTGCTTTACATACCAGTACATGTTTTGTATGTACTGACGTCCCTACTATTTTGGCGTTTCATTTGTATCACTACAGACTCAGGTACTCAGGACAACAAACATTTTCAGTAGACTAGAGACTTCCAGTTTAGCAGTTGGTAAGCTCCACCTTTACCTGGAGCTATTAGATATTTACAGCCTATATTTTGTTATGTATATACATATATCAGAATGGGTATGTCGGGTCCCTGTCCCGACTAGTTCTCAGATTGTCAGAGGCATACTCTTTAGAGTCTTTGTAGATTTAGTCTTGTTTCCATTGTAAAGTTGCCCAACAGTCCCTTTTGTTATCTATGTTTTAGTATGTGTCTTCATATAGGTTCCGCTGCTTATGAATCTACAAATTTGGCATGAAATTAGTACGATATTTAGCAGGTGCTTGTGTATATCCTTGATGTCTGCCCCTTTCTAGTACACTATGCTGGAGTGATAACTATTATTATAAGAAAATTCATACAAAGGTAAGAACTTATCCCAATGCCCTCCAAAATCAATCACATATGCCTTCAACATGTTTTCCAATACTTGAATAGTCCTTTCTGACTGTTCATCCGTCTGTGGATGAAAGGTTGTACTAAAAGTGAGTTGTGTGCCCAATTCATCATGTAATTTCCTCCAAAACTTGGATGTGAATTGGGTACCATGGTCTGAGATGATAGAAAGGGACACCCTATGCAACCTCACTATCTCTTTTACATAAACTTTAGCCAATTGTTCAATATTATAATTTATTCTTACCAAAATTAAATGGGTTGAGTTAGTCAATCTATCAACCACTACCCAAATAGAATCAAACTTCCNTTGCGAACCATTATTGTATTTTTGACATTGTTGTGACTCTTGATTAGTTTCTTATACTATCCTTTTATGATTTTGTGTTATATATAAAGTTGTCAGCAAAGGAGTTTGACGACGTAAGATAGTGAGTCCCGAATTAAGGTATGTAAAGCTAAAACCTATTTTGCCCTTAAGGCACGACCTAAACTCGCATGTTCTTCCGATAAATGTCACTATAGATTCTATGATACTTGAAAGAAAGTTATCCTATTTTATAAACCCTCTCATGTTGAGTCCTAAACCTATAGAGTTTTAGTACTCTTCAAGGAAGCAATGTTTTTCACACAACTACATTTGTCTACAGTTGGAACTCTTTGAAGTTAGCAGTGTACATGTTGCATAAATTTAAAGAAAGTAGCCAGCCACAGACTGTTCGTAAGTGCATAGGTCACAAGATATATGAATCTCAAACTAAAGAATGCAATCACGAATTGTATCACGAGCTATGTGATTAATGAATTAATTATTATAAATAATTGCAACCAGTTGATATTATAGACTACTCTTCTGCGTAGGGTGGGTATAGTTAGGGTTACTACGTGAGACGCTACTCTGTGCACAGAATTCAGATATAGTCAGTTGGAATTTCCCATTGTGGATTCACCAGACAATTACAGGTATGCAGGCAGACCATACAGGAGCCCTGGGAGGCGTACCTTGATAGACCTCATTACCAGACTATGAGATTTCACGCGTCGTCGTGACAGTGTGCTACATATGCCATACAGGGTTCACTAATCGCTGTCAGTAGGCCATCATGTGATTCCCTGACAGTTAGCTTTATAATGAGAAAAAAAGCGATATAATGAAGTAAATATATCACTTAAGTAAATTATAGGGATTATATATATAAGCGACTAATCCATGAAACATTCTATGAGGACCCTTGAGGTTGGTCACAATTCCAGTTATGAATTATGTCTCCTACATACACATGCTCAGATTTGCCTATCATGATATTTGATGTCTACTTGTTATTCAGTTTACTTTACATACCAGTATATGTTTTGTATGTACTGACGTCCTTACTATTTTGGCGTTTCATTTGTATCACTACAGGCTCAGGTACTCAGGACAACAAACATTTTCACTAGACTAGAGACTTCCAGTTTAGCAGTTGGTAAGCTCAACCTTTACCTGGAGCTATCAGATATTTACAGCCTATATTTTGTTATGTATATACATATATCAGAATGGGTATGTCGGGTCCCTGTCCCGACTAGTTCTCAGATTGTCAGAGGCATACTCTTTAGAGTCTTTGTAGATTTAGTCTTGTTTCCATTGTAAAGTTGCCCAACAGTCCCTTTTGTTATCTATGTTTTAGTATGTGTCTTCATATAGGTTCCGCTGCTTATGAATCTACAACTTTGGCATGAGATTAGTACGATATTTAGCAGGTGCTTGTGTATATCCTTGATGTCTGCCCTTTTCTAGTTAAGGGTGTGACACTATGCTGGAGTGATAACTATTATTATAAGAAAATTCATACAAAGGTAAGAACTTATCCCAATGCCCTCCAAAATCAATCACATATGCCTTCAACATGTTTTCCAATACTTGAATAGTCCTTTCTGACTGTTCATCCGTCTGTGGATGAAAGGTTGTACTAAAAGTGAGTTGTGTGCCCAATTCATCATGTAATTTCTTCCAAAACTTGGATGTGAATTGGGTACCATGGTCTGAGATAATAGAAAGGGGCACCCCATGCAACCTCACTATCTCTTTTACATAAACTTTAGCCAATTGTTCAACATTATAATGTATTCTTACCGAAATTAAATGGGTTGACTTAGTCAATCTATCAACCACTACCCAAATAGAATCAAACTTCCCCAAAGTCTTGGGAAGACCAACCACAAAATCCATGACTATTCTTTCCCACTTCCATTCCGGAATTGACATTCTTTGAAGCAAACCTGCAGACTTTTGATGTTCATACTTCACTTGTTGACAATTTTGACATTTCACCACAAACTTTGCTATGTATTTCTTCATGCCCGGCCACCAATAAATTCGCTTCATATCTCTATACATCTTGGTCACACCCAGATGAATAAAATATCGCGAACCATGAGACTCTGCCAACAATTTCTGAATCAAGTCATCTACTCTAGGAACACATATTCTCCCTTTAAAATTGAGTACTCCATTTGCATCAAGAGTGGTCTCCTATGCCTTACCAATCACAGTCTTCTTTCTAAGTTTCTCCAAATTCTCATCCTCAAATTGTTTGGCCTTGATCTCCTCCAAGAAAGTGGCCCTTACCTCAATACTAGCTAACACCCCACCTCTTTCTGAGATGCCCAACTGCATGAACTTAGACTCTAAGGTCGTAATTTCTTTAGCCAAAGGTCGCTTGGATACATTCAAGCAAGCTAAACTACCCATACTCACCGTTTTTCGACTCAAAGCGTCTGCCACCACATTAGCCTTGCCCGGATGGTATTGGATGATCACATCATAATCCTTAAATAACTCCATCCACCTTCGTTGTCAAATATTCAGATCCCTTTGAGTGAACACATGCTGCAAACTACGATGATCAGTAAATACTTCACACTTAAAACCATAGAGGTAATGCCGCCCTATTTTAAGAGCAAACACTACCATTACTTTTGAAACTACATGCCCCAAAATGCAATCGTAGAAAATTTAGCATATAACTTTTGCTTCCCAAGAACACCCAAAACACTACGAAGATGGTCGGCATACTCTTTCTCACTTTTCGAATAGCCCAAGATATCATCAATAAACACTATAAGAAACGAATCAAGGAACGATTTGAACACCCCATTCATCAAACTTATGAAAGCTGCACGCGCTTTGGTCAAACCAAATGACATAACCAAAAACTCATAGTTCCCATAGCGAGTTCTAAACGCCGTCTTGGGCACATCCTCAGGCCTAATTTTCAATTGATGGTAACCGAACCTTAGATCAATCTTAGAAAAAATGGATGCACCTTGCAATTGGTCAAAAAGATCATCTATTCGAGGCAAATGGTACTTGTTTCGAATAGTGACCCTATTCAATTGCTGGTAATCTATACACATTCTCATACTACCATCATTTTTCTTAACAAACAAAACTGGAGCACCCCATGGGAAATCACTAGGACGAATAAATCATTTATCAAAAAGTTCTTGGATTTGAGCCTTAAGCTCTCTTAATTCTGCCGGAGCAATGCGATTTGGAGGGAAAGAAATGGGACGCATACCAGGCTCTAAAACAATGCAAAAATCTATATCTCTATTTGAAGGCATACCAGGCAACTCATTAGGAAACACTTCTATGAATTCCAACACCATATGAATAGACTCAATAGATAGAGTCTCAACCTCAACATCCCTAATATGAACCAAATAAGCCAAACAACCCTGTCCTACCAATTTTCTAGCCCAAATGGAGGATATGATCTTAGCTTGCTTAGGCTTGTACACCCCTTCCCACTCTAACTTTCCCTTCCCAGAATTTTTAGAGTTACAGACTTAGTATTACAATTTAACACAACATAATAGGGGGACAACCAAATCATGCCTAAGATAATATCAAAGTCAGCCATATCCAAAGTCACCAAATCAACCCAAGTCTGAAAACCCATAAACAAAATAAGACAAGCATGATAGACATGGGTAACTATGACTGACTCTCCAACTGGGGTAGAAACATGGATGGGGGCATCAAGTATATCACAAACCATATCAAATTCTGAGGCAAATCTCGCGGATACTTATGAATAAGTAGAACCCGAATCAAACAACACATTAGCCATCCGATCACAAACAATAATAGTACCTGTGATCACCGCGTCAGACGCCTCTGCCTCATTCTTCCCCGGAAAAGCATAACACTAAGCCCTATCATCTTGACGAGCCACTTCCCTGCATGGTTGCTCGTTACCCCTACCTCCATTACCATTTCCTCTATTTCCACGACCTCGCTGATTACCTCCTCGCCCACCTTGTGGACGTCCTCCCCTATTATTACCATTCCCCGTGGGTACAACTGCTCTAGATGGTTGTTGCGCAGAATCAAACATACGCGGATTGGGACAATCTCTCCTCATATGCCCAGGTTCTACATAATTGTAGCAAGTACGATCAAAAGATGGTCTGCTGCCCGTCGAAGGCGCGACTCCTTGCCTATCTTGAAAATTATGAGATGTTCCTGAGTAATTACCTGTAGAGGCAGGCATAGTGGACTAAATTGGCTTGGTTGCAAGTGTTGGTCTTCCAGACCCCTTAGAGTAAGAACCTTGTAAGTTACCCAAATTCTTGGCCCTTTTTTCCCATGCCTTAGCTTGACCATCTCGCCTCATCCCCTCCACTTTCTTAACATAGTCTGTCATCTCATTAAAACTCCTTCCTGCAGAAGTCATATGAACATATAATACTTGCAACTCAGAATTTAACCCATTGATAAACAAATGAATCCTCTCCTTCTCTGTAGTAACCAACTATGTAGCATATCTAGATAAATCATGGAACTTGGCCTCATAAACATCCAATGACATAACACCTTGCTCTAAAGCCATTAGCTCATCCTTCTTGCGATCCCTCAAAGTTCTAGGCAAATATTTCTCTAAAAATAGAGCATGAAATTGGGTCCAAGTAAGTGAAGGTAAGACTGAAGATCTGCACTCCATATAACCCTCCACCACTGCTTGGCCTCACCTTGAAGTTGGAAAGACACAAACTCAACCCCATGCTGGTGAACAATACCCAGTTTTTGAAGCCTCTCATAGCTTTCCAGAAGGAACTCATACGCATGCTCACTCTCAAAACCAAGAAATACCAGAGGCTTTAACTTCAAAAACTTAGTCAACATTTCATGCTAATTACCAGTCATACCAGAACCCAACAAAGGATGGAAGAAAGCATCAGTATCTACGTTTCCACCCACCTTGGGAGTTGGGATAGCAATAGGGGGTTAGCAGGAGATTGAGTTGCTTGAACAGATGGAAGAAATCTAGGACCAACCATTCCTTTCAAAAATGACATGATCTGTTGAGCTAACACCGGATCGATGGGAAGAATATCGATAGTCTCAGCTTGCACCTCTTCCTCTTGTCCAACTTCCTCAACATTCTCAACCTCAATATCCCCTTCTATCTCCTCATGATGAACGGGGAGTAATTTCGACCGGTACCTCATCTCTAGTAGGCGCCACCCTTCCACGACCTCTACCCTTATCTCTTCCTCTACCCCTGCCTCGACCACGACCTCTCGCTGCAGATTCCTCAACTGGAGAATTGACGGGAGCTACGGGTCTAACGTCGTTATTTCTAGTATTAACCATCTACGGATAAAAGAGTGAAGGAGGTTAGTTACAAATTTGAATGGGAAAATACCAATTGGAATCAAGTTATAGCACGAAAGGAGACAAGAGAAAAATAGAGAGATTTCCTAATGTCCTATAGCCTCTCGAATAAAGGTAAAGGAGTCCCCGTACCGTTCCGGAAGACTCTACTAGACTCATTTTGGTACATTGAGATCAATGAACCTAGGCTCTCATACCAACTTTGTCACGACCCAGACCATCGTGATTGACACCCACACTAACTCTCTGGTGGGAGAACCACTACTACAACCCAAACCAAGCAACTACAGCAATAACTAAGGCATTTAACTATACGAAAATAGGAAAATACTAAGGAAGAAATAGAGTTCCCATAAACTCTAACAAAAGTCTAACAATAATAAACTAACATTGCAGAAGAAATAACCTAGAACCTAAAAGTCAATGTATCGAAACATCTAACAATGAACCTAGTCTAAACAAGAAGGGATACAACCCCAAACTAAGGAACTAATCAACTAACTAGAAAAAATGTCTAAGTCTGGAAATAGTGGACATAGACAAAAGAGAATCCCATGGCAGCCCGGAATAATTGGCTCACCCTTGAATTCAAAGCGACAATCACTAATATTCTAAGCGAGGTTTGTCAATAGCCGCTTGAAGATGCCCTGCACTCAACAAAATAAGAGCAAGTGTAATATTAGTGCACAACCACAGTGTACTGGTAGGATCACACATCTATCCCACTAGTGCAACATAAGCAAGTCAAGACAACAGTATAATCACATGCATATAAATCAACATATACAATATTATCAACATTTAAGAACAACGAACAACTTCACATTTTATATCAAATCATTGGTGCTCTCATGTAACCCAAACCAAAACAGTTAGCATACCAGAATGTGGTACCCGATCTAATAATTATGCCGGAACGTGGCAACCTATCCCATAGTTATGCCGAAATGTGGTAACCGATCCATTCAAACACACCACAATCACAATCACAAGTATATCCTCAAGATCATACATTTAAGTCATGATTTCATGAAAATCATAATTCATCCATTTCGTTTACAACAAGTGTGATCAATAATGCAACATTCATATACATACATGTATCATCATGAAGCAAGAACGAACATATATCACACAATCATAGAATCACAACCATCACTTACCTAAAAACAAGTTTGAAACCCTAATAAACTTGATCCTTCCCTTTATGGATTTGTTTCGCTTGTTCCTGGTCTACAAACATTCAATATAATACGAAAATCAATAAACAATCACTAATTACTCAAATTACTAACAATTCTATGAACCCTAGATCAAACCCATGATCCCAATTATCCAAATTAGGGTTATTCCACCATAGAATCTATAAAAAAAAACCCTCCCCTATCAATTTAACCCATTCTATTACGTTCTATGGATCGAAAAATGGATTCGGGAGTAAAAAGCTTACATTTAGCCTCAAGAATGATTAAAAACGAGTAGGATTCGCCTGGGGTTCATTCCTTAGCTCTAAAAATTGAAAAGTGCCAAATAAGGTCATTTAAGGGTTTATTTACGACTTTAAGTCATGTCGAACCCTCCACAACGGCCCTCACCCTGCTGCAGNTTTCAAAAATGACATGATCTGTTGAGCTAACACCGGATCGATGGGAGGAATATCGGTAGTCTCAGCTTGCACCTCTTCCTCTTGTCCAACTTTCTCAACATTCTCAACCTCAATATCCCCTTTTATCTCCTCATGATGAACGGGGAGTAATTTCGACCGGTACCTCATCTCTAGTAGGCGTCACCCTTCCACGACCTCTACCCTTATCTCTTCCTCTACCCCTGCCTCGACCGCGACCTCTCGCTGCAGATTCCTCAACTGGAGAATTGACGGGAGCTACGGGCCTAACGTCCTTATTTCTAGTATTAACCATCTACGGATAAAAGAGTGAAGAAGGTTAGATACAAATTTGAATGGGCAAATACCAATTGGAATCAAGTTATAGCACGAAAGGAGACAAGAGAAAAATAGAGAGATTTCCTAATGTCCTATAGCCTCTCGAATAAAAGTAAAGGAGTCCCCGTACCGTTTTGGAAGACTCTACTAGACTCATTTTGGTACATCGAGATCAATAAACCTAGGCTCTGATACCAACTTTGTCACGACCCAGACCATCGTGATTGACACCCACACTAACTCTCTGGTGGGAGAACCACTACTACAACCCAAACCAAGCAACTAAAGCAATAACTAAGGCATTTAAGTATACGAAAACAGGAAAAAACTAAGGAAGAAATAGAGTTCCCATAAACTCTAACAAAAGTCTGACAATAATAAACTAACATTGTGGAAGAAATAACCTAGAATCTAAAAGTCAATGTATCGAAACATCTAACAATGAACCTAGTCTAAACAAGAAGGGATACAACCCCAAACTAAGGAACTAATCAACTAACTAGAAAAAATGTCTAAGTCTGGAAATGGTGGACATAGACAAAAGAGAATCCCATGGCTGCCCGGAAGAATTGGCTCACCCTTGAATTCGAAGCGACAATCACTGATATTCTAATCGAGGTCTGTCAATAGCTGCTTGAAGATGCCCTGTACTCAACAAAATAAGAGCAAGTGAAATATTAGTACACAACCACAGTGTACTGGTAGGATCACACGGCTATCCCACTAGTGCAACATAAGCAAGTCAAGACAACAGTATAATCACATGCATATAAATCAACATATGCAATATTATCAACATTTAAGAACAACGAACAACTTCACATTTTATATCAAATCATTGGTGCTCTCATGTAACCCAAACCAAAATAGTTAACATACCAGAATGTGGTACCTGATCCAATAATTATGCCGGAACGTGGCAACCTATCCCATAGTTATGCCGAAACGTGGTAACTGATCCATTCAAACACACCACAATCGCAATCACAAGTATATCCTCAAGATTATACATTTAAGTCATGATTTCATGAAAATCATAATTCATCCATCTCGTTTACAACAAGTGTGATCAATAATGCAACATTCATATACATACATGTAGCATAATGAAGTAAAAACGAACATATATAACACAATCATAGAATCACAACCATCACTTACCTAGAAACAAGTTTGAAACCCTAATAAACTTGATCCTTCCCTTTATGGATTCGTTTCGCTTGTTCTTGGTCTACAAATAATGAATATAATATGGAAATCAATAAACAATCACTAATTACTCGAATTACTAACAATTCTATGAACCCTAGATCAAACCCATGATCCCAATTATCCAAATTAGGGTTATTCCACCATAGAATCTATAAAAAAAAACCCTCCCCTATCAATATTAACCTATTCTATTACGTTCTACGGATTGAAAAATGGATTCGGGAGTAAAAAGCTTACATTTAGCCTCAAGAATGGTTAAAAACGAGTAGGATTCGCCTGGGGTTCATTCCTTAGCTCTAAAAATTGAAAAGTGCCAAATAAGGTCATTTAAGGGTTTATTTACGACTTTAAGTCATGTCGAACCCTCCACAACGGCCCTCACCCTGCTGCAGCGGCCCCGCTAGAGTGACACCATCCCGCTAAAGCGGCTTGCACAGAACCAGTGAGTTATTTAAAGAATTCCAAGACCACCATTTCACAACACACCTCTAACCAACGATGATCAGAAAATACCCTTTACGCTAAGATCGATTTCGGGAGTTCTACTTGCCCGAATTCAATTTCGTATAGTCGTATGGATTCCGTAGCGAGTTATCTAATTACTCATGTAGTCAAAATCATAAATGAGTCACCCGATTGTTAACAGATTTCCCTACACCTTAATGACTCCAATTTTCTCCAAATCTGGACTAGGTTGGGAAAATCCAAATAATACGAAAAAGACTTTCGGCCCCAAATTTCCCCCCGTTGGCATTTCTATAACCAACGAACTAGGTTGTTACACAAATGCAGTTCTACTTTTGTGTTCTTAGCTTGCTCGAGAGAGAAAGGTTTTAGAACTAAGGTTTTTGATTGATGGTTTGTGGGTATTGGGTTGATCTGGGTTTAGCTCAAGAGAGTAAATCCTAAACCCAATCCCACATATTTAGCTCGAGAGAGTGAATGGATTAAGGTGTGGGAAACTCTTAATTTGCATGCTTGTTGATGTTCGAAAGAAATCACCTGATTCAGGGTAATTGTTCTAGAGAAAATTACCTCCATTATAGCCTAGCCTACTCACTAATATCTAGCTATTTACTAATAGTTGTAATTACCCATATGTCTATATTTGCCTATAATCGATCACATCTCAAGAATCCGTCTCATTATTGCTAATTTCTAGTGTTTGTGACTGCTTTTAGTCGATAATTAAAATCAAGCCCCCTACCCCCATCTGACATTCGTGTCACCCCTTTTACTTAATTATGTCTTTAATCGATAATTTCTATTTCTATGACTGATTAGATATATTCATACTTGCTAATTGAATTTGAGACATGTACCGCTCCCTGTGGGATTCAACCCCAACTCACTTAGTTGGGTTTTATACTGATTTACGATCGTTTAACACCTAGAATTGGATTAGGTGTGCTTGAAACGTTAAATCAAAATGGCAACACTGCCAGGGAGTGGTGTTGTTTGAAATTATTTTGGTGAAGTTGAATTGTGTTCTTTTTAGCCATATTTGAATCTACTTACTTTTAGTTTTGGTTTTGTGTTGCTTGTGTTAAAACAGAAAGGAAATGAGCGTCAATGGGAGTAATGGTAGCCAAGTGGGCCACCAGGATGACATCGGGAATCTCAATGATGTCAATGACCAAAATCTAGTGGGTGGTGTTAGTGCCATTTGTTTACCTCCGGTTGAAGGAAACGTTGTGTTTCACATTACAAGCACCATGTTATAGCTCTTAAAATTGAAAGGTTTGTTTGGTGGGATGGCTCATGAGGATCCCCATGAGCATATTAGGAATTTTATTGATGTTTGTGGACCGTTCTCCTTTAAGAACATATCTCAAGAATCGAATTGGCTGAGGTTGTTCCCATTTTCTCTAATGGGAAAAGCAAGCAAGTGGTTGGCTGAGTTGCCAAGAGATTCTATAACTTCTTGGGACGAGCTTATTACCGCATTCCAAGTGCAATTTTTCCCTCATTCGAAGATGATGAAATTTAGGGACAGTATTCAAAGCTTCAAACGTTTAGAGGGTGGGCCAATCCATGAGACTTGGCTAAGGTTTAAGAAGATGGTGTTGTAATGCCAACTCATGGATTGCCCGATAATGTACTGTTGCAATACATCTACAGAAGCCTCGATTCGGTGAACAAGGGAGTGGCTGATCAACTTTCTCCGGGAGGTTTGATGCAACAACCTTATGTCATAGCAACCTAACTCCTTGATGGCATGACCAAGATTAACCGGGCATGGTACACCCGTGAAGATCAAGTCTCTCATCTTACTTACAAATTGACAAATGAACAGATTGAAAAAGATCAAGAGAGAGACCAAAACATGACAAAGATGATGACACAGCTGGACATCTTGGCCAAGAACGTCATGGGTGCTGGTATGAAGAGTGTTAATATTGTCGGTGTTGGTGGTGTAAACCCCGAAGAGGCCAAGTTTGAAGCGTTGTACCATGAGGAAGTGAACTTCCTAGCCAACCAAGGAGGAGGTTATTGTGGAAACTACCCAAGGTCAGGTGGAAATCAAGGTTGGAATAGAGATGAGAGATGGAAAGATCATGACAGAGAGTGGTGTGATCGTAATACCACTTGGAAGGAAAGAGAAGGGGAGAAGCATAGGTATGTTCCTCCCCACGAGCATCAAAAGCTCAAAGATTCTGAGGGTGGTCGGACTGAGGATATGCTCTCACGTATTTCAACAAGGTTCAAGGGTCCGATAAAGTTTTGAAGGAGATGAAGGAAGATGTATGGAATCTCAACCGGACAACAACCTCTCACTCCATCTCTATCAAGCAGTTGGAGATCCAAATGGGTCAAATTTCTTCACATCTTAACCCAAGACAACAAGGGGGGTTTCCTAGTGATACTATGACAAACCCCAAAAATGAAGCTTAAATGGGTACTGGCATCCTGCCACGACGTTAACTAAGGCTCTTCTTGGGAGGCAACCCAAGTTTTTAATGTTTTGTGTTTGTTTTTGAATAATGGGTGTTGATTGTGAAGGTGGAAAAGTGGAATGTGTTTGAAAATTATAGGTTAGCGAACCAAGAGTCCGGTCGGCGACTCGCCGAAGAGGTCAGCGAGCCAGACTTGTACCACAATTGGATCCATAAAAAATCAGAGGTAGAAGTCTGTAAAACTCGGCGGGCCTATGGACGCATTGGCGACTCGTAGAACAGGTCGGCGAGCCTGACTTTGTCCGCCGTTTGGATCCTTAAATCAACTAGATGTTTTGTAAAACTCAGTGACGTAAGTTACCACTTGACGCATAGCCAAGTGGTTCGGCGAGGACGACTAATACTGTCGAAAGGGCTACGAACCAAAAGGTTTTAAAAGGCAAAATGGTTTAAACTTTCAAAATCTTTCATATTCTCTCATTTTTAGCCTCGTACACTTGCACCCACACTCTATAACTTTAATATTTTCCTAGTTTTATCATTTTCTGCTCTTGACCTCGTGCTCGGAGTTGGATTACATTGCCGCCTAGCATTTCAAACTCTTATTTCATCTTAAAGGTTGGTTTTTCGAACCCCAAACTCTTGATTTGTAGTTAGACTCGAATGCATTTGGTGAATTGTTGTTGTTGTGTGTTGGGACTGTGTGAAATTGTACTTCTTGTGCTTGTTTGCCTATTGTAGTTTCGACATCGTGCATAAATTGCTTAAAATGATGATTTCTCGACTCTTGTGCTTTAAAATTGATCATAAATTGTTAGGATGCAGTAATTTTTTTTAGGTTTAGTTGGGTGAAATTTGAGTAACCTCCAATTGTGCTAAATGGCGTACTTTGCCCAAAGATGGAGCGTTTGATGTCTTTTTTAAGGGAAAAAGTCGTCAAATGACCAATTTTGGCCAAAACAGGGGAAGTCTAAGTACCCCGGTGGCATGGGTCGAGTGAGTCTGAGCTTAATTGAATAAGTGTGTAGTTTGATTTCGGGGGCTGCGGGCTTGAATTTGGGAAACATGGTTGAAATTTGGCACGTTGGGCAATTCGGTGAGCTGGGTTGAGCTAGCCGAACCGCTCGGTGGTTCAACAATGTCCCCCTTGATCGCCCTTAATTTCATGTTTTGTCTAGATTAGAGTCTGTAACTTTTGGCGGGAAGCCTGACCTCGCCGAAAGTCTCCCTTGATCGCCTTTTCTGCGCCCCTAACCCCTAAATCACACTGTTAATTTCGGCGAGCTAGTCTGAGCTCGCCGAGTGATGTCGGCGATTAGCCAAAAGACCCTGCATATTTCCGACCTCTAATTTTTCTAGGAAATTTTCAAGCCAGTCCTTTCAGCGAGCCCGATCTAGCTCGCCAAAGTAACCCGGCGACTTGCCGATCGATTCGACGAGTCTTTCTGCAACTAAATTTTGAGATTTTTCTTGAACTATTTCTAACTTTTCCCGATGTGTTTTGCAGATATGGCTAGGACCAACTGAGACAAGAGTGGAATGACGCCCTGCAAACGAGCACGAGGCATTGTAATTAATGAGGGAGCAGTTGCTCTTTCTAAAAAGGGAAAACAAGAACCTCCAAAGGAAGGCAAGGGAAAGGGCAAGGTGCCCGTAACAGAGAGACCGAAGCACAACTCTGGCAGTGATGGGGATTCTATTCATTCTCAGGTCTCACTCTTCGAGCCTGCGGATGACCAACTACTTCATACCCAGCGAGCTGAGATTCGTGCCAGAGTTCGTCAAGATCTATCTAGTATCCTGGAGTCTACCCCACATGCTGATGATACAGTGCCAGCTCCGGCACATACGGTGGTTCCAGCACCATCAGTTCAGGGTCCTCTTCCCCGGCTACTCATTATGCAAAAGGCCAAAGGACTGAGGACTATTCTTGAAGAAAAGAGATCCACAAATGGTGTAGTGGGCAGGTACCCTTATGTGTCGGACACTCTCTGGTTCTACAGGTTTGAGCAGTTTACCATTTCTCGTGGCCCCTATATTCCTACATGGGTCCGGGAGTTGTACACGACGTACAATGACATAGTACCAAAGGGAAAGAAGAAGACCAGTGCCTTCAGGCCAGTAGAGAGGGGAAAGAAGTGAGATGCAGCGACGGTTATATCAATGCTATATTTGATAGAGGGTCAGGTTTTGACTACCCGAGTTTGTCTACCACTGTGACACATCTGGATGACCTAAAGGGCTGGCTTGCTCCTCTCATTTCTGACACCACCCCGAGGTGGTTTGAGGCAGGAGCTTCCATTGAGAAGAAGGACTTGAACATCGCCGCTCGATATTGGTTCGGGTTCATTAGCAGCTCCATCATGCCTTCACAGAATGAGTTCATCCTCTACCACCGAAATGGGACTCGTCTCAGATCAATCATAGCCCGAAAGAGCATCGACTTGGGGCTAATAATAGAGTAGGAGATGTCCATGAGGGCCAAATAACGCTAGACATCCTTTCCTTTCCCAGTGCTGATTACAGAGCTATGTCGGCGGGCTGGAGTCCCTCGTAACGATAAGAGGAAAACTGAGGTACACCTACATCCTCCACAGACATCCGACACATAAAGGCCGAGTAGACATGGGATGAGGCAGATAGGAGGAGAGCAGCTCTGGTGGATGCATCCCCGCTACCACTCCTTCCCAAGCCTCCGGTTCCTCTACTTCCCAGCCTACTAGGATCACTTAGGCCATGCTCCTCAAGATGGGGTACCTAACCTATTCTGTCAATGTGCGGGCTTCCCAGCTAGAGGCTGAGGTGCCTTGGATGATTGAGCGAGCCATCTTAGCTGCTTTGACACCCCTCCGGACATTTATTGATGCTCTCACAACGAGAGTAGAGACTTGTGAGAGTCCACAAGGGGTTACTTTGAGGTGACGGCTTTAAAAGAAGAGGTTTCAAATTAAAAGACGGCTTTGAATTGTTCATGGTCATAATTCTACATGAAGTCGAAGAGTCTTGAGATGAGAAATATCTTTTAGCCCGTGAGTTGAGTAGGTCATGCTCATAATTCCGCATAAACCCTCTGAGTTGAGCAGTCTTTAAATGAGTAGTATCATTGAAGTTCTTGAGTCCCACGTACTGAGTTCTATTAATGGTTATTGAAAATCTTGCATTGCATCGTTCACGTCCATAATTTGGCATTTAACATATTTTGATAAGTCTTTTACAAACATTTTAACTTTATTTTAAGACTTAAGCTTTGAGTTAAGTAAAGAGTAAGAGTAAAGTTCATTTCTTAAAGTGATATATAAGAACTAAGTATTTCCAAGAGTAAATGTTTTCACATTTAAAAGAGGAGGAAAGTGAGGTTTCCAAAAGAGTTTTGAGCAGTTTGAGTAACATCTCTTTTTAGAGAAAGATTTTGAGTAATAATCTCAAACTACATAAAGAGTTATGCTTTTAAACATATGAGCTGAGTATTTTGGGAGTAGTATCGAGCACCGATATAGGGACGAGTTTGGGTTCACACGTCTTCATAAACCATGTAGTCATCATGGGTAGAAAGGATCATAAGTTTTAGATGACTCCTTAGTGATTTTTAGCATAGACTAGTGGATCCACTTAGTTAAGGCATTTTATATGATGGCAAAGTATAGGACAATTCTAGCAGCGTAAGCAAGACGATGTATCATCACTTAAGCTCATAGTGGTGGTTGCCGGTTAGAGAAACTCCCACAGAGTTATATTGTATTTTTATATACACATTGAGTATTATTGTATTTTTCAATACATTGAGTTGCAAGCTACAGTTTTACAGCTTTCCATATATATTGCATCTTTTACTATTGCTTTATCCTTGAATATTAAGAGTTGAGTCTTTCGAGTTGAGTATCTTATCCTTGAGTACTTCTGAGTTGAGTAAGTTTGAGTAGTTTTGAGTATCCTTGAGTATTCCTTGAGTTGAGTAAGTTTGAGAAGAGGTAAGTATGTTTCCTTTTTTATCAAGTTTCAAGCTTATGTTATGCTTTAGTATTCCCATTACATGCTCTTACATTCCATGTACTGAGCCATTTAGCATGCATCCTTTCATGATGCAGATGTAGGTATTTGGGATCATCAATAAGAGTTTCGTTGATACGACATGGAGTTTCGAGTTAGTTATGGTGAGCCTCCTTGCTTTCGGAGGATTTCATTTACCTTTTAGTTATATTAGTTGTTAGGATGTCGTGAGTCTTGTCCCGACTTCCATCTTTGTCATTTAGAGGATTCATAGATAGATAGTAGAGTTTGAGAAGTCTGTTTCATTTATTTTGTTAAATGTTTTTAAGACTTAAGTTGCCCATTTTGAGGCGAGGTTAATATATTATATTATTCAGAGTTTTCTTTTGAGTTAAAGCTTTGTATTTAAAGTTATGAATTTTTATTCAGTTTTTAAGCTTTGTATGCTTGAGTTAGTCTTCCGCTTGTTGTCAACCAGGCGCTTGGAGACTAGCAATGGTTCTCGAGTGCCGGCCATGTCTAGGGTGTAGGCTCGGGACGTGATATGAACCTTGCTTGACCCTTTTGAGCCTTATCCTTTTCTTGGAAAAAACGTGAGCAATTGTGACCCTTCTTTATCCATTCACCCATAATCCTCATGATGTGTGATTTGTTTCAATAGCCAACTTAGGTCAAAAGCCTAAGTTGGGGGTGTGATGAAAAGAAAAGGTAAATCAAGAAGTGTGAAGAAGTCCCCTTTGATCCATTGTCTTGAAAAATATGGAACCCCTCCATATAAAAAAAAATGAGAAAGAAAGCAAAAGAAAAAGAATGGAAAAGTTGTGAAATAAAGTGATGAAAATTGCAAAAAGAAATAGGGTATCCAGTAGTCCATGTAAAAGTGATTAATAAGGTGAATTTTGAGCATGATTAAAATGTTGAAGAAAAGGAAGAAAGTGATGTTTAGACCATATTTCATGAGGGTAGCAGCCACTGAGCCTAAATGACCATATATTTACACTCAGCTCCATTACAAGCTTTGAAAAGACCTTTTTAATCTTGAGTGAGCTGAAACGAGTGTTGATTGGAAAATACGGGAAAATCTATGGGTGAAGTCATGCATGTGTTCATCTTTGTGAGTGTGAGAGTCGTATGTGATTCCAGAACTATAAATTGTTGAAGAATTATGTGTGAATATGGAATCATCTTTGTTGTGAGGTATTTGAGTACCTTTGTTGAGTTTGAACTTGCATTCGAAGCAAGTATTGTGAACTTGAGCATCTTTGATAATGGTAAGTCACAACTTGAATCTTTGAGTGCACAATTGATCCTTGCATGAGTAAGTTGAGTCTTGTTTGTGCATTCATGATTAGTCTTTTGTAGCATTGTTTGACACATCCTTTTTGAACTGATGAACGTGAGTTTTACTTGAGGACAAGCTACAGCTGGCAACCTTAATTTTAGGCTGATTTCAGCTTACACATGAATTTAAAATGCAGATTATATGATTTAGATAAGTTCTGCGCGCCTAAGGAAAGTGCATTCACCTTCTTGGACATGTCAACGTTTAAGGGCTACAAAATATTAAAAATAAAAGGTTCGAGGGGGTAATAGGACTCCCATGAAGTATTTGTGTGTAGTTGGAAATTGACTAATAAGTTAGGGGGTCATTTGACCATTTTCTCATTTTTTTTTCTTCCTCAAGTACAATCTATACCTCTTTCGTGCTTAAGAGGGTTAGCAAGTTTTGTTCTAAACAGTTAGGAGTTGTTTGGTTTGAATTCAAGTAATGATGCGGTTAATTATCATGAGATAAGTTATGACTTATGATGAGATAAGTTATGTTAAGATTATTTTTTATTGAGTGTTTAGTTTGTAGTATTCAAAATAATAAATTTTCAGAACGATTTATTTACTTACAAAAATAACCTTCATAAATATAAAAAGTAATATATAAAAAGGATTTAAAAGGATATTTTTGTCATTTTCCTATTTTATCTCGAGATAAGTTATCCCGAGATTACTATACCATCCAAGAGGATGGATAACTTATCTCGATACTAATTATTAATTTTGGAATAAGTTATCTCAAACTTACCAAACAAACAACAAATTAAATAATACTATAATTTAATCTTAAGACTATTTAATGTTATCCTTCATACAAAATGACCCTTTAAGAGAATAATAGGAATCGTTCAATATGTACAGCTGAAAGTTCAATTATAATTTAGGCAGTATTCATATCTTTTTTTCCTTTTCAAAATTTTGACTCTGCCTCTACTTAAATCGGTAAGGTGCTTACACATTGTGTTCATTTTGTTTTATTTAGATGGGAATGTGCGATACAAAAGAGAGGATATTAACATGATAATTTTAAGTGCATGAATTTATGATAACCTCATGACTTTTCTAGGACGAAAGGGAAAGAAAAGGACGCACGCTAGAGGTAAGTTCTCATGTCACATCATTGTGCAACGACAATGATGGAGATTCAGAATTGTCTAAGCCAACATGAAATAGTTCATTAATTCACACTCGGATGAGTACTACACTTTCTCAATCAAGTAGGCGTTTGACCATGTAATTTCACGTTGATTCTATCTAATGATTTCATAAGAGATGAAATATCTTCTCCAAAATTACTAATTTAGAAATTTCATATCATGATTTGAGATTTTTTTTTATACAAAAATTAACCCACAAGTTTATATTTTGTTAAAACAACCCCACATTTATATCTACTAGCCATTTGTTTCATATGTAAATAAAATTAATAATCATATCATTACTTTTTACAATTTATTATTCTCACCAACATAAAATTTATTATTACTTTAAATCAATTCCTACGTTATCATTTATATTCATCAAATTCATTATTTTTTTTTTACCAAATTTATTTATCTACCAAATTTATTACTACTTTAATGTTTGATTAAAAAAAAAAATTCATCTATATTGAGTGAAAAAAATTAACCACAATGACTTTGTAATAACTTATTATGCGATTTTATAATTTTTTGTTTATTTGGTAAAATTGAATAAACAATTTAGTTTTACAACTTATGAGATTTTTCTGTTTATGAGAAAATATACAACACAAAAACTTCAAATCGCATGTCCAAACAAAACTTCAACCCCATCTCATGATTTCATATTATGATATCATATCATGATTTCATATTGCATAACCAAACAGGCCTAATAATATGCATTATGTTATTTTCTATTACTTTTATATATATATATATATATATATATATATATAAAATTCATTATATACAATTTTATTAGTATTCATATACAATAAATACTCACTTTATACAATATATACGTACATTATACATTTTTATCAATAAACTTTTCATATTCAATATATACTTTATATCATACATTTAAGACAAAACCTATTTATTAAAACATATAAATGATAATGTGCTAGTTCAATTGAAATATATAAAAGCATATACAGTTTATACACAACAATAATATATTTTTATACAATAATGATACAATTTTTATACACATCCTATACAACCATTAATTGTCCGATTATCTTTAAAAAAGAATTTTACCTATAGCTAATTATATTATTCATAATACCACATTTTAATAATTATACCATGTATATTAAAAAGTTAAATTAGATACACAAATCCCTTAAATATGATATTAAATAATTATCTTGAAATTAAAATTCTTTAATTAAAGGTATTTAACAATTGTCCCCCAAACTCCTATGCCAACAATATATCCCCCCCCCCCCCCCCCTTCCCCATGTTCTGTATCACCTCTATCTACTCTCTCTTCCTTCATCATCAATCTCCTATTTCAAGTTCACCTCACTATTTTCTTTCTTTCTTCCTTCTCCCTCATAGATCTTCTTCACTAAACCATCAGAAACTAAATTGATGGTTTTTCTTATCACATTTTTTTACTGTGAAGATTTTTTGTAAAAGAGAAGTTACCTAAAGGGTTCAACGGAAGAGAAAGGCAAGACGAGGTAAGGTATGTTGAGACGAGAATGATAAAGGTGAGAGAACAATGCAACAAAAGCTCCGAAAAATGAAGGATAATTGTAGAGGATGAGATTTTGGATTTTGTCTTTCGATGCTTTAGCCAATGTTTTCAATGCTGGATTGTTAGAATGGAGAAAAAGAAGTTGAAAGACAAGATCCAGAGCCATATCAACGCTGGATTTTAGTTCTGAACTTAGTGAACTTACGATAGATTTGTAAAGATACAATGTTTTGCTAGACATATCTACATATTTTTATGTATTTTCCCTTCATTTATGTATCTCTCTTTCTTCTATATATATATATATATAAAAGATTAATATTGAATAATTAGATACATGCTTCAGATTATAACATGTTTCAAATACAAGGTATGTATCATATATAAGTATATAGGAGATATACCTAATGAAATACATTTAATGAAATTAGGTGCATGAATCATATACATAGTGCGAGATACACATTGTTCTCTAAACATGAAAAAATTTAAAAAAAATCACAAAATTCAAAATAATAAATCGAATTTCTGAAAAAAGTTGTTCACTTTGTTGTTGCTGGAAAATAAATGGGAGGAAATTAATATACGCATATAACAGATACACCTAAAGAAATTAGATGATTCATCTAAACATGAAAATTGAAGAAAAAAATTCACAAAATTCAAAAAAAAAAAATTAAATTTCTGAAAAAAGTTGTTCACTTTGTTGCTGCTGGAAAATAAACAGAAGAAATTAGATGGTTTTTTAAAAGTTGTTAAAGTAATTATACTAAAAAATTGTGGAATACATGTATCTGACGGGTAATTATACTCAAAAGAATAAATACTCAAAAGTTGTTAGAGTAATTATCCTCAAAAAAAAATAATTATAATTTGGATTTTTTAGGAAACTCGTACTTCTTCCATCCACTTTTAATTGTCATGTTGCACTTTTCAAAAGTCAATTTGACTAATTTTCAAAGTTAAATTAGATTACATTAATTCAATATTTTAAACAAAAAATTTAGATATTCAAAAACTATATGAAAAGAATCATTAATTACAATTTTTTTGCATATCAATATGATAAAAAATACATCATAAAATATTAGTCAAAGTTCTTATAGTTTGACTCTAAAAAAGGGAACCATGACAATTAAAAGTGGACAGAGGGAGTATTAGTTAATAGGAGCAAACATAAAAATCATATTTGTATGTTATAGCTTAGTTTGCATAATTGTGCTCCATAGCAAATTTTATGTTTGCTATGGAGTTTTTGATTTGTAGAATTCGCTAGAAACATCCAATTTTATACAAATTATTCAGTTTTGTATAAATTCATTTATACATTGTAATTTATATAATAAGATCTATATTTGTATAATTATCAGTGTATAGGACGAAAATATATGTATTTATATTTGTATATACACTTTTCTCTCGCTTTATACAAACACAAACGCATTTTATACATTTTATACCGAAATGTATAAAATGGCTAATTGTATACCGAACTAGATGGCAAAAAATGGGATGTTTGCTGCGAATTACAAATAAATTAAACTATGGCTATAACATTTAATTTGAATTAATTGTATTTTCGGTATACAATTATCCATTCGGTATGCAAATGTATAAAATGCGTTTGTGTTTGTATAAAACGAGAGAAAAATGTATATACAAATACAAATACATATATTTTCGTCCTATACACTTAAAATTATACAAATATAGATTTTATTATACAAATTACAATGTATAAATGAATTTATACAAAACTGAACAATTTGTATAAAATTGGATGTATCTAGCGAATTATACAAATCAAAATCTCCATAGCAAACATAAAATTTGTTATGGAGCGCAATTATGCAAACTATAATTATAATATACAAATATGATTTTTATGTTTGCTATATGTGAAAGTTAGTTAATATGGAAGGATCATTCAAATCCGTTTTGTTTGTAAATTTTCCATAAGTTACTACTTTAATTAAGGAAATAAGTTATAACATTTATTTCAAAAGTATTAAATCATGTATCTCGACCTTTTAAACCTGATGGATACATGTATCCTATAGCCGAAAATGATATCAATCAACAATCAACAACAGCCCAGTGAAATCCCACTAGGTGGGGTCTGGGGAGGGTAAATAGTACGCAGACCTTGCCACTACCTCGTGGAGGTAGAGAGGCTGTTTCCAAGAGACCCTCAGCTCAAGAACATCAAATCTAAGTGACAGGAGAGATATATGCAAACATAACAGCCAATACAAAAGATAGCGTATAATCAACAAATGAGACAATAACAACAAGAAAGATATAGGGAGTGAAACGCAGTAAACAGCATACGGCTAGGACTGCTCCAAACGCTAACAACCCAAACCCACGCAAGGGAAGACAACCCGCTAACCCTACTAACCTTCAACCTTAATACGCGACCTCCACTCCTTCCTATCTAGAGTCATGTCCTCGGTGATGTGAAGCATAGCCAAGTCTTGTCTAATCACCTCTTCCCAATACTTCTTGGGCCTGCCTCTACCCCTCCGCGTACCCTTTACCACCATTACCTCGCACCTCCTCACTGGGGCGTCTGCGCTCCGTCTCTTCACATGTCCAAACCATCTCAGTCTCGCTTCCCTCAGCTTGTCCACCACAGAGGCCACTCCCACCTTCTCCCGGATAACCTCATTCCTAATCTTGTCGCTCCTAGTGTGCCCACACATCCATCTCAACATCCTCATCTCCGCAACATGCATTTTATGAACATGTGCGTTCTTAACTGGCCAACACTCCGCTCCATACAACAAGGCCGGTCTAACTACCACTCTGTAGAACTTACCTTTAAGTTTCGGTGGAATTTTCTTATCACACAATACTCCAGAGGCAGGCCTCCATTTCATCCAAGCAGCCCCAACACGATGTGTGACATCGTCGTCGATGTCGCCACTCCCTTGGATTACAGCCCCAAGAATAGCCGAAAATGATATAGAAAGTAATATATAAAACTATCAAAATTCCTAGTAATTATGATTTAACTAGTGAAATTTATGTTGTTTGCCCTAAAAATAATAGATAAAATTGAACGGATTGAGTTATGACCCATTATTTATCACATCTTGACCTAATGTATCTCAGTTCATGCATGTAAGCTTTGGGCAGAGTTCGGCAGTGACCAATTTATTTATTCAACTCAGACCTGTGCAAATTTAGTTGAAACCGTCCATTTGCCACCTCCAATTTTGAATATTACAAAAGTGAGTTTCGATATGAATACCCATATTTTGCGTATATTTGTCCACATTTTTATGAATAAAAAATAGAAGAGATTTCACAACTAGCGGCACATTGTTACTAATTTACCATACATGACAATACTTTTGATAACTACAATACATTTAAACAGTTCTGAAATTCGCATTGTATCTCAAATACAACCTTCTGAAATTTACGTAAATTCACATTGTATCATTGATATAGCATTTTAAAATTCGTATTGCATCATTCATACAGCAATTTCTCTATATTTGTTTGCTCAATTTTATTGTATATGTTTGTCTAGTTTAGTTGGATATACTATATCAATTTGCTCAACTTAATTGTACCAACATTTTTTCAATTTTGCTAAATACATTGATCTTAAGACAAGTCACTCTATATCAAATATAACACTCATCTGGAGGTATTAACAAACTATCAATGTTGTTGGATACACATTCTCAATTTTACTAGATACTCTGATACAACCCAATTAAGATAAAGTATATGCATCATGTATGTATCACATATAAAAAAAGGACTTCTGATACAAGTATATTCCATTTACACACACTAATATTTTATGAGATATCATCATCAAAAATCACCCCATCACCATAAATTCAGATTCAATTTTGTGTATGAGCTATGGATCTATAGAAGAAGAGGACAAACCAAGAGAAAATCTTTTATCGGAAAAGTTGCAGCTGTGCTCTATTTCACTAGCTCATTAGGTCTTTCTTATGTTTTTTCGTGGCTTATTTTTCGTCCGCTTTGGTCCAGCTAAGTTTTGATAGCGATAGAGAGGATTTTAGATCCAAATTTTAGGAATCTATTATAAAATCCAAATGTCTACCTGGTCCATAATTGAGCAGAAAATAGATTCTATGAGCGGAAAATGAGACAGAATGGTGCATATCTATGTTATCAGTTCCTTGGCATTAATATACACTTCTTTTCGTCACAGTTTTAAGTATGTTTACATCACTCACTGGTGTTCCTTTGTATAACTAAATGTGTTTTTGTCTGTCTCTGATACCTTCCTGATTGCTGTTATGGACTGTGAAGTCCTTGTGGATGCGGAATAGTCACCATACGACGTGTTTTCAGAGAGCATGGAATCATCATTAGCTTTCCATTTTTGCAGGGCTTGAGGAAGGCTCATAGTGAAGTCAATATTGAAACTATCACCTCTAGCAGCAGCAGTGGGAGTCCATTGCTCTACCAAAGGAGCTAAGACATTCACCACGTGGCCCATATCTGGTCTCTGAGATGGTTCCCTAGCTGCGCAATGTCCTGCTAGCTCTGCTACTTTGCATATGCTCTGGTAAGTTTCCTCATCTGGATCTAGGAGGGTCGGGTCTAGCACTTCTACAATCTTCTCTTTGTTCACAACCGTCTTTTTAAACCAAGCCACTAAATGACTTCTGTCTTCTGGCAAGCTCTCATCAAGTGCTTTTCTGCCCGTGAGAATCTCCATCAATATCACTCCAAAGGCGAAGACATCAATCTTCGTAGTTACTCTTCCAGTGGCTAGTTCCAACAAAAGACAGAGATGTCATGAGAATATATAGTTATCATGTGTAAACATAACATATATAGTATAATCATATTCCTAATCAAATACTACTATGAAATTCTCATTTTACTAGGGATAGTTAAGCTAGTCATGCATTTTAACCATTAAATTTATCATCAAATTATAATGAGTTAGACATATAGTTCCTTTGTTTTTCCTGTGGTAAGTCAGAGGTTTAAATTGAACTAATTCATGCAATATAAAAGGAGTGATGTACATACAAGCATACTCTGGTGCAAGATACCCAAAAGTTCCTGCTAGCCTCGTCTCCACCGAGTACTTGCCATCAGGTGCATTTTTAACTAATCCAAAATCGGAGACCTTAGCTCTCATGTCATCCCCAAGAAGTACATTAGAAGGCTTTAGATCTCTATGTATGAAGCTCTGTTGTGCCAAACCATGCAGATACTCTACCCCTCTAGCAACGTCTAGTGCTATTGTTAATCTTTGTTTCCAAGTGAGAGGTAGAAATCCTAGTTGATAATGATCGAACAAGTGCTGGCCTAATGTCCCTTGTGGCATGTACTCATATACTAAAAGCCTCTCATATCCATTGACACAAAACCCATGAAGTGCCACTAAGTGTCTGTGCCTAACCTTTGTGAGTACCTCAATTTCAGCTCTGAATTCGGTTAGACCCTTGTTACTTGCTATAGAAGCTTCCATCCTCTTCACAGCAATCTCTGTTCCATCATGGAGTCTACCTTTGTAAACAATCCCAAAACCACCACGTCCCAATATATTTTCTTCGCTGAAATTGTTTGTGGCCTCTCGCAGAAGTTCCACTGGGATAGTTACATGCCCACCATCATATACATATATTTCACTGTTTGAGGTATCACTTTGACTGGCCGTGCTTGGAATTGCACCATAACCCTTCATATTTTTAGAGGAACCATTCTTCAATTTTTGCTCCTTGCCTTTATTCAGTTTTGATTTTCCATTACGCTTGTATTTATATATCACCAGGCACAAAACTAGGATTAAGACAACAACAGCAAGAACAATAGCAACAATGATCCATGTAGAGAAGGAAGATTTATGTTCATCTTTGGCAGCAGAAGGTGAATTATTATCTGTCGATGGACTTGGACTTGGTCTTGCACCAGGTGGAGCATTTAGGGGCACATCTTTCCCCATAAATGGATTACCAGACGTTTTCAGTATGACATCGGAACGAAATTTTGGGATCTTGCCAGAAATATTGTTGTTGGAAACATCGACAAGCTGCAGCTCTAGTAAACTGGTGAGACTAACCGGAATAGGACCTGTGAGATTATTATCATTCATGACCAATGATTTGAGACCGGTGAGATTAGCAACAGCAGGAGATATTGTACCAACCCAACTCTGTTTTGCAAAATTGATAACAGTCACAGTTCCCTTCGCATCACATGTAATATAGTTCCAGCCTTTACAAGGATTATTCCCTGCCCAAGACTCAGCTAGTATCATCGGACAACCCACAGCTCCAGCAACATCAAGCAATATAGTTACCTGTGGATCACATGGTCCTGGAAAAGGATTGCAAAAATGGTTTGTGTTTCCAAGGGTCACCTGGACATTTGGTTTGAAACCAGGAATTGGGCCTAAAAATATGTTATTTTGCAAAGACGCGTTAGTTAGCTTAGGAAGGGAAGTCAGAGAAGGAGGAATCACTCCAGTTAAGCTATTATCACGAAGCTGGATATCGACCAAATTAATACAAAGAGAAAGATCAGGAATTGGCCCTTCAAACTTGTTAACATGGATCCAAGCCTGAGTTAACTGTTCCATAGAACCAAGAACATCAATCCTGCCTGTAAGCCCAAGCTTTTGATTATTAAGTACCAAGTTTTGAATCCCACACTTAGCAAAAGAATACGGCAAGAACCCCGTAAGATTATTATACGAAAGCCTAAGACTCTCCAAACTAGGAAATGACCCAAAAATATCCGGAATTTGACCCATAATATTTGCGTTAGACGCTGAAAAATCAGCCAAGGACGTTGAGTCCGTCAAACTATCAGGAATTGTCCATGGAGGAAGACCAGGATTGTCATCAATGCTAAACTTCTGCAAATTTGTTAGTCCGGAAAGGAAATTAGTTGGAACAGACGTAAAATTATTGGAATCAAGATGAACATCTTGAAGAGAAGGAAGGTTTGATAAAGAAGGTAACGAACCGGAAATGCGATTCTTTTGGATATTAAAGGTTTGAAGATTAGAAAGTTGATTAAGATCTGGTGGTAGTTGACCTCCTAGAGATTTTGATATGAGACTAATTGAAGAAACTCTGCCTGAAGAGTCACATGAGACGCCTGACCATTTACATACATTGGTACCTGACCAGCCAGGTGGTGTTGGTATAAGAGACTTAGCCAATTTAGCCATAACAGATGCATCATCGGCAGAACCATCACGGACCACGACGGATAACTCATCCGGTGAGGCAACGGCTATGAGGAGGAAGAAGAGGAGGCAGCAGGGGATTTTTTCATAGAATTTGTACCTTTTTTTACCCATTGTAGCATACCTTTCTCTTTTTCTCTCACCTCATTGTTCGGGCGATTAGGGTTTGTGAGAGAGGAGAAAGAGGACAAGGGTTTGGATTTCTGTTCAATGCTTGAATTAAGGAAGGAAAGCAGAGAATGTATGGCATGGCGAGAGAGCGTTTATGCCAACTTTCCATAATAGGAGTAGCTTTTTTGCCTTTTGCTTAAAATTAAAAAAAACGACACCGTACTCTTCATTATTTTCCCACCAAAAAGTTGATGACGTGGACGCATTGTACAGTCATTAGCATGGCTGATGATGTGGCAAATAAGGATTGGTCCTCTTGTTCTTTTATTACGTCGGAGATCTGTAGTGGGTTATTGTGGATCTACCCTTATATTTACCAGAAGGAAAGAAGGGAAGAGGAGGAGATTTTGCAGTGTGTAGAAACAGAATCGACGATGGAATTCGGCCGCGCATTCAATGCCACTTCAGTTTTCATTGTTTTTCTTCTTGTTACTCTAGGTAATCTATTTGAATATTATTGATTTTTGTATGAGATCTGTAAATGCGCTAAGGTTTCTCTTGAACTGAAAATGAAATACTAAGTCAAACGTTCTAAGTTTCGATTTCTATTTTCCAGTTTCCGCTAAGAAGTCCGGCGATGTTACGGAGTTGCAGATCGGTGTGAAGGTAAAACTTTTGGCCTTTTTCTATTCTTCGATTCATGTTTGTATAACTGATTGAAGAATGAACTGCGTTGTAGTTTCGTTTTTGTTTGAACTTCTATAATTAAAGAGAGCTCTTCGTTTTTGTTTCATATGACTTCCTGACGTGACAATTTAATTGTGGAGTATTGTATTTTGCAAATTGCTAATATTTCTAATTCCTATAGAATGAACCTCGCGATCTCTTGCTTTTGACCTAGTTTTAGGTTGTAGGCATTTAAATTTTTAAAAAAATATGAAGAAGAGCATAGTTTTAGATTGCAAATGTCATTTCACTCAACATTAGTCTTTAGACTAGTGATTCGATGAAAATTGAATCATAAGTACTTCATACTGTTACCTCTAGCCGAATTGTATAGAGTGAATCTGCGCACACGGAGAGGGGGAAGTTGTGGTTCTTTAATGGGTTCGAGTGAAACCCCTCACTAAGTGTGAGTACACATCAACTGTATTCTCAGTGAGCTGTGTAGATAGAAAGCATGAATGGAGAATGAAAAGCTAGTCTCTTATGGTGGTTAGCTTTGATGACGAGGTGTATTACAGAGAACAATTGGTTGATTGGAGAGAATAGCTAATCTGTTACGCATCTCTTACATTTCATACTTGTCCCTCATTTAAATAAATATATTTTGTCATGCTATCACTCACGGAGTATTTGTCTACTGAATGTATTGGTGATCCATATGTAGTAAAATAACTTTTTTGTTGTGTCCATGAAATTGAACTTCTCCTTGAATGAAGTCGGGAAGATATTTATCAAATCCAGTGTCGCAGCTATCTGGAGAAAAGCATAATTTATTGATACTCTCATGAAATCTTAGTATCTTTTGGTTCTCAAATGTTTACATTGCTTTTGTAGAGTCATCAATATTTTAGGTTTCGTGATGATGATAGTAACGCTTGTATGTCTCTTTCATTTGGTGATTCAGTAGTCTAAACACTAACCTATTGTTTTCTTTGTCCATCTGTTGCAGTTTAAGCCAACATCTTGCGAACTTAAGGCTCACAAGGGCGATAGAGTCTCAGTACACTACAGTGTGAGTAGAAGTGCTTCTCTACTTTAACTATTTAAAAGCTCCGAACTGTGGATGGAGGGAAAGTTACCCATAGGAATGAAGTGTTTCTAAATACCTACTGATAGATTAATAAATTATTGTGTTCACTCCTTTTAGGCAATCCTTACTTACCTTTATCCAAAACAAAAAAGAGCAATCCTTACTTTGATAACTGGAGTTCTTTTGTCAATTATGTTGGAGAATTATATTCATGCATATTGGTTTGAATTTAAGAATGGGCTAGGAAGGAGAAAAATTTCACTTGATTATTCAGATTTCCCCCCCTTCTCATCTGCTTTTATTCATATTCCTTGGCAAGCTTAGGGAAGGACGAATCATTTACACTAGAGATAATGTCTTTTTCAGTCATCATATTGTAACATGTCCAATCAAAGGGGAGCTTCTACTAGACATTTCCTATTCCTTAAACTGTTGTACCCTACATCATCCACCTCCCACAGTTAAGGAAATGTCATGTGACAAAGATACTCCTCTGCTTCTAAATATAGTGTCACATAGACTGGAATAGAGGGAGTATGAAGGAAATGCCATGTGTCAAAGAAACAGGGTGTGAGCATTAGCATTGGATATTTGATGAAACAAACATGAAAGGGTTGCAGCGAGGTTCCTTGTATTTTTTAAGGAAGAGTCTGATTGATTTAGTTTTTTCAAACTAGAGGTAACGTCGAAGTGATTCACTCTATATCCTAATGCGCCTGCAGGGAAAACTTACAGATGGAACTGTATTTGATTCCAGCTACGAGAGGAATGACCCCATTGAATTTGAACTTGGAAGCGGTCAAGTGATTAAAGGTTTGTTTGTGATTCTTTTAACCAATGTTCATTCTACATCATTTATTCATTTCTAATCCTTTGGAACTATCAAACATGTTATCATTGCATTGGTGCATTTTTTGCCTTTTCTTTTTCTTCTTTAATGGTTTCCCTCTATGGTAGCTAGCTGCAGTTGTGAGAAGCATATTAGGAGCTAGAATCTCAGCGAAAAGCCATTTAATTCTTGACAATGATAAGCATGAATATTTGCATGCATAATGGGTGTAGCGCTTACAAAACAAAAGATGGCTTATTGCTTTTGTCTTTTGCTTTTCAAGATGATTTGGCTTTTTAATACTTTGTGGGAGCTTGCGATTTGAAATTTACCCAAAACACCTTGGACAGTAAACCTTTTTCCGTTGATTTGTGTAATAATCTTTTTTATAATACACCAAACACGTTCCAAAGTGATTATTTCATCACAACAAAGTAAATAGTTGGAAAAAAGGAGCTTGTCTGTTACTTAGCAAGAGAAAAGAAAAAAAGCAAAAGAGCCGGCATTGTAAATAGAAGCTGACAAAATGAAATCACAACACCATAAAAAGTGTGTGCCTTTTCAATGATATGAGGGATATGAGGCCTTTGGCTCCTCATGAAGTATGAGAACCTCTTTTTTTTGTTTCCTGTTCTTCAAGGTAACACATCTACTCATGAAGTAAAGCAAGCCTATAGTATAAGTTCCTATAAGCTAGATCTATGCTTCCCTATTCTGAAGTCCCTTTTATGTAATTCATTTAATATGATAACAGTCTACGGTGATATTTAAGGACATGGACACAGATTTTGACAGAGATACAAGCTATATGATACTGAATGTCGCTTTGCAGGTTGGGATCAAGGACTTCTTGGAATGTGTGTGGGAGAGAAGCGAAAGTTGAAAATCCCTGCTAAACTTGGTTATGGTGAGAGTGGATCTCCACCAAAGATCCCAGGTAACATCAGCTCTTCTCTAGTAGCTTAGAAATTCTGCTTAAAGCATTAGCTAAAAGCTATAGATCACAAGTGTAAAGTGTTGGACATTATCCTTTGTACCCTAGTTAACTATTTTTGTGGTGTCTATTTCTGATTCTGAACAAATAGTTTTAATAGCGTGGCTTCATTAGCCATAAATGTACTCTCAATCTGGTTGCATTGCTTCTCGCAAAATCTCTTAGGTTTTCAGAAAATTGTTTGTTTGGTGAATTTTTCTCTTTTTTGTGAATCTGGAAAATGGGAAATTTGTCAACTCAGAAATCTTTTTTTTTATTAATTTTTTTTCTTATTTTTGCAAAAACTTGGAAATAAACAAAACTTCAAAAAATTGTTCAAGAATTTTTTCAAATATTGTGAAGTTCTGTCTTCGCCAGAATGAATTCTTCTTTGTTGGCGTTGCTTTTGATTTCTATGTAAAAGGAAGTCAGTTTGTGTCTGTCTGGATTAGTAACTGGCTTGATCTCCATGATTGACATGTATATTTTATTGAGCGGGTAGGGGGTGGTGGGGTGGGGGAGGGGAATTATGTCGTATTCTTCATCATGTGGGTTTAGTGCCTACTTAAATTCAGATGACGGCTACATCATCTATCCTTTGTTAACTAGAGAAACGCTATACTGGGATCATAAGCACATATTTGTCTATTAAGAAATTCATTAATAATTTCGACAATGTAGTTTCATTTTACTTATTGCTTGCATTTTTATATCTGTTCAAACTTATAGGTGGTGCAACACTTGTGTTCGACACTGAGCTGGTTGCTGTGAATGGAAAGAAAACAACAACTGATAGTGAACTGTGATTTCACGATGTCGCTATGCACTGTTTCACGTTAGCTCAAGTATGGAGGAGGAAACTTCTAAGGATCTGTTAATGTTAGGCTATCTATTAGTTCTATTTGCTTCTTTGATAAGTTAGATACTGAATTATTTGTTCTCTGGCAAAATTACACTTTTTGTCACTAGTTATTTCTTCCGCTTAAGTCAAGTGGATGGACGTTGAACTGCAAGGATGGGTTTCCATCTTACTTCTTACATTATGGTACCCTTGGTAGTTTTATTTCTTTCTATTTTGCCTAAAAAAAAGAAAAGGGTATCTGGTAGCGGTAGTGGATGAAGTTTATTCAGGAAGGATACTGAGAATCTTTCACCTTTTTTTTGGATTTTTTTCACTTATACAGTTGTATATAGAATTTGAAAATCACCTAAAATCTTATTTTCATTTCACTATATTTTTCTAAATTTTAGTTCAAGTTATTTTGTTATGTTTTTTTTTTTTAAAAAAAGAAGTATATTCGAACAATTAAATATTATTTGCAAGGATTATAATCAAACACTTCATTTCAACTCCAATTTCAAAAATTTCAAATAAAGTGAAAATGATCATGTCTCAAAAAGTATAACTTTAGTTTTTGAATACTACAATGAATTCTGAAATACTATAAAACTTACGCTTATTTATTTTTATTTTAAAAATAAATTAATGTTGTTGAGTATAGTTTAGTTATGACATGGTATAAATAAGAAAAAGTTGCATGATATAATAAAAATATAGTATATATTTGTTGTAAATAACTATACTTAAAAATTAGGAAAAATAATCAAAAATACCTCTGAACTAATGGATCAATATACTCTTCGTTTGATTTTGGGGTAATAAATAACCTTATTGCTAATGTATTGATTCAATTTTACCCCTCAACCTTAAAAATCAAATAAAACAATGTTTTTTACTGACTTGGAAATTCAAATTGACAAAAAAGCCTAGAAATTGATTTTTTTCCTTTGATCCATCTTCCATGACTAGTGATGGATGTGAGGCAGTGGCGGAGCTACTGTGTTCCGAGAGTGTTCAATTGGACACTCTTTGCTAGAAAATTATACCATATACATAAGTAAAATATTATATGTAACGGTTAAATTTAATACGTTGGACACTTTGAACACATCAAGATGTTGCGGCCCAGAGCTGTGTGAGGCTATCCTGCTCACATTGTAGGTGTGGGTTCAAATCTCCACACAAAGCTGCTAAAAACGAACAAAAGAGCACCTCATTTGATTCTACTTCCATTATTCATGTCTCCTTATTGTTGTCATCACCATAGATTAGTGAAAGCTTGAAAGGTAATCATGATTTCATTTTAAGCTTAATCCCCCATCCTTTTTTTTTTTGCTTTGTTCATGTAAGATATATAGAGCAAAATCTGATAAGTTGTGTACCTTAATTTGTAGCGAAAGTCGTTGATTTTGCTACTTTGACAGGATTGCACTCAAGTCCCTCTTTGAATCACTAGGAAACCAATTTTGATTCACAAACTAAATGTCCTTTTTGTTGGATGTCTTTGATCTAACAGTGATATTGTTTATTGTTCTTGTTTCTGTCTTCTCTTTTACATTTCCCACGTTCACCAAAGTAACTCCCACTAGGAATCTTTTAAGGGGAGGTTGAACAGTTACTCTATAACTATTCTCCCTTATCCTTTTAAAAGGATTATCCAATTAATTAAATTGGATAAGGCAAAACAGATTGGGTCAGATCGGTCCATATGGGCGACCCATGACCCAAAACTTGCATCTCCCACTTCGCACATGGTGGACAAGACCCAAGACAACACAACATCAATCAAACACACAATTTATATGACAAATAGTTCGTGCTAACTGTCGCGCACCCCATTTCGAACTAGCCGAAACAGTTCACAACATAATATGGTTGACACTCTGATTTTGAAAGAAAATTATTTTTGTTTTAGAGTCACCACCTAAATGTTAAGGAAAATATTAGGAAAACCATTTTTCTATATATAAAAGTAAACTCTATTTTGATTTGCAAAATCAGTGAGATTCTGAGTAAGGGTTTTGGTTACTTGAGGGGAAGGTATTAAGCATCCCTCAGAGCCTATCCGAAGATAGTCCTTAAACTCAATTTAGGAAAATATAATTAGGAAAACTTGTTTATTTATTTGTTTTAAAATCAATGGTAAGTAAATTTTATTAGTTTAAGAAAAGAGTAAATACAAGGTACGACATATGTATGTCTATTAAATAAAATTAATAGTAGTATGTTTATCATACGGTAAAAAATAAATGAATGAATGTACTAAAAATGTATGACAATTTTATATGTTTAAAAATATAGATGTGTCTTATATAAATGTATCCAAAATAAATGTTGAATTCAAAGGGTATAAAAATTTGTTGTTTAATTTATATATAGAACTAAGACGTGAAATAAAATAAAATAAAATAAAATGATATAGTAGTCGAGTTGCAAACATGTAGTAAAATAATGTGTATGTTAAAGTGTATGAATTTATAAATTATATATATAAAAAATAAGTAACATTTGTAAAAGTGATAGTAGGTATGAGAAAGAAAATAATATGAAGTGTAACAAAATAATAAGTTACATATAGAGACAACAAAAAAATATATAGGATTTGTACCTTTTTGCATATGACATATATATATGTATGTACCTTGTATTTTGAACATGTCGGCATATCTAAGATCTTGAAGATAGCATGTTAAGAGATTAAAATATTTTAGCAATATGTGTTTTATAAAATAGAGGTAGTAATAATAGTAAATATAATTTCTTCACAAAGGGGTGATGTAAAAAATAAATAAAATAGGCCTAACTATTGGGACTTATTCTATAGTAAATTATTTATTTTTTGTTAAAAGTATATAGGTCTACTTTCTTATTTATATTTTGTAAAAAAATACATACATTTCCTAAAAGGTAATTATTTTCGTCTTTAAACTAATCTCAAAGTCATTCTGGGAGTCTTTAAATGATAAGTTTTTCTTAACATAAAGGCCTAAGTGAGGGTCGATAAGTAAAGCCAATAAATATTTTGGTCCTTCTCGAAATAAATAACTTAAGCCGTACGTATCTTTCAAGACTAAAAAAAAAGGGTAATAATTCTAGCAAGCCTTATATAATCCGTTTTGGGCTTTTAAAATCACGTTTCTTCTTCCTTTTTGAGAGTAGTGTTTGAAAACACCTTTGGATTCAAACTATTGCGCTTTTAAACTCTCAAAGTATAGTGGTTAGTTCCAAAAATTTATACTTTTAGATCCCACAAATTGGTGTTCGAAACTAGAAGAAAAAGACCTCATTTTTACACAAAAAATATCCGGATTTTTAAGCTAAATATATGTATTTTTGAACCTCAAAATTTGCATCATAAGACTCTCATAACAAAGCATTTTTTGTTCCAAAAATACACCTTTTTTTTTTGCACCTAAAATCTACTCGTTAAAAGCTGCAATTTTTACCTCATGAAATCTGGAATTTTTTGCGCTAAAATTTGCACTTTTTAACCTTTAAAAAACCTGCATTTTTCAAGCTTAAATTTTACACTTTAAGCCCACAAAAGAGTTGCATTTTGTGCCTCAAAACCTGCAATTTTAGCATCAATATTTGGACTTTCTAATGCCAAAACTCTGCACTTTTTGAACTCAAAACACTACACTTTGAGACCCAAAATACTAAACTTTAAGTTGCTAAACTTGTATTCTAAACACTTGTTTATGAAAGAAAAATCTGAAAATAAGTTCACAACATTTGAAAACATTATTCCCAAGTGAACTCATTTAAAAGATGTGTTTTCATAACTACCAAAATGTGTCAAGTAACAAATAAAACTTAGTTGAAAAAAAATGTCATTCTAAACTAAATAACTATAATAAACCCAATATCTAAAGGGAAGCGAGGTGGGCAACTACGTCTTACCACCATTTTTAGTTGATTCATACTAACCCAAACCAAATAAAAGCATAGTATAAATATAAAGGAAATACTCATGGGTAAAATGTTAACCAAAAGATAACAACACATATATGATATAAAGAACGTGAAAACTTTGAAGCGAGAAGGAAACGTTGGACACTATTGACGCGATGAAGGCTGCTAGACACAAGCGATAATGTAGGTGAGCACAAATCTGATTTGGACAGATGAATGATTCGTATCACAACTCTAAATGCGCTCCCGAGTGTACATGTGAAATAAACAAAAGAAGAGAATTAGTAAATGAGATTCGAAACTTGTGAGAAGGCACATCGAAATAGATTCACCTAGCCATTTGTTAACCCAAATTCAGGCTTACTTATTCCGGCGATCAGACTCTTGGAAAACATGTTTTTTACAGATTCATATCCCTCCAAATTTTATGTACAGTAGTTTGGAGCTTCAATGTTCAGGAATATATATTTTTATGTCATCAAACAAGTTTAAGTATCTCTACAACTGCCTACGGAAGCATGAAACTATATATTTATTCTTTGAGTCCAACAAAGGAAGCCAAACAATATTATCACATGTAGCTTATAAGGAACAAAAGAGAATACTGTAGATTGTCTTGGTAATAACAATATTATATATATATATATATAAGAGTATGAAGTGTATATGCATTTATTTATTTTTTAGAATAAAGGTCTACACATTTAAAGTTAGGGTGAACAATTTTATGATAAAAAGAGATGAAGGCTTTGAAAGAACTCCAAACAATAACAAAACTAGGATGAAATGCATATGCACTGAACACATCTATGCTGAAGTTCGCATTGGTGTTGGGCTTGCATTTCCAGACCGGATACAAACATAGAGAACTCGTAGTTAATAACGGCCCATTTCTTAAATCAATAAAAAAACTTAGCATTTATGGAACTCTTGACAACAGGTCATTGAAGGCACATGAGCGCTTAAGTAAATGTTTCAATTCGTCATTATAGGAGAGGAAATTCCATGACTATACTACTTAATCAAATATAATAAACTAACATCATTGAACTAATATGCTGGTAGCGGACTATTACGTAAACACACTTAGCATGCATTAAGCTAATGAAAAAATTCTTATCTAGTGTCCTCGACTTCATATGAACACGGGTAGATTTATTACGTGTCAATACTCATGAGAGAGAGGAGAAAAATGCAGTAGTTCAATCCAATATAAAGCTATCATGGGATCCTTCTAATTACTTAGGCGAGATATGATAACAAGAAGAGAAATTTATCGAAATTTCAGAAAATGAAGTATTCAGGGGATCAAAGAGAACAACTAATTTAAATTCCAAATAACAAGTGTAAGGACCTCTTGAATCTGATCAAATTCATGTGTAACTAATTCTTACTTTACCTAATATGAACTAGCATGTACAGTATGCTAAACAAATGAGGGCATAATAGACTCAACATCAATTAATTTTATCATATTCTAAAGTTCAATCAGGTAGTAACTTCTTCATCTACATATTCATAACTCAACCTTGATCCTATTACGTAATGACTCTTTTCTAAAATAAAATAAAATAGGAACAATGTAATTTCTACTGGCACACTTCACTCTAAACGAAATAAGCATTTCAAAGACACATGGTTCATACAAAGTTAATAACTAGCAGAAATCAATATAAAACTCACACAAATGTCCAAAGAAGCAGAGATTCAAATAGGTGCTCAACACTTAATCATGAATAATAATAACAAAAGGTGGCATGCACTAACCTTATGTAGAGCAACAAACAAGAGATTTGACGTCGAGAGATTTCGACTTTGAACTCGAACTTCAAATCGAATTTCAACACTAGAACAGACTCGCTGGATTGTTGTTGGGTCTTTTTTTTAATCAATTCTTGGATTTTCTCACTGATTCTTTGATGATTTCTTCTCTGTTTTTCCCCCCGATTATTTTTGGATGTTCATGGATGATTTTTATGAGAACCAAATGGTTCCCTTTTATAGCCAATTTGGAAACACCAATCTCAGAGGAAACAACAAAGTAATCATGACGGAGAAGAAAATCTTTCAAAAATTGACCTTTTCAGGTCCATTTGAGAGGGTTGAGCGACTGATGTGCCATTTTCTGGTGGCCTAGAGTTGTTCTTTTGACAGGGGGATGGGGGGATCACGTGGGGGTGATGGGTGAGTAGCCTGTAGCGCTTGAGGAGGGAGCGTCTCTTCCATTTTCTAGGCTGAGGCGTGAAAAGATTGGCTAGTGTAGGCGTCTGATTTCTGGAAAAGGAAGGTCGGTGATCTTTATTTTTTTAGAGAAGATGAAGGTGTGAACGTGATTTTGGAAGAAGTAGGGCGGCGGTAGGTGTCTTTTAGGAGAGGAAAAGTCTTACTCATTTTGGGAAGTCTGATCGTTTGATCGAACGGTCAAAATTAATCAAGTGTTAAATAAATAAAATAAATAAATATTTTATATATATATATATATATATATATATATAGAGAGAGAGAGAGAGAGAGAGAATGCTGAATTAAATTGGTCCCTTAGATTAAATCGGACGGTTGGGATCGAATCTAAAGAAACACAATCCATGTGCTTCTTATGTGGCACGCGCGGATTGGACGATTAAAATAAATTGGATTGCCAAATTTTCTCAAAGTCCATTTAAATTATAACCCTTTGTTTATTAAATAACCATAATTTATTAAATTAAAAAACAATAATTTGCAAGACTAGCTTATTTGATAAAATTAGTCATTCTAAAAGAAAATTAATATAAATTAGTAACTCATTAATTAATTAAGCCTTCCTAATTTGAAAAATGTCAAGAAAATATTCATCGCAATAATAGAAATTATATTTAATTGGAAAAATCGAGCTAACCCTTAAGAAAAATATTCATTTAACGTGAAATATAAAAATGATAAAGTACTAATATTTATATAATATATTTAATTTTTATAAAAAATAGTATTTATGAAATAAATTTATGAAATAAAATAAATAATAATTAAAAATCTTTTCGTATTTCTACAATTTTGTAACATATATATACTTTATTATTTTTATTATTATTATTATTAAAACTTTAGTTAAACAAATGTGGAGAGCCAAAATTGAGCGTCAACAGCTTGCCCCTTTCTTTGTCCATGGAAGAGAGTAGAGACGACGTGGACAAAGAAATATTGACACGATTCAATTTTAGGCGACCCACTAAAATACACCTTGAGCAAAACTCGGCAAGAAATGTTTATGGAGTTATGGCCGAACTTCGGCTTTTGAGTTGCCTACATATCTCAGGTTTCATGAGAAGTCAGGCCATATGTAGTTCGAGCGTGTAGGAAAATAGAATTTGTTTTAACAAAAAATTGCCCCAGTATCAAATTATGGTAATACTAAAATGTTTTGGTGGTGAGGTTTGAAGAGATTAGCACGAATAGAGGGACGAGATATAGTTCTAAAGAACATATATGAAAAATGCTCCGTAGCAATTTCTATTGGAGACTTATGGTAGAGGGATGATTTTTTAAAAGAATGCCCAGTGTCGGGTTATAATGAAGTGAGACCTAAGAGAGTTATCTGAACTTTTGAAAATTGAGTCGAGTTGAGTTTTGAAAGTGAATCCTTGACGTAGCTAGTGATGCTTGATGCTTATCGTGACCAACGATACTATCCTACCGTATGAGTGTCTACGATCGTCGATAATATAGTAACCCAACCAAGGGTTGGGGTCGTGTCCCAAGGGAGCGATTTTGAAAATTGATAGAAAATAGAGTTTGCATTCTAACTAGTTGTAGCTAAAGATATTAACGAACAAAAACATAGTAAATAAAAGGGGGTGACACGAAAGTGTCAAATATCAAATGGGGGTTTTGTAACAAGCGATAAAACAACAAAATAAACACGAAAATCAAGTATGGGGAAAGGTTCTTGGGATGTGACCGCAAGACAAGTTGAGATAAATTGTTGGGTACATGCTTTCAATAGGAAATTTGCAAGACAATAGTGACTAGGCTAAGCTTTAAATGGAAATAAGTTCCCTCTCGGGCAACTTACCCCATTTCAAATGCGTTCCTCACGGACACCCATTTGCCGCATGAAGAGCAGCCTACGCCTTACACCACTCACTCTCTCGAGCTGAGTCTTAGGATATGGGACTAGGGCTCTCCCTCTCAGGCAGAACCTCATGTCGACCCACACCTTAGGCCATCAGTCTAGTGGTTTTGATTTCGCGACCTCCCTCTCGGGCAAGCCGAACACACATGGGTGACTTTGTATTTGCAACCACAAACCCTTTAGATTAAACCACAACCACTAGGTGAAATCACCATTAAAATACATCTAACCTATCAACAAGCAAGACCCAACAAGAATATCAACCCATGTTTGCTAAATCACACCCCAAGAATGGGGGGTTTTAGCCACATCAAGAAATAAGAAATTATACCTAACATGATAATGAAATCAACTGGGTATAAGAAATTAAACCTTAAATTAAGTGAAGGAAAATGAATAGAGAAGACCCATTTCCAACTTGGGGAAGAAGAACTCCTTTCTTCAAGTTTCCACAAAACCCTCTCTAAACTTGAGAGAAAAAAATCAGCTAAAGTCTGTTCTAAAGTGAAAATAATAATAATAATTGTTCCACTCCCCAAAAATTCTTTGAATACTACAATTCTAACTAGTATTTATAGTTTTCACAGATTGTGCTGCGGAGGATTGTTCGACGACATTAGTCGAGATTGCCGATGAACTCGGTGATCTGCCTTTTGGTCATCTCATCGCCTTCAGTGTCTTGACTTTAGCATCCTCGCATTCTGGATCATTAGGCGGTACAGTACTGCTTCGTGGAACTGATCGGTGACTTGCCGACTACTCCTTTCCTTGCCTTTTGATCCACTTCCTTCAAGGCATCACGTACTGGAATGAAGGGCGGTTCATGTCGTTTTGCGACTCGCCCAGTTAAACTCGACGATCCGCAGGATTCTATTTCTTGTTCTTTTCAGCCCTATTTGCTCTGTTTTGCGCCTAAGTGTCCATGCTTCCACTAAAACTTCAAATACCTGAAACTTCAGCATTTTAATCAGGTATTGAGATAAAACAAGCATTCAAGGACACTATTTCCATTAAAATAAAGCCCTAAATGAGTCCAATTTTTGGACTCATCAATGCTTGACATTGCACTAACTTGCCCTAGTTTGCTGCTAGGAGGGAGTTCCTCGTTGTAATGCGTTGTCCTGCAAAACATGTAAAAAGGTGAAATGTACCTGTTGTGGTTCAAAAATTATAAATTGAAATTGGAATGTAAAGAGTAGAGTGTAGATGTCCAAACGATTGTTGATGTCCCCATTTTTTGTGTTGTGAATGTGATATAGGTAAAGTAACTTGTAATGTAAAAACCCTCGACTGACGGGGCTATTGTAATGTAAAAGCCTATATCCGACTGTGTAAAGCTTGTAATGTAGACCTCCGCTTAGCGGGGCTGCTGTAAAGTAAAAGGTTGTATCCGGCTTTGTAAAGCTTGTAATGTAACATATTATTGTTAGTGTATGAAAACGTCGTTGTGCTTGCATGCCCCCGGTCGATGGAGCTTCGATGACGTCATTACGATGTGGTCTCCAATTAGCAGAATGTTACTTCTTTTGCTTATATAAAGGCTCCGATTGGCGGAATTCGATCGATGTTTGCTATGTACAGCCTTCGGTTGACGGATTTTAACGATGTTTGCTATGTACAACCTCTGATTGGCAGAGTTTGACAATGTTTGCTATGTACAGCCTCCGATCGGTGGAGTTATCTTAACAAAAAGCTAACTATCCTATATTTCTACGAGGATCCTCTTTTCTTCAGTATTTGATCTGGATCTCGAGCGTACCTACAAAGATTTAAATAAAATATTCTTAGACATAATATGTACGTTAAAGTTCTTCTAAGAAATAAAGTAAGGAAAGAATAGTTTGGCTCATGATTGTGAGAAGTCGAGTGACGCTTCTAGTCATGCCCTGAGACTTGATGTTATTTTTCTCGATTCCTATATTCAAAGAAAATTTTAGTTTGGGAGGGGGTGTTGATTTGTATCGACTCGCTATTGAAGCCTCGTCACTGGAATCCTTCGACACTTTCTTAGCCCTGCACATAGTTTCTTAGCCTAGAGATTTGGTAGGTGGAAGAGTAGAAAAAAAAATCTTTTGAAAAAAATTAGCTTGTTTGTCTGGAAAATAAGTATACTACGTATATATTAGATATATATATATATATATTAATCATCCAGCGTTTTTAGATCATGACATGTTATCGAGATTTTCATTTTGTTGACTATATGCAACATAGTCTTCTTGTAGCCTTTACCCTCGTGATGAAACTTCCCTAGCTCTTTTGCAGACCTTATGACGATTTATATTCTTCATATTCTGAGGTTACGCTAACTATGAGGAACTGTTTCCTAGGGGTGAAAAACAAAAATGGAAATTATGTCGTGCATTGATCGAGCCTGACTCAGCTGCCTACGTATCCCCAAAGTAGGAATCAGATCGTAACGTAGTTCGAATACAAGTGAGAGAAATAGAAGTATGTAATGCAATGACCGAGCTTGACTCAAGCTGGCTACGTATCCAAATAGAATCAGGTCGTAACGTAGTTCGATTACAATTGAGAGAAATAGAAGTATGTAATGCAATGACCGAGCTTGACTCAAGTTGCCTACGTATCCAAATGGAATCAGGTCGTAGCGTAGTTCAATTACAATAGAAAACTGAAAAATATGAAGGAAAAGTAAGAAACATGTAATGCAATGACCGAGCCTAACTCAGGCTGCCTACGTATCCAAGCGAAATCAGGTCAGGACGTAGTTCAAATACAACAGGGGAGAGTGAAAATATGAAATGCAAGGGACTTAATCCGACAAGGATTGTCTACGTATCCCATCAAGGAAATTCAGGTCGAGCGTAGTTCTAAATACAACATGAAATGATGATTTTTGGGTTTCTAAGTGAGACCGGATCCGATGTGGGTTGCCTACGTACCCCGTCAGCCTAAACGTAGTTCTGTTGCATCAAAAATGCAAAAGTACAAGAAATAAGCACTAATCTTGAGGTCTTCAGATGTAGTCTTTCTTGATGGTGTTTAAATTGATTGGCTTTGTGCTCACTCTGCCATCCATTTCTGCTAAGATTACCGCTTCTCCAGAGAGTACTCTATGAACCATGTAGGGTCCTTGCCAATTTGGTGCAAATTTCCCTTCGGCTTCTCCTTGGTGAGGAAAGATCTTCTTCGATACTAATTGCCCCGGTGTGAACTGTCGAGGTTTGACTTTCTTGTTGAATGCTTTGGTCATTCTGTTCTGATAGAGTTGTGCATGACAAACCCCGTCCATCCTCTTTTCATCGATGAGCATCAATTGTTCATGCTTGCTACGTATCCATTCTGCATCGTCCAGACTAACCTCTTGGATAATCCTTAAAGATGGTATTTCTACCTCGGCAGGTATTACTGCCTCCGAACCATAAACCAACATATAAGGAGTTGCCCCAGTTGACGTTATGATTGTGGTGCGATAACCGAGCAAAGCATATGGTATCTTCTTATGCCATTGCCTATGACTGTCCACTATTTTCCTTAAAATCTTCTTGATATTCTTATTTGCTGCCTCAACAGCCCCATTCATCTGTGGATGGTAAACCGTGGAATTTCGATGAGCAATCTTGAACCTTTCACAAGTTTCCTTCATAAGATCGTTGTTGTGGTTGACCGCATTATCTGTTATGATTGATTCTGGAATTCCAAACCGACAAACTATGTTATTGCGAACAAAGTCTGTCACTACCTTCTTAGTCACTGCCTTGTATGTCGAAGCTTCGACCCATTTTATGAAATAATCGATAGCCACCGGGATGAAACGATGTCCATTTGACGCGGGGGGCTCTATGGTCCAATAACATCCATGCCCCAAGCGGCAAATGGCCTAGGGGAACCCATCACATTGAGCTCATTCGGTGGAACCCGAATAAAATCTCCATGCACTTGACACTGATGACACTTTTACACATACCAGATGCTATCTCTCTCCATGGTCATCCAAAAATATCCGGATCTTAGAATTTTCTTTGCCAAAGTGAACCCATTCATGTGAGGTCCACATGTTCCTGCATGTATTTCTTCCAAAAGCCTTGTCGCTTCTGCGGTGTCGACACACCTCAGCAATCCCAAATCCAAAGTTCTCCTATATAGGATTTATCCGTTAAGGAATAAATGATTGGCCATCCTCCTCAAAGTCCATTTCTGCTTGCCTGTGGCATTTTCAGGATATTCTTGTGCTTCTATCAATCTTCTGATGTCATAATACCATGGTTTTCTATCCATTTCCTCATCTACATGAAAACAGTATGCATGTTGATCATGCATCTCTATATCAATAGGGTCAATGTAGTTCTTGTATGGGTGTTGAATCATCGAGTACAATGTTGCCAAAGTATCGACAAACTCATTTTGAGCTCGAGGGACATGCTTGAACTCAATCCTTGTGAATCTCCTACTAAACTCTTTTATGTAATGCAAATAAGGCAGGATCTTGACATTCTTAGTGGTCCATTCTCTTTGCACCTAATGAACCAACAAGTCGGAATCTCCTATCACCAAGAGTTCTTTGACGTTCATGTCTATGGCCATCCTAAGTCCGAGAATACAAGCTTCATATTTCGCCATGTTGTTAGTACAATAAAACCTAATCTTGGCTGAGATTGGGTAGTAATGACCTGCTTCCGAAATTAAGACTGCTCCTATTCCAACTCCTAGAGAATTTGATGCCCCATCAAAGAACATTCTCCATCCATCATACGATTTTGATATATATCTTCTCCTATAAACAACACATCTTCATCAGGGAAGTAGGTCGCGAGTGGCTTGTAATCCTGGTCCACCGAGTTTTCTGCGCGGTCATCAGCTAGGTTTTGTCCTTTGATGGCCTTCTATGTCACATACACAATATCAAACTCGCTTAACAAAATTTGTCACTTCGCCAATTTACCCGTAAGCATGGGCTTCTGAAAGATGTACTTTAGTGGATCCATTCTTGAGATCAAGTATGTGGTGTATTCAGACCGGTAATGCCTAAATTTTTGCGCAATTCAAGTCAAAGCACAACATGTTCGTTCCAACAAGGCGTATCTTGCCTCGTATGGTGTGAACTTCTTTCTCAAAGAGTAAATAGCTTGCTCTCTTCTATCTGTCTCATCATTCTGCCCCAATACATATCCAAATGCATTATCCATGACAGATAGATACAATAACAAAGGCTTTCCAGGCTCTGGTGCGACCTATACTTGTGGGTTGGACAAGTATTCTTTGATTTTATCGAAAGTCCTTTGGCATTCCTCTGTCTATTTCGTGGCAGCATCCTTCTTCAGTAACTTGAATATGGGTTCACAGATCATTGTGGATTAAACTATGAACCGATTGATGTAATTCAGTCTTCCCAAAAACTCATCACGTCCTTCCTGGTCTTGGGTAGAGGTAGCTCTTGGATTGCCTTTATCTTTGATGGATCCAACTCTATGCCTTTCCTGCTAACGATGAATCCCAATAGTTTTCCCGCGGGTACTCCAAATGCACACTTTGCTGGATTCAACTTCAGATTATACTTACGCAACCTCTTAAAGAACTTTCGTAAGTCATCCAGGTGATCTGATTTTCTTTTGGATTTGATAACGACATCATCCACGTACACTTCAATTTCCTTATGGATCATATCGTGAAAAAGGGTAGTCATGGCCCTTATGTAGGTTGCACCAACATTTTTTAGACCAAATGGCATTACTCTCTAGCAATACACTCCCAATGGAGTGATAAACGTTGTCTTCTCTGCATTATCTTCATCCATCAGGATTTGGTGATATCCTACAAAGCAATCGAGAAATGATTGCAACTCATGTTTTGCACAATTATCGATGAGTAAATGAATATTTGGAAGAGGGAAATCATCCTTAGGACTGGCCCTGTTGAGATCTCGATAGTCCACACATATTCTGATATTTCCATCCTTTTTCGGCACATGCACAATACTGGCTAACCATGTGGGGTAATTTGTAACCCTCACAATGTTCGCCTCAATTTGCTTAGTTACCTCATCCTTGATCCTTAAACTCAAATCTGGCTTGAATTTTCTTGTCTTTTGCTTAACGGGTAGACAAGTGGGATCAGTCGATAATTTGTGCGAGACAATATCAGTGCTTAATCCTGGCATGTCATCATAAGACCAAGCAAACTACTTAAGCAACTCGATTAACTGTTGCTTTCTTTCAGCCTCCAAATGTATGTTGACTCGTGTTTCCTTCACGAGTTCCTCATCTCCTAAGTTGACAACCTCTGCTTCATCCATATTGGATTTTTTTTTACTTTCAACTTGCTCGATCTCATGTGGTAGATTTTTCGGCATCATGCTTTCTTCTTACTCTTCGTGATCTTGTTCATCGCTTTCACCTTGCTTGATGGATTTGTTACATGTCATAACCATTGAACGAGGTTTTTTAATAATATGAGTGCTGAAAAATGCAAAAGGTAAGTAAAAATAAATAGATATTTAAAATAACGAGAATTTTTTTTAAAGAAAATAAAAACTTTTTATTTCAAAGCATTCTAGCTTTTAGAAGAGGCAAGCAACAAAAGATTAGGCATGATTCAAGCCTCAATTTGATCATGCGAATTTTTAAAATTAAGACTACTTTTCCACACTACCAGGACTCTGGTTGAAATAGGGACGGGCTGGTGGTCCAATTCTACAAGATTTCTCCAAGTTCGACATCATAAATGGTTAACTTGTTGCGATTTATCCCTCCCTCTTCTCTAACCATGGCCACAAACATATTGCCTATTCCTTCTACGATGTCATCAACGCCAGCTTGATCTGGAATCAAAGTTTGTTCTGGTATGAATATTGTATCGCTTGACCCATGACGGTCTCTTCCCGAGGCAAGCTCATATCCGAGTCTGTTGGTGCCTCTCTGATGCTTCTGCTGGATCGGCTCAACTATGCCATTGGACTTAGGTCCAAGTCCATTCTTAGGTTGATATCCATACTTCAACATCTCTGACGCAACCATTTTCGCTGTACTTGACAACTTTGTATTACCTGTCTCTGCTTCCTCACCGACCTTTATAGATTGCATAATTTCTAAAGTGTGAAAGGTGGCTCCGTCTAACTCGTCAACGACTGGGATAGAATAAACAGAAAGGATGAGGTGACTAAGCTCTCCGTGGATGGTAACTTCTGTGCGACCCCACTCAAACTTTGCACATTGGTGAAGAGTTGAAGGAATCGCTCTTGCCATTTCCCAGCAACAGGTTGTAGTTGGATGATACATCCATCACTTGAAATAGGATGGGAATTCAGTCGGCCCCACCTGCAATGTGAGATAGATCTCTCCAATGAAAATTCTTTTCGCTCCATCAAAAGCTTTAACTTTCACACGACTTTCCCTTATCTTTTCCATATTAACACCTAAATCCCTCAAAGTGGTAAAAGGACAGATGTTGCATCCAGAACCACCATCAATTAGAACTCGAGTCACAACCTTATCACAACACTTGACTGTGATATGAAGTGATTTGTTGTGCCTAGCCCCTTCTGTAGGCAGCTTATTATAATGGAAAGAAATCTTGTTAGCTTTCACTGTTCTTCCAATCATTGAAGCTAAGGTTTTGGTATCTTTTAGAATATTCACTCCGTCTAACACTTCCATTAAAACATTCCTATGAGCTTCAAAACTCATAAGTAGAGACAAAATACATATATTGGCAGGCGTCTTCTTCAGTTGCTCTTCGACTGAACAGTCTTTAGGCTGCATCTTTTTCTAAAATTCTGCGGCTTCAACATCGGTAACATTCTTCCTTAGATTTTGTTCTTTTCCAATAACTCTTTGATTTAGGTCCTCTGGGGCATAAAACCTCCCCGACTTAGTCATCTCTTGAGCCACGACAGTGTCAATCATCTTTCCCTTGGCGCTTGTTCGATAGTCCCATGAGACTGCTTTGGTGTTATATTCAGGCTTTTTAGCAATCAGAGTGGTCACTACAACTCTTGGGAGATATGTTTAGACAGTCAGAGGTTCCCTTAGTTGAACAGTGATAACAGGTTGCGTCGAAGATGTCATGGCATCTGGTTCATCTATGTCTGGACAATCAGAGCCCCCATATTCTTCATCTAGAGTAACCATGTTGACTTCTCGATTCTCGTGGTTTGGCAAGGGTTTTTTGTTCAAATTGGGAGGTGCTGGAGTACATTTGATTACTCTTCTTCTAATCAAAGACTTGATCTTATTCTTTAACCTATAACAATCTTCTGTGTCGTGTCCTTGGATTCTCGAGTGGTAAGAGCATCGCTTGTTTCCATCAAAATTACGAGGGATTGGATCAGAAAGTTTTCCTTCAATTGGTCGCAGCACTCCCGCTGTCCTCAACCTCTCAAACAATTGGGCATAGGGTTCAGCAATTGGTGTGTAAATGCGAGCATTTCTAGCTTCAAGATTTGGACGTGGTCTCGGTACATATGCTGGTCTATTTTGGTGGATTGGTGCTTGGAAAGGGACATATAGTCTTAGAGGATTTTGGTATGCTGGTGTTCGGGGTGGACTATTGTGTTGTTGGGTATTATACACTGGGTAAGGGACGTATGAAGCATGCGCAACAATTTGGGGATTATTGGGGTACCGGTGGGACGGTCCTCCTTGTTGGAAAGTGACAACTGAAACATCATCCATTTTCTTTTTTATGCCGCCAATGGAACCCAATTGTATAGCCCTACTTGCGGCTTGCAATGCGACCATAGACTGAATCTTCCCAAATTTAACACCCTCCTCTATAAAGTCTCTCATCTTGACCAATTCTGCAAATTTCTGACCCATCATTGACATTATCTTGTCGAAGTAGACACCTTCTTGAGCTCGAATAAAGTGCTTCGAGAGCTCACTCTCATCTAGTGGTGGTTGCACCCTTGCGGCCTCAGTTCTCCAACGTCATGCATATTCTTGGAAATTCTCAGATGGCTTCTTCTGTATATTGGCCAATGAGAATCTGTCACCAGTAATTTCAGTTTTGAATCTGAAACGAGTCATGAAGTCCTCATCCATTTCCTGCTAGTCACACCATTTGCGATGGTCTTGGTGGGTATACTAGGTCAATGCTTCTCTAGATAGACTCCGGATGAACAACTTCATCCTTAGCTTCTTATTTCTCCCTACACCAACTAACTTGTCACAGTATGCCCTTAAATGTGCATGAGGGTCACCTTTTCCATTGAACATGTCAAACTTCGGTGGTTTGTACCCTACCGGCATGTCAATGTCTGGATGAATGCACAAGTCATCATAATCCAGACTCTCTGTTCCTCTAGTAACTTGTAAGTTTTTCAATGTCTTTCTTAGACCTTAAAGTTGGGCATTTATCGATGCATCTTCTTTCATCTGGGTATCTTTCTCTATTTCTTCATATTAATCGACCTTATACGGGACATTAACCACTGCTGGCATTGTGAAGGTAGGAACTCGAGCGGCATATATGGGTGGAACATGTGGCTCATAGGGAGCGGTGACATATGCCCCAAGTATCTGCTGTATTGTTGGTATGGTAGGATCGCGATTGGAAAGGTCGGGAAAGGTCCTAACTGCAGTTGGAGAAGCTGGTGGAACTTGACCGTGAGCAGGAGCGTGTTGAGTTTGTTCTGGCTGATTTGGCAAGTCGGTAGAAGGCAGGTCAGCCTTCGCGAAGTAGATAGGCGCCTTGAAAGTAGGGAAAGTGGTAGCCGACAGTTTGGCCAAGTCTCGTACTTGGCGTAGTTCTTCTCTCAAGATCTCGAGTTCTTACTCCATGCAAGCCATTTTCTCTTCATTTTGGATGTCTATCATGTTTCAAGAACCTTCGGGGTTCTCAATAGGTATCATTATGTTTGCAGCAACGTTGAAGTCATCTTTATCAATCATCTTTCGTTTGATCGAAAGTTGTATCGTGAGTCAGCCAGTTTGCAAGTCGACACAAATCAACGTACTTTTGGGGATAAATGATGAAAAAAGAAAAGAAAATAAAGAGAAAGGAAAACTATGTTAGTTTGGAAAATATGGAAGGATGTAACAAATATAGAAGTGTAACACATAGATACGCCAATTTGGCGACATTCAAAACGCGTCTTAATGTAGAACCTCTTTTTTACCTGAGGTAGACTTACGTTGCAATCAGTTTGATAATAAATTATCCATTTAAGCACATTTTAGATTTGGAGTAAACATAACTTCATTGATTAAGGTAGTCTTGGATGTTACATTAAGGTAGGCAATCAGAAACCTAAGAAATGAAAGTACGGGGGCCATAAGGCATACAAGTGGGATATGTCACATGGCATTTTGAGGAGCTTATGAAAAGAGTTCAAAGAAGAAATACGAATCTACGGCCAAGTTGGAGGGATCATCATCGTCATCTTCCCCATCATGAAATAGCCCTAAGTGGTACTCTGGAGACTCGTCGGGGCCGCGTTCGGGAGACATGTCTATCACCCTTCCATCTCTTGGGTCATAGATGTTAGAACCCATTTCAGAAACCTCCATGTGGTCTTCTTCTGGGTCTTCTTCGGGATCCTCTTGTGGGTCTTCTCCCGAGTCTTCTTCAGGATCCTCTTCCGGGTCTTCTTTCTTCTTCTTCTTCTTCTTCTTCTTCTTCTTCTTCTTCTTCTTCTTCTTTTACCACCTGGATCAAATAATCGATGGATCCGAGAACAATCTAATTATACATGGATGTGGCGAATCCCATGCGAGGAAGCACTGATTCTCTAATCCAATCAATATGTTAGTTGTCTACAAACCCCCAATGCCCGTGTACGTTTGGATGAGCCATATGACTCACAGTATTCCTCCAAGCATAATACTCCGTCGTGCACCATTTTTCCTCTCTTATTTCCAAATCGATTGTGTATTCCCACTCGGCTTGCAGATTTCTTATCCGTTCCAGCGAAACTAAAGTGAAAGCATCTTCATGTGACCCCATGATTGACCATAACAGAATGTCTTGGATTACTCCAAATTGTCGCATAACCCAAAGAGGTGCATATGGTTGAATGCCCCTCAACCCAATTAACTCGATAAAGAAAAAATATCGAGTCCTTGCAAACGTCACTTCTCTTATCCAAGAAAACTTCCACTGGATGGCATCTCTTGTAAGGTTGTTCAGAAATGCGCACCACTCTTCTCTTCCTGTCGGCGCACCCATCCAATTTTGGAGACGATCTTCATGGCTTTCGATCCTATTACGTGCATCTATGTAGATATCCAATTGTGGATCACGAAGACAGAAATGTTCTCTAGCCCAAATTTGTAGTAGCATACTGCATCCCTCGAAGAAGTTGTGCCCCCTAATGCTGGCTGTCATCGAACGAAGAACTTCAGTGAGGATCATGGGCACCAAAGAAAATCTTTGTGGATCGTTGAAGGTGTTTATAACCATCGGCAATATGATGATATCGACATAATTGGACCTTATCGGGAACACCATAACTCCCAGGAAAGCCATATCGAATACTCTTGGCCTCATATGTTCCCATTCTCCGTGAATACATTCAAAATCACGCTGATATTCATAATAACCTTCCGAACGCCCAAACCTCTGAAAGAGATAGTCTAACTCGACCTGTCCGTCGTCCACATATCTCAATGACCGAAATATATGCAGGTCAAGAAGACTTAGAAAATCACCAGTACAGATAACTGACGGGATCATCGGTAGCCTCCCTCTAATCGGTAGCTCGATTAGACTACTGAACTCCTCTAGTGTAGGAGTGATCTCAAAATCCAGGAATTTGAAAGTTACGGTGCTCGGTTCCCAAACCCCATTAATTTAGTGACAAAGACCTTATCACACTGTGTCCCCAGAAGTGACAATAATGCTCCTAAGTGCCCTCGAATCTCAGGCACGTGTATCCTCCGGATATTTTGCCACCAATTCTGTAGAATACGGGGCGCTGAAACGACCATTTGGATATTCGAAAAGTCTTGGTTGATGTTCATCTGAAAAGAGAGTAAAGGGTGTAATGAGTTTATTTGCTTCAAATATGTTAAGTGTTTAAATTTGGATAATTTATATCAATTTCACACAAATTTTATGTCGTCGAGTTTTAAAGAAGAAACTCATTGACATTTGGGTGGTTTCCTAAATGCAACGATAATACCATATATTGTCTTGCCTAAGGCTATGCAATATGACCTATTTTAAGAGTAATATTTTTTCCTAGATGATTGAGAGTGAGACTGAGTAATTGCAAAAATATGCACTATCTTAATTGCACCAACTCTGAAACTAAGGAATCTAAAGAGAGTTTCGGAGGAATGCATGTACACCCATCGCGTGTACAGTGTGTGCGTGTACAGACAAATACTCGATTGAATGTGCAAATGACAGTGTGGGGAAAACAGTATCATATAGTGTTTTAAAACAAATAAAGAACACAAGCTTAGATTTCTCTTGGACCTTTCAGTCAAAACAATATATCAATTCGGTAAAGCAAACAAGCAAAAATAAACAAGTAATAAAAAGTATTATTCCCAAATTATGTTTTCTAAGGTTAAAACCTAAGTAAGTCCCCAGCAGAGTCGCCAAGTTGTCGCACCCCATTTCGAATTAGCCAAAACAGTTCACAACATAATATGGCTGACACTCTGATTTTGAAAGAAAATTGTTTTTGTTTTAGAGTCACCACCTAAATTTTAAGGAAAATATTAGAAAAACCATTTTTAAAACATGTAAATGTAAACTCTGTTTTGATTTGCGAAACTAATGAGATTCTGAGTATGGGTTTTGGTTACTCGAGGGGAAGGTATTAAACATCCCTCAGAGTCTATCCGAAGATAGTCCTTAAATTCAATTTAGGATAATATAATTAGGAAAACTTGTTTATTTATTTTCTTAAAAATCAATGGTAAGTAAATTTTGTTAGTTTAAGAAAAGAGTAAAATACAAGGTACGACATATGTATGTCTATTAAATAAAATTAATAGTAGTATGTTTATCATACGGTAAAAAATAAATGAATGAAAGTACTAAAAATGTATGACAATTGTATATGTTTAAAAATATAGATATGTCTTATATAAATGTATCCAAAATAAATGTTGAATTCAAAGGGTATATAAATTTATTGTTTAATTTATATATAGAATTAAGACGTGAAATAAAATAAAATAAAATGATATAGTAGTCGAGTTGCAAACATGTAGTAAAATAATGTGTATGTTAAAGTGTATGGATTTATAAATTATATATAAAAAATAAATAAGTAACTTTTGTAAAATTGGTAGTATGTATGAGAAAGAAAATAATATGAAGTGTAACAAAATAATAAGTTACATATAGAGACATAAAAAAAAGGATTTGTACCTTTTTGAATATGACATATATATGTATGTACCTTGTATTTTGAACCTGTCGGCATATCTAAGATCTTGAAAACAGCATGTTAAGAGATTAAAATATTTTAGCAATATGTGTTTTATAAAATAGAGATAGTAATAATAGTAAATATAATTTCTTCACAAAGAGGTGATGTAATAAATAAAATAAAATGGGCCTAACTATTGAGACTTATTCTATAGTTAATTATTTATTTTTTGTTAAAAATATATAGGTCTACTTTATTATTTATATTTTCTAAAAAAATACATACATTTCCTAAAAGGTAATTATTTTCGTCTTTAAACTAATCTCAAAGTCATTTTGGGAGTCTTTAAATGAAGAGTTTTTCTTAACATAAAGGCCTAAGTGAGGGTCGATAAGTAAAGCCAATAAATATTTTGGTCCATCTCGAAATAAATAAATTAAGCCGGATGTATCTTTCAAGACTAAAAAAATGGGTAATAATTCTAGCAAGCCTTATATCATCCGTTTTGGCCTTTTAAAATCACGTTTCTTCTTCCTTTTTGAAAGTAGTGTTTGAACACACCTTTGGATTCAAACTATTGCGCTTTTAAACTCTCAGAGTATAGTGGTTAGTTCCAAAAAATTATACTTTTAAATTCCACAAAATGATATTCGAAACTAGAAGAAAAAGACCACATTTTTACACAAAAAAAATATCCACGATTTTTAAGCTGAAAATCTGTATTTTTGAACCTCAAAATTTGCATCATAAGACTCTCATAACAAACCATTTTTTGCCCCAAAAATACACCTTTTTTTTTTGCATCTAAAATCTACACTTTAAAAGTTGCAATTTTTACCTAATGAAATCTGGAATTTTTTGTGCTAAAATCTGCACTTTTTTACCTTAAAAAAACCTTCATTTTCAAGTTTAAATTTTACACTTTAAGCCCACAGAAGAGTTGCATTTTGAGCCTCAAAACCTGTAGTTTTACCATCAAAATTTGGACTTTCTAATGTCAAAATTCTGCACTTTTTGAACTCAAAACACTACACTTTGAGACCCAAAATACCAAACTTTATGTTGCTAAACTTGTATTCTAAACACTTGTTTATGAAAGAAAAATCTGAAAATAAGTTCACAACATTTGAAAACATTATTCCCAAGTGAACTCCTTTAAAAGATGTGTTTTCATAACTACCAAAATTTGTCAAGAACAAATAAAACTTAGTTGAAAAAAAATGTCATTCTAAACTAAATAACTATAATAAACCCAATATCTAAAGGGAAGCAAGGTGGGCAACTATGTCTTACCACCGTTTTTAGTTGATTCATACAAACCCAAATAAAATAAAAGCATAGCATAAATATAGAGGAAATACTCATGGGTAAAATGTTAGCCAAAAGATAACAACACATATTTGATATAAAGAACGTGAAAACTTTGAACTGAGAAGGAAACATTAGACACTATTGACGCAATGAAGGATGCTAGACACAAGCAATAACGTAGGCGAGCACAAATATGATTTGGACAGATGAATATAGTCGTATCACAACTCTAAATGTGCTCCCGAGTGTACATGTGAAATAAACAAAAGGAGAGAATTAGTAAATGAGATTCGAAACTTGTGAGAAAGCACATCAAAATAGATTCTACCTTGCCATCTGTTAACCCAAATTCAGGCTTACTTATTCCGGCTATCAGACTCCTGGAAAACATGTTTTTTACAAATTCATATCCCTCCAAATTTTATGTATAGTAGTTTGGAGCTTCAATGTTCAGGAATATATATTTTTATGTCATCAAACAGGTTTAAGCATGTCTACAACTGCCTACGGAAGCATGAGACTATATATTTTTCTTTGAGTCCAACAAAGGAAGTCAAACAATATTATCACATGTAGCTTATAAGGAACAAAAGAGCATACTGTAAATTGTCTTGGTAATAATAATATTATATGTATAACAGTATGAAGTGTATATGCATTTATTTATTTTTTAGAATAAAGGTGTACACATTTAAAGTTAGGGTGAACAATTTTATGATAAAAAGAGATGAAGGCTTTGAAAGAACTCCAAATAGTAACAAAACTAGGATGGAATGCATATGCACTGAACATATCTATGCTGAAGTTCGCATTGGTGTTGGGCTTGCATTTCCTTACCGGATACAAACATAGAGAACTCATAGTTAATTACGGACCATTTCTTAAACCGATAAAAAACTTAGCATTTATGAAACTCTTGACAACAGGTTATTCAAAGGCACATGAACACTTAAGTAAATGTTTCAATTCGTCATTATAGGAGAGGAAATTCCATGACTATACTACTTAATCAAATATAATAAACTATCATCATTGAACTAATATGCTGGTAGCGGACTGTATTACGTAAACACACTTAGCATGCATTAATAAGCTGATGAATACATTCTTATCTAGTGTCCTCGACTTCACATGAACACGGGTAGATTTATTACATGCCAATACTCATGAGAGAGAGGAGAAAAATGCAGTAGTTCAATCCAATATAAAGCTATCATGGGATCCTTCTAATTACTTAGGCGAGATATGAGAACAAGGAGAGAAACTTGTCAAAATTTCAGAAAATGAAGTATTCAGGGGATCAAAGAGAACAACTAATTTAAATTCCAAATAACAAGTGTAAGGACCTCTTGAATCTGATCAAATTCATGTGTAACTAATTCTTAGTTTACCTAATATGAACTAGCATGTACAATATGCTAAACAAATGAGGGCAGAACAGACTCAACATCAATTAATTTTATCATATTCTAAAGGTCATCTACATATTCATAATTCAACCTTGAGCCTATTACGTAATGGCTCTTTTCTAAAAATAAATAAATAGGAACAATGTAATTTCTACTGGCACACTTCACTCTAAAAGAAATAAGCATTGCAAAGACACATGGTTCATACAAAGTTAATAACTTGCAAAAATCAATATAAAACTCACACAAATGTCCAAAGAAGCAGCAATTTAGATAGGTGCTCAACATTTAATCATGAATAATAACAACAAAAGGTGACATATACTAACCTTATGTAGAGCAGCAACCAGGGNAAATGTCCAAAGAAGCAGAAATTTAGATAGGTGCTCAACATTTAATCATGAATAATAACAACAAAAGGTGACATGTACTAACCTTATGTAGAGCAGCAACCAGGGGATTTGACGTCAAGAGATTTCAACTTCGAACTCGAACTTCAAATCGAATTTCAACACTAGAACAGACTCGCTAGATTGTTGTTGGGTCTTTTTTTTAATCAATTCTTGGATTTTCTCACTGATTTTTTGATGAGTTCTTCTTTGTTTTTTTTCCCAATTGTTTTTGGATGTTCATGGATGATTTTTATGAGAACCAAATGGTTCCCTTTTATAGCCAATTTGGGCAATAAGAATTCAAATTTTGAATTTTTGGAAACACCACTCTCAGAGTAAACATCAAAGTAATCATGCCGGAGAAGAAAATCTCTCAAAAATTGACCTTTTTAGGTCGATTTGAGAGGGTTGAGCGACTGATGTGCCATTTTTCGGCGGCACAGAGCCATTCTTCTGACAGGAGGATTGGGGGATCACGTGGGGGGTGATGGGCGAGCAGCCTGTAGTGCATGAGGAGGGAGCGTCTCTTCCGTTTTCTAGGTTGAGGCATGAAAAGATTGGCTAGTGTAGGCATCTGATTTCTGGAAAAGGAAGGTCGGTGATCTTTATTTTTTTGGAGAAGATGAAGGTGTGAACGTGATTTTGGAATAAGTAGGGCGGCGGTAGGTGTCTTTTAGGAGAGGAAAAGTCTTGCTCATTTTGGGTTGTCTGATCGTTTGATTGAATTGTCAAAATTAATCAGGTGTTAAATAAATAAATAAATAAAATAAATAAATATTATATATATATATATATATATATATATATATATATATAAAATGCTGAATTAAATTGGTCCCTTAGATTAAATCGGATAGTTGGGATCGAATCTAAAGAAACACAATCCATGTGCTTCTTATGTGGCACGCGCGGATTGGACGAGTTAAAATAAATTGGATTGCCAAATTTTCTCAAATTAAATTCATTTAAATTATAACCCTTTGCTTATTAAATAACCATAATTTATTAAATTAAAAAACAATAATTTGCAAGACTAGCTTATTTGATAAAATTAGTCATTCTAAAAGAAAATTAATATAAATTAGTAACTCATTAATTAATTAAGCCTTCCTAATTTGAAAAATGTCAAGAAAAATATTCATCGCAATTATAGAAATTATATTTAATTGAAAAAATCGAGCTAACCCTTAAGAAAAATATTCATTTGATGTGAAATCTAAAAATAATAATATATTTAATTTTTATAAAAAATCGTATTTATGAAATAAAATAAATAATAATTAAAAATATTTTCGTATTCCTTTGATTTCGTAACATATATATACTTTTTTATTTTTATTTTTATTATTATTATTGTTATTAAAACTTTAGTTAAACAAATATGGAGAGCTAAAATTGGGTGTGAACACGAAATGTGAGCATGAAGAGCTTACCTTTAAGGTTTTACAAGCCCTACGTAGGAATCCAATCACATGTGGAAAGAATTCACTACAATTTTAAGGACACTATTACTCACAATATCCCAGACGTCAATCACTACTTTAGTAGATACTTATTCTATCTCTCAACCTCTTAAAGAGGTGAACTCGAGTTCATCTTTTAACTTTATATACTCAATTACACTCGAGTGTAATAGCCTACTTATGTATACAAGTTGAATTTTTCATTTTAATCATCTTCCCTTTCTACTTGAATCTATCTGTTCCATATCAACTGTTTTCCTAGACATACACTTCATTGCCGAATCACTCATGACTATTAGTAACATGCTAAAGTAGCAACACCGATCGAAACTTCAAGAATCAGTCAAAGGTCAAAGGGTATTTCATTGAAAGTCATTTTAACCTTTCGGGGTCTAACACAATGAAGAAGTCGGGAACCATTCTTTCATTGACCCATTGATCACTTCATACACGTGGTATGAAACACGTGCTACAATGTTTACATATTATATTGGTGTATGTGTCTCATTCTTTCGATTATCCAACATCGTTCAGACCTTGGTCTAAATACCTCCAGATGTTTAACCCTAGTTTCTCTCTTAAGTGATCCTTAAATTCATTATCTTAGAGAAACGTTTGCCTGGATTATAAAACAAGTCATAATATGGTGGTGAAACTCAACTCTTCATGTTCCTCAACGTAAGAGGCGATTGCTCGTGTGAGAGAGCCAATCTCGCGACTTGTTCGACACACTTTATTTCCTACAAAATATCACATGCATATTATATTTGAATATAAATCCAATAGTATTATATATAAGAGAATACTATAACAATCAAGTTATTTTACAATACTGAAATATCATCAAATCCTATACAAATCTAGAACCTTAGCATGTTTTTCAAACAAGTCTCTAGAAATGGCCTTATAAAAGGATCATCTATCATTTTACGTGTAGGAATGTATTGTAAAGCTATTTCTCCTATTGTCACTACGTCTCTCACAAATTTCTACTTGATGTCAATGTGTTTGGTCTTGCTGTAATACTTAGGATCCTTCGTGTATGCGATAGCCGCTTAATTCTCACAATATAGAATCATGGTACCCTTAGAATTCTTTGCAATACTCAAATGCTCAAAGAATGTCTTTAACCAAACAACTTCTTGTACTGCAGACGCATAAGCCATGAATTCAGATTCCATGGTTGAAAGAATTGTACAAGTTTGCTTCTTACTTTTCCATGAAATAGCACCACTATTTAGTAAGAAAGCATAACCGTATGTTAATAATTTATCATCACGGTCACTAGCCCAATCAACATCTGTATAACCTCTTATGAATAAATCAGATCCACTATAACACAGTGTATGATCTGCAGTTCCCTTCAGGTATCATAATATTCTCTTTACTGCTTTCCAATAATCCCTTCCAGGATTGGATTGAAACATGCTAACTAGACTCACGTCATAACAAATGTCTGGGTGAGTACACATCATAGCATACATCAAACTCCCGACAACACTAGAATAAGGAACTTGAGACATGTCTTCCTTTTCTTTTTCAGTCTTTGGACACCTTTCAAGGCTTAAAGTTTCACCCCTTGCTACAAGAGTATCCATGAATTTGCAACTATTAATTCAAAAATGTTCCAATATTTTCTTTATGTAAGTTTCTTGAGATAAACTCAAAAAATTTCTTAGAACGATCTCTTTGGAGCTTAACACCCAATATATAGTCTGCTTCACCCATATCTTTCATATCATATGATTTTGAAAGTCATGACTTGACAGTTTTCACATACTCCAAATTATTTCCAGCTAATAAAATATCATCTACGTAAAGAGAAAGAATTACAAAATTTTCATTGGAATTTTCACATAGATGCAATGATCTTCATCGATCTTGGTGAAATCAAATGACATCACCTCCTTGTGAAATCTCACGTGCCACTGCCTTAAAGATTGCTTTAGGCACTAAATTGATCTTTTCAATCTACAAACTTTCTTTTCTTGACCTTTAACAACGAAACCTACTGGTTGTTCCATGTAGATTTCATCGTTTAGTTCTTTATTGAGAAAAGTAGTCTTCACATTCATTTGGTGTAATTCTAGATCTAAACGTGCAACAATAGCTAAAAGTAATCAAATGGAAGTAAACTTCACAACTGGTGAAAAAGTTTCCTCATAGTCTATTTCCAACTTCTTGAGTAAAACATTTTGCCACCAACCGTGCTTTGTGTCTTTCTATTGACCTATATGATTTACGTTTAACTTTAAGAATCCATTTATTCCCAATAGTTTTACATTCCTTAGGAAGGTCAACTAGATCCCAGACTTAGTTGGTTTTCATGGACTCTAATTCTTCTTTCATCGCTTTTAACCATTCATCTTTTTCAGGGCTCGATAAGGCTTCAGTTACAAAATTAGGTTCATCCGCTTCTGTTAGAGATACCAAGAAAACATAATTCTCAATCTCATAAGATCGTTTAGGTACACCTTTTCTTGTACTCTTACGTATTTGAAGTTCGGATTTCGCTATAGTATTTTAGGATTCATAACCCCCACTTGGACCAGGAATCATTTCTTGATCCATTGAATTATCAAGTGTGTTTGACAACATTACCTGATCTTCTGAATTCAACATTTCGTAAAGAGGCTCAACCTCATCTATTTTACCTTTTTTGGGAAAATCATTTTCCAAAAATCTGACATCTTGTGATACAATTTCAGTAATACTTCCAACCTCCCGTTCATCGATGAACACATACCCTTTGGAGCGTTCATAGTACCTTATAAAGATACATTTCTTTCCTTTTGGACTTAGTTTACCAAACTCACTAAAGCGATCTTCAATATATGATGCACAACCCCATGGTCATAGATCATTCAAGTATATTTTATGACCAGTCCAAAGTTCATAAGGAGTGGAAGAAACTGATTTAGAAGGCACTTTGTTCAATATGTAAGCCGCAGTCAATAATGTATCTCTCCGAAAAGAGATAGACAAATTTGCATGCGCCATCATTGATCTTGTCATGTCCAATAGTATTTTATTCCTTCTTTCAGCTACACCATTTTTTTGAGGTGTATAAGGAGTAGTTAACTGTCTGATAATACCCTTTTCAGCACATAATTCTTCAAATTATTTTGACAAATATTCACATCATCGGTCAGTTCTTAAAGCTTTTATGATTTTATCTAATTAATTTTCAACTTCATTCATATATCTTTTAAAGCACTCAAGTGCTTCAGATTTATGAGAAATCAGATAGACATAACCAAAGCGCGTGAAATCATCAATAAATGTAATGAAGTATGTAGAACCCGACCTTGCCCTCACATTCATTTGACCACAAATATCAGAATGAGTTAATTGAAGTGGGAACTCAGCTCTCTCAACCTTCCTATATGGTTTACACGTAAACTTTCCAGCAAGACAATTTTCACAAGTTGACATATCAATTTTGGTAGAAGAACCTAAATGTCCTTCTTTTGCTAACCTATTCATTCAATCTTGCCATATGTGACATAATCTTGCATGCCATTTAATAACATCAATATCATTGTTACTGAATAACATGACTTTACTCAATGATCAACATAATAGTCATAAGTTGAAGGATTACAATCTAATACGATAAAGTGGTCATAATGAAGTCCAAAACCATATAAAATATTATCTAGAGTTATTCTAACACCATTACAACTAAAAAACAAATCAAAGCCAACGTCTAAAACAACAGACACAGATACTATGTTTTGTTAAATCTTTGGAGCATACAGAACATCATGCAACATCAAGGAACAACCACCACGCAAGTCTACTTTGCAAGTGCCTATTTCTTTGACTTCCAGTTTAGCATTATTTTCCATGTAGATCCATCTTGGTTTAGATGAAACTTGACGAAACTCCACAAACACTTCTCGATCTCGACTCATATGGTCAGTGGATCCCGAGTCTACAATCCACATAGGATAAGATTCAGTTAGTAAAGAAATGCTAGAAACATATGTAGCATTTAGAGATGCGTTTGGAAATGCTATGTTTTTCAACTCGTTTCATTCACGAGCAAAGTGTCCCATCACTTGGCAATTATAGCACTTAATTGTGCTCTTGTCTATTTTCTTGAAGAACCATTTTCCTTTCTTCGAATTAAGCTTCTTCTTTTCTTAGAGGGTCCTTTTCCGGTCTCTTTGTCTTTCCCATTGTTTTTCTAATTCTTCTTGTGTTTGAAGCCTGAAGATTTTGTACCACTTGACTCTGTCACAAAGGCATTAGAAGTCGCTTTACCAACACCAAGCTGCTCATCTTCAAGTTCAACATGGCAAGAAACATTTGAAAATGTATTATTTTGGGAAGACACCGAATCACTACATGAATGTGTTGTTTATCTGAAAGAACATGACCAGCACTCTTGAGTTGAGCTATCATGTTTGACATCACCCTTAGGTGTTGTTTGACATTTTGAGCATGACGCTTTATAAGTGTCATATCTTGATAGTTACTGTCAGAGGCAGGTTACAAACGTATTCACATACGTTCCTCGCAAATGTACCCACATAACATGAGTAGTAGGAAATTCCTCACATTCATATATGAGGTCATCAACCACAAAACTAACTATTATTCCACGTGCAGTGGAATTAGCCTTTTTCCAAACTTTATAAGCTTCAAGGTATCTTCTGTGTTGTGCAGTGATTCCCTCTTCTAGCTGATTTAAAATATGATTTATACCTTTGAGCACATTTTGTTCTTCTAGTACATACCATATTTTACTACTCCAAATGTTGTAATTGTCATAGTTCAATTTTTAACCTTTGTTTAAGCCAGTAATGATAACTTTTATGCCATGACTGTATTTGAGAGGCAATTAGGCAAGTATTAGCTATGTATGTGACATACACATTCAAGCAAATCAATTCTCATAAAGGTTTCATATTTAATAGAAAATTGAAAAGACACGTACGTATTCAATCATCATCTATGAACTAAATACTTAACCAAAATTTAAAACTAATTTCTTAATGTGTATAATATATTTTAGACCATAATCACAAAGATTTACATGTCTAATAATCAAACATCATATGATAATGCACAGTAGAATAACAATCCACTAATCCATAAAAGAGGATAAAACTCAAATATTCATATTAAAACATAATCAAAGATGTTCATCACATAATTTGTAAAGAATAAACAACAAAATTCAATACTAAACTATGTTTATTTTGTGAAGTTTTACCCACTTAACTCTTATTTTTACCGTATACTTTCATAATGGTTCACTATCCCCAATTTCGACACAAGTTTCGTTCAGTTCATTATTCCAGTATTCTGGTAAGATTAATCCACATTCAAAAATATAACAAAAATAACTTAACTCCTTCCAAATTTTTCTTTTCACTGATTTTCAAGGAAAAATTAGACATACTTTATTTCTTTTTAACAACACAGTGAATACACAAGGAAGCAGCGCATAATGAGATCAATTAACGACAACTCTGATACCAATGTAAGATATATAGAGCAAAAACCGATAAGTTGTGGACCTTAATTTGCAGCGAAAGTAGTTGATTTTGCTATTTTGACAGGATTGCACTCAAGTCCCTCTTTGAATCTGTAACACCCTGTATGTTATATTATAACTACCAAAATGCAGGTTTCAGAAGTTGCAGGTGTCACCGATGGCCACCATCCATGGACCGTAGGGTGACCCACGGTTCGTTCTAGTGGTCTGCGAATGGCCACCTGCAACCCTCCTACGTCAACCCACGCTGGGACCTACGGACCGTAGTACGACCATGGTATGTGGTCCAGGGTCGTGGGTTAGCCCCTAGCTTTCAGTCCCAGAACCCCTCAAGAAAATTTGGCTAAGCGTAAACCAACACCAAGACCTATGGAACGTAGGCCAGACCACGGTCCATGGTCCAGGCCGTAGTCAGACCCCCAATTTTCAACTCCCAGAAGACCAGTCGATGGTTTACGGGACGGACCGTGGGTCAGTCCACAAACCATCGGTCAGTCCATCGGTTAGTCGCGACAACTTTTAAGTTAGGGGTTGTTTGGTCTTTTTCTTATCCGTTGGACAGCTAAACTATGTCGTTTAACCCCTAAACTACGTAGTTTTGATAATTTTTAGCCTAGTAAACGAATTAGAACCTAACCTAATCAATTATTCATAAAAAATTCATCAAACTTAGAGCAAAATTAGAGAGAAAGTCGACCAAACCCTAGTTAAAGAACGCAACAGGTTTTCATCAGTTTCATCCCCTAAATCAAAAGATTTCTCCATGGAATTCGTCACCAAGTATGTGGGATTTCACTGGTGGATTCCCTTCATCCACTAGGTACCTAGAATTCAGTAAGATTCTTGATTCCCTTCATATTATCTAGACCTAGGGTTTTGAGAATTTTAGCAAATTATTATGAATTAGTTACTTTAATATTACTAATCAGATTGTCATGATTTTAGTATTGTTTTGCGTAGGTTCTTTCGTAATTCAAAACCCTAGCTATGTAGTTCTTTTAGTTCATGAATTATACATGCTAGGTTAGTTATCTCAGTTCTACATGCCTCAGATTTGAATGTTTCATTATTAGTACATTAATGTTGCATTTTCAGTTAGCATGTTATTATTTTGAGCTATCCAGTATTACAGAAATTCAGTCATAAATTGTTAATTACATAATCAATTGGGAGTAGCTTAATACCGAGTGGACTAGGGTCAGTCACCCTCAAGTACCAGAATCACGTTCCCCGTAGGTTGTAAGTCCCCTCTGTGGGCATCAATTTAGTGATCACGCCAGTCATGCCTTTATACCTCTGGTAGGGTATATTGGGTCCTCTCGATGGGTCGTATACATCAGACTCCATATTTAGCTCATGTGATTTTATGTCGGTTATTAGTAGCTCCCTTACTATCAGACTCTATTGCATTGACCATGTTATCAGTTACAGTCAGATTTCAGTCTCAACATGTTATAAACTTGGTCATTGCCTTCGGTTAGTTCATGTTCAGTATTTCCAGTAAAACATCATGCTTATCTTATCTCATTGCTTAGTTACATGCTTTGTTCAGTTATGTTTATTGTTTAGCTTTACTCTATCATGCATGCTCAGTCCCTTTCAAGTACTGACGCATGCTCTGAGCTACATCTTTTTGTGATGTAGGTTTAGGTCATCAGCTTTCAGATCACACATAGATCGGTTCCCGATCTTTAGTTCAACAACATTAGTGGTGAGTCCTCATTCTTTGAGGACGATTGACATAATTATCTTTTCTATTTTTAGTCTTTAGTTTCAGTTTTTCTAGATTTAGTTATGGCATGTCCCAGCATTTCTAGTCAGTTAGAGGGTTTATTTCAGACATAGTTAGATTCAACTTTAGCATTTGAGTTTGACCTTCAAGTTGTTGTTAAACTCTCAATTATTACATATATTTAGATAGTCTATGGGTATTCCACATTATTTCAATTTATCTTATGATTTAGCTTCCGTACAATATTTCCATACTTCAGTTTATTAAGTATGCTTATGACATGCCAGCAGGGTTAGCTTGGGGTCACTTGTGATCCTAGGTCCCGTGTCCCTGTCTTGGGGGTAGCTTTGGGGCGTGATAAAGTTGGTATCAGAGCACTAGGTTTAAGTGTCCTAGAATGTCTGAAAATCCGCACTAAGTAGAGTCCTTTTCATGGTGTTAAGTGCACCACTTCTAATGAGATGGAGGCTACGAAGTGTTTTAGGAAAACTTCACTTTCTTGATATTCTTGTCGTGTGCAATGTATGATCTAATTCCTCGTTTCTAACTCAACGTTATGTGTTTCAGATCATGCCTCCTCGTAGAGCTTATAGAAGGAATGCTCATGNAAAGCCGCGCTAAGTAGAGTCATTTTCATGGTGTTAAGTGCACCACTTCTAATGAGAGGGAGGCTACGAAGTGTTTTAGGAAAACTTCACTTTCTTGATATTCTTGTCGTGTGCAATGTATGATCTAATTCCTCGTTTCTAACTCAACGTTATGTGTTTCAGATCATGCCTCCTCGTAGAGCTTATAGAAGGAATGCTAATGCATGTAATGCTAACGCAACTCCTCCCAGATCAATAAGTTTCGAATGCAGAGTCTCGGAATGCCATTCAGCTTTTGTCTCAGAGTGTGACCAACCAGAACAACTAGCAGGTTCCAGTTCCTGCAAATGCTAGTGGTGGATCAGCGGTAGCTAGGGTCCGTGACTTTGTTAGGATGAATCCGCCAGAGTTTCTAGGGTCGCAGATTGGTAAGGATCCCAAAAACTTCATAGATGAGGTCAAGAAGATCTTTGGGGTGATGCAAGTGACTGGTAACGATAGGGTAGAGTTGGCATCCTACCAACTTAAGGATGTGGCTCACATTTGGTTCACTTAGTGGAAGGAAAGCAGGGGTACAAATGCAGTTCCTATTACTTGGGAGTGTTTTAGTGAAGCTTTTCTGGAGAGATTCTTCCCTAGAGAGTTGAGAGAGGCAAGAGCTCAGGAATTCATGAACTTGAGGCAAGGTAATATGACAGTCCAAGAGTACGGCCTCAAGTTCACCCAACTCTCCAGGTATGCTCCTCACATGGTTGTCGATTCCAGGGCTCAAATGAACAAGTTTCTATATGGGGTATCCGATTTAGTGAAAACAAAGTGTAGAAATTCTATGTTGCTGGAAAATATAAACATCTCTAAGCTCATGACTCATGCTCAGCAAGTTGAGGGAGATAAGCTTAGGGAACATGCTAAGGATATTAAGAAGGCTAGAATAGGCAACTATGAGTATTCTCAACAGAAATTGGGTGGTGAAAATTGCTCACAGTTTCAGCAGAAGTCTTCAGCTCCAGCACCTTCACCAGCTAGTGTTCCATCTTCCAGGTTTTGACAGGATCAGAAAGGTAGGGTATCAAGATCGAAGTCTCAGGGGAGTATTTCAGGCACTAGAACCTACCTAATGTGCCCAAAGTGTGGCAAGAACCATCCAAGCGAGTGTCTTGCAGGAAAGGAATGATGTTTTGGGTGTGGTCAGGCTGGTCACAAGTTGAGAAATTGTCCTTCTTCTAAACAGGGCCAAGAAGGCAATAATGGTAGGGCTTAGTCTACAACTTCAGCAGCACCATCAGGTCACCCGACTCAGCAGGGTAACTCATCTGGTACAAGTGGCAGACAACGCCAAAACAAGTTGTATGCTCTTCAGGCTTGCTAGGATCAGGAAGATTCTCCTGATGTAGTCACTGGTACGTTACGAATTTTTAACTTAGATGTTTATATTTTGTTAGATCCAGGGGCTACTCTCTCCTTTGCAACTCTTTATATAGCAGTCAACTTCGGTGTTAGTCCAGAAACACTTTCAGATACCTTATCAGTCTCTACTCTAGTCGGTGACCCAGTTATAGCTAGACGGGTATACAGAAATTTTCCTTGTCACAGTTTCCCAGAAAGTCACCTCAGCAGATCTTGTAGAGTTAGAAATAGTAGACTTTAATGTCATTCTAGGCATGGATTGGTTACATTCCTGTTATGCATCAGTCGATTGTAGAAGTAGGATCGTTCGCTTTTAGTTTCCAAACGAACCAATCTTAGAATGGAAGGGTAGTAGTTTTGCGCCTATGGGTCGTTTCATTTCTTACTTTAAGGCCAGAAAGATGATCTCTAAGGATTATCTCTATCATCTAGTTCAGGTTAAGGATTCAAGCTCCGAAACACCAACTCTTGAGTCAGTTCATATAGTTAATGAGTTTCCAGAAATATTTCCAAAAAATCTTCCCGGAGTTCCTCCCGAAAGGGAAATCAACTTTGGAATTGATCTCCTCCCAGATACCCAGCCTATTTATATTCCTCCTTACAGAATGGCTCCAGCTGATCTTAAGGAATTGAAAGAGCAGTTGAAAGACCTTCTAGATAAGGGGTTCATCAGACCCATTATTTACCCATGGGGTGCACCAGTGTTATTCGTGAAAAAGAAAGATGGTTCTCTCAGGATGTGTATTGACTATAGGCAGTTGAACAAAGTCACAATCAAGAATAAGTACCCTATCCCCAGGATTGATGACTTGTTTGACCAACTTCAAAGTGCTAGCCATATCTCAAAGATAGACCTTATATCCGGTTATCATCAGCTCAGAGTCAGAGATAGTGACATTTCGAAAACAGCCTTCAAAACTCGGTATGGTCATTATGAATTTGTAGTTATGTCATTTGCACTAACCAATGCTCCTACAACTTTCATGGATTTGATGAACAGAGTGCTCAAGCAGTATTTGGACTTGTTCGTTATCGTCTTTATTGATGATATCCTCATTTACTGTAAGAATGAGGAAGAACATGCGGCTCATTTGAGGGTTGTCCTGCAAACTTTCAAAGATCGCCAGTTATTCGCTAAGTTCAGTAAGTGTGTGTTTTGATTGCAGTTTGTTGCTTTTCTTGGGCATATTGTGTCTAGCAAAGGGATCTAAGTGGATTCCCAGAAAATAGAAACAGTGAAACAATGTCCCAGGCCTACTGCTCCTACAAATATCAAAAGTTTCTTGGGTTTGGCTGGTTATTACATAAGGTTTGTGGAGGGATTTTCATCCATAGCTTCTCCATTAACTAAGTTGACTCAGAAAAAAGGTTTAGTTCTAGTGGTTAGATGATTGTGAGAAGAGCTTCACAAAACTGAAAACTAGGTTGACTACATCTCCTGTTTTGACTCTACCAGAGGGTTCAGACGGTTATGTGATCTATTGTGATGCATCCAGAGTTGGCCTAGGTTGTTTGTTGATGCAACGAGGTAAGGTTATAGCTTATGCTTCTAGGCAACTTAAGGTACATGAGAAGAATTATCCGACTCATGACATCAAGCTTACAGCAATGGTGTTTGCACTTAAGATTTGGAGACATTACTTGTATGGTGTTCACGTAGATGTGTTCACAAACCATAAGAGCCTTCAGTATGTGTTCACCCAGAAAGAGTTAAATCTTCGCCAGAGGAGATGGCTTGAATTCCTCAATGATTATGATATGAGTGTGCTTTATCATCCTTGTAAGGCCAATGTAGTAGCAAATTCTCTTAGTAGACTATTTATGGGTAGTGTAGAACATATTGAGAAAGAAAGGAAAGAACTAGTACAAGATGTTCACATGTTTGCTCATTTGGGAGTTCGCCTTATGAGCATATCAAATGGTGGTGTAACCGTTTAAAATGGGTCAGTATCTTCATTGGTAGCGGAGGTTAAGGAAAAACAAGATAGTGATCTGATATTGCTTCAACTAGGGTACAGTTCATCAGCAGAGAGTTGAGGTTTTCTCCCAAGGGGGAGATAGTGTCCTTCGCTATCAAGGTCGATTATGTGTTTCTAAGGTAGGTGAGTTGAGACAGCAGATTCTTGCAGAAGCCCATAACTCTAGGTATTCTATTCATCCAGGCGCCACTAAGATGTACTGTGATCTGCAAGAAGTCTTTTGGTGGAATGGTATGAGAAGGGATATAGCGGATTTTTTGGCTAAGTGCCCTAATTGTTAGCAAGTCAAGGAAGAACATCAGAACCAGGAGGTATGACTCAAGAGATCAACATTCCCACTTGGAAGTGGGAAGTGATCAACATGGACTTCATTACAGGTTTACCTCGTACTCGCAGACAACATGACTCCATTTCGGTGATAGTTGACAAAGTTATTAAGTATGCGCGCTTTTTGGCTGTTAAGACTACAGATTCGGCAGAGGACTACGCCAAGCTTTACATTAATGAGATAGTAAGGTTGCATAAGGTTCCTTTGTCTATCATCTCAGATAGAGGTCTTCAGTTTACCTCTCATTTCTAGAAGTCATTTCAGAAAGGTCTTTGTACTCAGGTTAATCTTAGCACAACATTTCATCCACAGATGGATGGTTAGGCAGAGCGTACCATTTAGACCTTAGAAGACATGTTGAGAGTTTGCGTGATCGATTTTAAGGGTAGTAGGGATGATCACCCTCCTCTTATAGAGTTCGCCTACAATAATAGCTACCATTCTAGTATTCAGATGGCCCCTTATGAGGCATTGTCTGGTCGCAGATGTAGATCTCCGATTGGTTGGTTTGAAGTAGGCGAAGCAGCCTTGATAGGACCAAATTTGGTTCATGATTCCATGGAAAAAGTTCAGCTCATTAGAGATAGACTTAAGACAGCCCAGAGTCGCCAGAAGTCTTATACATATGTAAGGAGAAGGAACTTGGAGTTCCAAATTGATGATTGGGTTTTCCTGAAAGTGTTACATATGAAGGTGGTGATGAGATTTGGCAAGAAAGAGAAGCATAGTCCTAGATATATAGGCCCTTACAAGATTTTGAAAAGGATTGGTAAAGTGGCTTATGAGTTAGAGTTGATAGCAGAACTAGCAGCAGTGCATCTAGGTTTTCACATTTCGTTGTTGAAGAAGTGTGTGGGTGATCCAGCATCTATAGTACCTTTAGAAAGTGTGGTTGAAAGATAGTCTCACTTATAAGGATGTGCCAGTTGAGATTCTTGATCATCAGGTTCGAAGGTTGAGAAACAAAGAAGTCGTTTTAGTGAAGATTTTGTGGAGAAGTCAGTCCGTAGAGGAAGCTACTTGGGAAGCAGAAGCAGCCATGAAGGCCAAGTATCCTCACCTCTTTCTTTCCAATTTCATTCCAGCTTGAGGTAATAGTTCCTCTCCAGTTTTTTTCTAGTCATTCATGCGTAGATTCAATATTAGTATCTTTTCCTTCATTTGTTCTTGCATTTTCTTGGAACTTAGTTAAGCCAGAAATCAATTTCCAGTATTTAGTGGTAGGGTTTGTAACTCTTTCCCTCTATATTCAGCTAGTTTAGTCTCCATTTGAGGACGAACGTTCCTAAGGAGGGAGATAATGTAACACCTCGTATGCTAGAACTACCAAAATACAGGTTTCAGAAGTTGCAGGTGCCACTAACGAGCACCACCCACGGACTGTAGGATGACCCACCACTACTAGAAATTTGACTTACTGCAACGCTTATTTAGCAACGGTTACACAATCGTAGCAATAGATCGCCTATTACAACGGTTATAACTGTTGCAATATATCCTTGAATCTAATAAAACAATTCTTATAATAAACCGTGGCATCAACTCTATAACCATCCCTATAGTCTTTCTATGGCTACAAATTTTAGAATTGTGGCAATAGATGACTCTATGGCAACGATTATTTTAGGATAAATATTGTGCTTCTGATTTTTATCTGTAAAATATATATATTTCCCTCGCCTAAAATATATTTCCCTCCACTAATTTTGCAAAGCGCCAAAAATTTTCATCTCATTAAAAAAATCAAAAAGAAAAAAGCCCTTTCCCATAAAACCCTTTTTCAACCAAAGCACGCTATTTCCCAAATTCTCAGCGAAGTTCTTGGTGAAGAAAAGAACAACGAAACTTCTGGTGAAGAAATCTCTCTAGTGAAGCTCGTTGGTCTTCTTGGGCATTGGTATTTTTTACTTCAGTTGAAGCTCCACTGGTCTTCCGACAGCGATTTCTTGGATATAAAGGTGAATAAATTTTACATTTTCTCTGCTAGTTCATGATTTCTAAGTCCACATTGAATGATTTTTGAGAAATTTTAAAGAATAATATATTAGTTTGTCTTAAATCTATGTTATTTGTTCTAATCTAGGTCTGGCATATAATCTATTTGTGGGTTATAGTTTGTATTTCATGTTTGGTGAAGATTTGAGAACTCTCTAGCAAAAGTCTTTGAGAGGGTGAATTTCAATTTTATGAGAGAAATTTTGATTTGTAGTTGATTTTTTTCCCAAAATAACGCACAGGACATATTTCAGGTAAAAAAAAGTCTAAGATACTTGTCTTCTTTTTCTATACAATAAACTGAATATAATGGACTGATCAGATTTTAAAAACTCAAGTTACAAATTCACTAAAGAGGATTGTCCAAATTTTGTTTGTTTTCACAATCAGGTCATTCATATATACTTAGGCTTGAGCTCATTAACTAGGTCCAATTTTTTTCCATTTGTTACACCTCCCCATTTTCAGCATTAATATGCTCAGCTCGCCTTATATTCTCTGCTTCTTTTCCGTCTGTCTATTTATCACCTTCTGATGCACAAAAAATCTAACAGTTATGGCCCAAAGAGAACAAAATAATTTTATATCTTTAAAAAAGTACACAGTCTTTTGGCAATCAAGACTGTCCTCACAATGAATGTCCAAAGGGCCAACTTTGTTAATCGATGTTGAACAGAGACGGATGGGACAATGTATAAGTTGCTACTACAAGTGTTTTACTTGAATGGGACAATCTGTTACTTATTAAGAATGATTATGATTTTCCTTAAGTTACCATATCAGATTTGCTATGAAAGATTACTTGTTATTGAAAATTTATAAGTGAAGTTGATTTCATAACTGTTAATGAATAGAATTCAAACTTTTACTAATCATGTCATGTATCTGTGTAAATGAAAATTTAGATACTAAATAATGCAACAACATTACTAGTCAGTGGGCGAGTTGATAACTTAGCTGAATGAGTAGCAACACATCAATCTGGAAAAGCTCTCAATACTCTTAATCTTTGGGTTGGTGTTTCGACGGTAAGTCAAAATCATACTAGTGAAATACAAATTACTAAATTGTGAGCTTTTTTTGTTGGAGTAGAGAACAAAGAGATGGTGTCTTTCCATCCTCAATTCTTTTGAAACTTCAAGTATTAATTAGGGTATATTTTGTTCTTCATATTATTGGTCTGAGATATGCCTTATTTTTATTGAAGTCGATTAAGTAAAAAGTGTTGATTGATGCTATCTTGTCCTCAATACTTAAAGAAAATAAAACTTGAAGTTGCAATGATATAATTTTCTCATTTCTGTAGCAAATATGTTGGGCAAGAGTCGAGAGTTATTATTCCTACAATTTGTTTGTTGACAATCCACCCTAACTAGATAGTGTAGAATATTGGAATACTATTTTCCTATAATTAGTTTTGCTTCTGATTTTTTTTTCATTCATTTGTATAAAGTTTCTTAAATGGTAGAAGCTGCTAATAACTTAACTTGTCAATATTTTTTGGATTCTACTATTAATATTGCCATTGTTTGGTGTTGAATTGATGTGGAGGTTTGAGATTCGATTAATCTAACACTTCAAAAGGTTAAGTTCTCTTGATATAGCCTGTACTCATGAATTTATTGGCTTTAATGTTTTGTACATTTCATGTATATATATTAAATGGATTTTGGAGATAAAAGTTGGATGAATCTCCGAAGATCCACCAATGAATATATTCATGGAGTTAATGATTTTCTTGATAAAGCATTTGAACGAGCTTCCCAAGGAAATGAAATATTATGTCCTTGTAAGAAGTGCTTTAATCGTAATTGGCATTGTCGAGATATGGTAGAGGATCACTTAATTTGTCATGGATTTGTTCATGGATACACCAAATGGGTTTTTCATGGAGAAGGATTTTCCTCAAGAAATACGCCACATCCAACCAATGATGAAGAAACTTCCAACATGCATGATGATATTGATAGACTACTTCATAATACTTTTAGAAATGTAGAAGATGACCAGAGGCATGAAGGAGTGAGAGAGGGACCATCTGAATATGCAAAGAGATTTTTTAAATTAGTGGATGAAGGGAAAGAAGACTTGTATCCGGGGTGTAAGAATTTTTCTAAGTTGAGTTTTACCATCCGGTTATACTTGTTTAAATGCATTCACAATTTGACTGATGTGGCCTTTTCAGATTTGTTGGACTTGATAAGAGAGGCATTTCCATTTGCTCAGATACCCGAGTCTTTTTACAAGGCAAAAAAGGTCATAAAAGATTTGGGTCTTCACTATGAGAAAATTCATGCTTGCACTAACGATTGCATGTTATTTTGGAATGACAATGCAAAGTTAGATAATTGCTCTGTGTGTGGAGCTTCAAGATGGAAGAATGTTCGTAATGACTTAACTAATAAGGTCACTAAAATTCCAGTAAAGGTTTTAAGGTACTTTCCTTTAAAGCCTAGGCTTCAGAGGATATTCATGTGTTCTGAAACATCTATATCTATGAGATGGCATGATACTGAACAACCTAAAGATGGAAATTTAAGACATCCTGCAGATGGTGAAGCTTGGAAGGATTTCGATTCCTTGCATCCTGACTTTGCTAATGATGCTCGTAATGTTAGATTGCGTCTTTCAAGTGATGGTTTCAATCCATTCAGAACTCTGAGCATTTCCCATAGCACATGGCCAGTTATGTTAATGAACTATAATTTATCACCATGGACTTGCATGAAGTCGGAGAATATTATGTTGTCAATGATTATTCCAGGTCCATCGTCTCCGGGAAATGATATAGATGTATACTTGCAACCACTGACTGCGGAGTTGAAGGAACTATGGGAAGTGGGAGTTGAAACATATGATGTTGTAACTAATCAAACATTTCAAATGCGTGCAGCTTTATTGTGGACAATTAGTGATTTTCCAGCTCTAGCAATCCTTTCTGGATGGAGCACCAAGGAGAGATGGGCATGCCCCACTTGTAATCATAATACTTGTTCCCAATATCTCAAACATAGTCGTAAGATGTGTTACTTGGGTCATCGGGCATTTTTACCTCCTGATCATCCATTTAAAAGAGATAAAATATCATTTAATGGTAAAGAGGAGCATAAAGTTACACCTACTCCATTATCAGGGGTACAAGTTCTTGAGGAGCTTCGTGAATTCAATAATGTTATTAGAAAGAACAAAAAGAAAAGAAAGCGAAAGAATGATGGTCCATGGAAAAAAAAATCCATATTTTTTGAGTTGCTGTATTGGGCAACCAACAAATTGAGGCACAATCTTGATGTGATGCACATATAGAAGAATATTTGTGACAGTTTGCTTAGGACTTTATTGGATATACTTGGAAAGTCCAAAGATCATATAAATTCTCTCTATGACTTGTATGAAATGGGGATACGTAAAGAGCTTCAACCTGTAAAAGATTGTGCTACAGAAAATATCCATCTAGCTAAAGCTTGTTTCTCTATGAAACCATCGGAGAAAAAGTTATTTTGCACCGTTTTAAAAGATGCCAAATTACCAAAAGGATGTGCCTCTAATATGTCAAGTCGTGTGCAAATTGAAGAGATGAAAGTATCAGGATACAAAAGTCATGATGCTCATTTCATAATGCATTACTTGTTCCAGGTTGCAGTCAGAAAAGTGTTACCAAAGAATGTATCTATGGTCTTGATTAGATTGGGGAATTTTTTTAGAGCCATATGTAGCAAGGTTATAAGAAGAAGCGATCTTGATAAGAAGAAAGCAGAAATCATAGATATTGAATGCGAGCTTGAAAAGATTTTTCCTCCATCTTTTTTTGATATAATGACACATTTGCCTATCCATCTAGTAGATGAAATTAAGCTTGGAGGCCCGACTCATTTGCGTTGGATGTATTCTACTGAAAGAACTATGTGTAACTTCAAGGGGATTGTTCGTAATCGAAAAAATCCAGAAGGATCAATAGTAGAAGGTTTTTCAGCTGTAGATTGTTTGAACTTCTGTTCGATACACCTACCTAATACGGTGAAGACAAGATTAAGTAGGTATCAAACGGAGGATAATGAGGACATTCAAACAGAGAAAGGTGATGTTTCACCTTTATTTCCTAAGATAGGTCATCCAATCGGAAGTCAGAATATAAGGAAAGGCAAATCTATTAACATGGAGCAGCATGAGTGGTTTGAAGCACATCGATATACTTTGTTCAATACCGGAGATGAACAAGTAGAGACATTCATCAAGTAAGATAAAATAGTCCTTTGTTTTTAAACATCATTTAGATGTTATGATAATGTATTTCAAATTTCATTTCATTTATAAATACACATTGATTATTTACATTACATGCTTACAAGGAACAAAAGAGTTTAATTGATAATCGTACTAGAGGAAATGCATGGGTAAAAGCACGGGTCCATAGTAGAGAATTTGGTAATTGGTTTAGGGACAAAGTTAAAAATATTGAAGTGTCCAATCATTTAAGATGGCTAGCTAAAGGGCCTAACTTTGTGGCAAAAAGATATACTGGATATTTCATTAATGGATATCGATTTCATACGAAGACATGGGATGTCCCTTGCAAAACTCAAAATAGTGGAGTGACTTTGTCAGCAACAACGGATAGTTTTGCTAGTGCGAGGGACCAAAATCCTATCGATGGAATAGTTATCTATTATGGAATTATTCAGGATATCATTGAGATTGATTATTGGGGTTGCTTTAGTGTTGTACTTTTTAAATGTGATTGGTTTCATAATGAAGTCGATGAATATGGATTGACTCGGGTATACTTCAATAAAAAATGTAGTATAGATGATCCTTTTGTACTAGTATCTCAAGCGCATCAAGTTTTTTATGTGGAAGACCCAATTGAGAAAAATGTTTATTATGCAAGAAACAAAGTCCCAGTGGATTTGTATGATTTAGAGGAAGAGAGTTGTCCTAATATTGAAGAACATTTTGGAGAGAGCCTAATGATGATATTAGTTCATCAGAAAGATTACTTGATGTAGATGTTAGATGGTCGAGAGAAGATCTCATGTTGATATCATCGATGTTCCTTCCATTGCACAACATTCACAAGATGTAGCTATGGAAACATCGGAAGAGGAGGATGATGTTGATGATACTGATTGGGATTGGATGGAAGCTGATGATTGACAACAGATCTTGTGAACTTGTCAAATACATTCTCTTCCTGGTTTTTTTTGTAGTAAGTAATGAATATCCTTTTCAGTTGCATCATATAAATTATGAATGTTGATTGGACTCGATTTCCTATCTCTTCTTTTTATTTCTATTAATGTGTTTCTTTTTCAAGTTATCTCTAAATTATTGCAACTTTAATAATATGCATGTGCTAAAAATTATTGGATACGTTATGAAATCTTTCTTTCTGTCCTTCATTTCTTGTTTTGGGATTAGTACTTTTGTTAAGTCTTTTTCTCTCTTATTCATTTTCATTATTCTTCTTTCTGCAGTTTCTTTGAGCAATCTTCAACATCACAGTGGACCATCAAGGCACCAGGTTCTTATCTCTTTATTAAGGTCCAAAACACCAGGTTCTTATCTCTTTATTATGATTCTTTGAATATTTCTTTGCTAATACTTCTCTTTAACTGATACGATTATTAAAGAGTTAAACATTTGGTTTCAAATTTTACTGATAAAAAATGTGATTTGTAAGACCTTGGTGATTATGTTTAAGTGCAGGTGTACTCTGCCGTGCTTTTTAAACCAGGATCGTTATCATTCTTGGCAAATAAGAAACGACGGTTATTGACAACAAATGAAATTGTTCAAGCTATAGAGTACGAGAAAGGACATCTGCTTAAATTAATTGGAGTACAACAACCAGTGGCACCACAATCTGAAGCAAATAAACAATCTGTAGAGGAGCAGCCTGTCGAGGAGCAGCCTGTCGAGGAGCTGCATTTCGAGTATCAAGTGCAAATGAATTCTGTCACTCCTCACACAGATGACCAACCTGAAGAACAAGGTAACATATAAGCTTAGAAACCTATTAAATGTATCCATGATTTCTAATTATATTTCTTGTATTTTCTTATAGCTGAAGACATTTCCACTCAAACTAAAAGAGGTAGAACGCAAATGCATAATGTACATGCCCGAAAAGAGCGTAAGTTGATCCTACTAAATAGGGAAAATCAACCTGTTGGTCCTGCTGATGATGTTGTCATAGAGTTAAGTAGTTTCCTAGGAACATTGGCTAGAAATGCGACTCTTTGCCCATTTGATATATTTGATTGGAGGAGCATGGACACTAAACAAGATTTGTGGGATTATACCAAGGTTTGTAGTTTACAATATTAAATTATTTATAAAAGTATGTTACTTCTATTGGCTAAGCGAATGACACAAAATTATAGGAGAAATACATTATTCCTGAAGCTGCATACAATTGGACTATGGTAACAATTCGAGAGGCTTGGAGAAGACATAGGAGTGATTTGAAGATGACTTATGACGATCCATATGACAATGATGAAGTTCGAATGGCAAAAAGGCCTGGTCATATTCCAGAATGTCAATTTAGAGAGCTCCTCAAATATTGGAAGTCGGAAAAATTCAAGGTAAAAATGTAGTTCAGAATCTCAAATTTTCAGCTTATTCATTTCGTGATCTCTTTTGTGATATCGTTGTTGCTGTTGCTTTATTTTTTCTTTTACTTTCTCTTCTCTGTTGTAATATGTTGCAGCTTCGGTTAACATTATTGATTCATTTCTTTGCAAAAAATGTCTTAAACAAATACTAAGAATCGAAAAAAACTGATGAATCCACACACTGCTGGCAAAAAGAGTTTCGCTTTAGTCCGTAATAAGCTGGTGTGTTCTCTTATTTATTTTCTAGTCTTAACATGGCATTTAAACAATTTCTGATATATATCTCAATGTGACTAGGAGAAAGATAAGGAGACAGTGTCATCTAAGGATCTCTTTGTGGTTACAAGAACAAGAAAACCCGAGCGTTTGTACAAGGCTTCAAATGAAAATACTACTAGTAAAATTGTATGAGTACTGTCTATTTTTAATTTTTTTTAGATCAATTATTTATTTCATAAGATTGTGTTTGTTGGATATGCTTTGGTAGGCTGAAATGGAGGAAATTGAAAAACAAATGAGCATAAATGGTGAGTATGTTGATGCATTTTCAACCGTCATGGGTCCTGAACATCCGGGACGTCTAAGACTATATGGAGTAGGAGTTACAAAGACTACTTTGAAAAAAAAAGTTGGCAATTCGGAATCAACTGTAAATGCAACAACTGATGGAATGCCGCAAATGCAAGAAAGGATGCAGAAAATGGAGAAACAAATGGAGGAACAAAAGAAAATTGTGCGACAAAAAGTTATTGCAGATGTAATTGCACAACTTAAGCATGCGGGATTAATTGATCCTAACATACTGGTAGCATTGTCCATTCCTTCACCAAGAGAACCTACTTCTGTTCAAGGGGCTGAGCAAGGTTGGTGTCGCTAATTGACTGTTTTGACTGTTTCTTTTTCTTCTCTATTTCTTTTCTCTGTTGCGACTTTGTTTATTTTTCTATTGCGACTCTTTTTTCTTGATGTTCTTCTTCATTTTTCTATTGATGGTGATGTGGAGGGTATGGTGAAGTATGTTTTTGGCTGTGGAAGAAAATTGCGATAAATGGAATGGAACCGTTCTTGGTGATAATGTTGAAAGATGTAGCGTGAAGTACTGATTTAAAAAAAAAAAGATGTGGTAGTCAAGTATTTTTGAATGGTTGTGGCAGTCAAGTAAAAAAAGTATTTTTGAATGGTACTTCATTGGTGTGATTTGTTTTTGCATCAAAACATTGATTGAAGGCAAATCATTGAGCTTGTCTTTGTTGATTATTGGTTGATTTTATAAGGAATGGTAATGCCCTGTTTTAGTTCAGAGACTTGAGGATAGGAATGCATTAATTGCCTGCTACCTTAAATGAGTACACTCCTGAATTGACTTTTTTCCACTAGTGTATCCATGACCTTTTGAATTAACATGATGGATTCTCCCAATTGTGCTGATTTTATTGATAAATTCTTCCCCTTTACTCTTGGAATCGCTTAGGACTTCTACTACAACATAGATTTCATTGGAAAGTCTGGCTTTGAATACAGTTCCAGGATAGCCACAATGTTTTGGTTGATGACTGAGTCTGAATGGGAAAAGATCGATGGGTCACCGCTTCTGTAACTCCATCTCCAATTGTTGGCCAGGTTTATTTGAAAAAGAAGGCATTAAAGTCATCAATTCCAGGAGCTTTCCCATCCTCAATACCTTGTAAAGCATGCCAATTATTTGTTTGTCACTGGTTCTATCAATTGCAATTGTTAGCTCCTATTCAATACATGGCCTAAAGAACAAATTTCAGGCTTGACTGCTGGTTTTTAGAGTCCTAAAATCTGCAATAAAGCTGAAGTACTCTAAAAATGTGAATGTGCTGACATCTGCATTTTTATTTTGAAGTGTAATGTGCTAAATTGTGGAGCTTATTTGTAGTGAAAGTGTTGCTGAAACAGCACCATAGAAACTGTAAATAGAAATTTTTTGTCCATATTAAAGCTTCAATAGAAGAATCATATTATAGCAATAGAACTGCACATGAATCTTGTTGCTGTAAGTTTCTGAAAATTGGTAAATGAACCCTAGGAAACCCATCTTATCAGATACCTGTCATACAGTCTAGCAGTTTTGTATTTCTTTTGTCCCTTTGTTCTCTTGTTTGGTAACAAACAGAGAGAACTNGTAATGTGCTAAATTGTGGAGCTTATTTGTAGTGAAAGTGTTGCTGAAACAACACCATAGAAACTGTAAATAGAAATTTTTTGTCCATATTAAAGCTTCAATAGAAGAATCATATAATAGCAATAGAACTGCACATGAATCTTGTTGCTGTAAATTTCTGAAAATTGGTAGATGAACCCTAGGAAACCCATCTTATCAGATACCTGTCATACAGTCTAGCAGTTTTGTATTTCTTTTGTCCCTTTGTTCTCTTGTTTGGTAACAAAACAGAGAGAACTAGGTAGTTGTTCTGGTTGGACATGGATGTATGGTATTCTTTACACCGTCTCCAGTTGGGATGAGATACATGCATTCATTTTGGGATTATTGACTTCCAACTCCCCAGGCTGAAGCATCTATGACTGCAATGAAGTTGCGAAAATGTTTTAGATTAGTCCATACTCCATATATATAGTTTAATTTTATTTGAGTTTATTGAGTTTATATATGTATGTCTTAGATATAGAGTAATAACTTTGTAATATTTGACTAATGTGGATCCATTAAGCTTTTGCGGAAAAATTGCTAAATTATTTATAATTTTTCTAATTGTATATAGGTGATGAAATCGAAGAAGGCGATGAAAGCAGTAGTGAAGACTTGACATAGGAAGGAGTTGAATTGTTGATGTTAACTTTACTAACTAGAACTCTTATTTTTGAAGATTAAAAACTGTGTGATGCATGTGTTTCACCTTTTTTTGGATGGTATAAAAGTATTTGTATATTTTGCTTTTATTGATATTACCCAATTATGGATCTTGAATTATAATTTTGGTAATGCACATGTCTTCTCATGAACGATTTATGTGTATTTTATGTTATAAAATTACTGCAATAACTCAATAATATAATATTTGTGGAAGTGCACCAATAATACATGTATGTTGCAATAGCTTAATAATAACTGTTGCAGAGAGTAAGAATTGTTGCAATACCCTGTAATAACCGTTGCAATAGCCATTGAGCGACATTTATAATCGTTTAAAACTGTTGCCATAGCCATGGAGCGACATTTAGAATTGTTGCGGTACCATGTAACAACCGTCGCAATAGAATGAAATGGTTGTTGAATAGAGAGAAAAACTGTAGCCACAGCCTCAAAAGAACCGTGGCATAAAATTCTTTTCCGACGGTTTATAACCGTAACAATACAACACTAACCGTGGGCAACTAATTAAAGTTAAAACCGTGGCAATAGGTCTATCTACTGCTACGGTTATTAGAACCGTCGCACATAACCGTAGCAACAGATCTATTGCTACGCGATCAGTTGTAGTGGTTGCATAAACCGTGGCCATAGAGCTATGGCTACGGTAGGATAGTCTATTGCAACGGTATATGAACCGTGACAGTAGATCAAATTTCTAGTAGTGCACGGTCCGTTCTGGTGGTCCATGGATGGCCACCTGCAGCCCTCCCCAGAAGCAGTCCAGAAATCCAGCTAAGGGTCCTCCCATGCCGGGACCTACGAACCATAGGTCAGGCCACGGTCTGTGGTCCAGGTTGGTGGGTCTGCCCCCAACTTTCGGTCCCAGAACCCCCTAGAAAATTTGGCTAAGGGTAGACCTACTGCCACGACGTATGGACCGTAGGTCAGACCACGGTCCGTGGTCCAGGTCGTGGTTCAAACCCCCAATTTTCAACTCCCAGACGACCAATCATCGGTTGACAGGACGGACCGTGGGTCAGTCCACGGACCGTCGGTCAATCCATTGGTTGGTCCCAACAGCTTTTAAGTCAGGAGTCGTTTGGTCTTTTCCTTATGCGTTGGACCCCTAAACTACGTCGTTTAACCCCTAAAGTACATAGTTTTGATTAGTTTTAGCCTAGTAAACAAATTAGAACCTAACCTAATCAATTATTCATCAAAAAATCATCAAACTTAAAGCAAAATCAGAGAGAAAGTCGACCAAACCCTAGTTCAAGAACGCATGAGGTTTTCATCAGTTTCAGCCTCGAAATCGAAAGATTTCTCCGTGGAATTCGCCACTGGGTATGTGGGATTTCACTAGTGGATTCCTTTCATCCACTAGGTCCCTATAATTCAGTCTGATTCTTGATTCCCTTCATATTATCTAGACCTAGGGTTTATAGAATTTCAGCAGAATATTATGAATTAGTTACTTTAATGTTCCTAATCAGATTATCATGATACTAGTATTGTTTTGCATAGGTTCTTTCGTAAATTCAGAACCCTAGCTATGTAGTTCTTTTAGTTCATGAATTACACATGCTAGGTTAGTTATCTCAGCTATCATGCCTCAAATTTGAATGTTTCATTATTAGTACATTAATGTTGCATTTTCAGTTAGCATGTCAATATTTTGAGCTATACAGTATTACAAAAATTCAGTCATAAATTGTTAATTACATAATCAATTGGGAGTAGCTTAATACCGAGTGGACTAGGGTCAGTNCAGTTAGCATGTCAGTATTTTGAGCTATATAGTATTACAAAAATTCAGTCATAAATTGTTAATTACATAATCAATTGGGAGTAGCTTAATACCGAGTGGACTAGGGTCAGTCATTCTCAAGTCTCAGAACTACGTGCCTCGTAGGTTGTAAGTCCCCTATGTGGGCATCAATTTAGTGATCACGCCAGTCATGCCTCTATACCTCTAGCAGGGTATATTGGGTCCTCTTGATGGGACGTATACATCGGACTCCACATTTAGCTCATGTGATTTTATGTCGGTTATTAGTAGCTCCCTTACAGTCAGACTCTGTTGCATTGACCATGTTATCAGTTACAGTCAGATTTCAGTCTCAGCATGTTATAAACTTGGTCATTGCCTTCAGTTAGTTCATGTTCAGTATTTCCAGTATAGCATCATGCTTATCTTATCTCATTGCTCAGTTACATGTTTTGTTCAGTTATGTTTATTGTTCAGATTTACTCTATCTTGCATGCTCAGTACCTTTCAAGTACTGATGCGTACTCTGAGCTACATCTTCTCGTAATGTAGGTTCAGGTCCTTAGCTTTTAGATCATGCATAAATCGGTTCCCGATCTTCAGTTCAGTAGCATCAGTGTTGAGTCTTCATTTTTCGAGGACGATTGACATGATATCTTTTCTATTTTTAGTCTTTAGTTTCAGTTTTGCTAGATTTAGCTGGGGTATGTCCCAACATTTCTAGTCAGTTAGGGGCTTTATTTCATACATAGTTAGATTCAACTTTAGCATTTGAGTTTGACCTTTTAGTTGTTGTTAAACTCTCAGTTTTTATATATATTCAGATAGTTTATGGGTATTCCCTATCATTTCAGTTTATCTTATGATTTAGCTTCCCCACAGTATTTCCATACTTCAGATTATTTAGTATGCGTATGACATGCCAGCAGGGTTAGCTTGGGGTCACTCGTCACCCTAGGTCCCGTGTCCGCATTCTGGGGATAGTTTTGGGGCGTGACAGAATCACTAGGAAACCAAGTTTGATTCATAAACTAAATGTTTTTTTGTTGGATGTCTTTGATCTAAGAGTGATATTGTTTACTGTTCTTGTTTTCGTCTTCTCTTTTACGTTTCCCACGTTCACCAAAGTAACTCCCACTAGGAGTCTTTTAAGGGGAGGTTGTTGTTCTCCCTTATCCTTTTCAAAGGATTATCCAATTAATTAATTAGTCAATTAATTAAATTGGATAGGGCAAAACAAATTGGGTCGGGTCGGTCCACATGGGCGATCCATGACCCAAAACTTACAGTTCATTCACTGTATATTAAATTAAACACAAATCACCATAGATTAGTGAAAGCTTGAAAGGTAAACATGATTTCATTTTAAGTTTAATCCCCCCTCCCCCCTCCCCCTTTTTTTTATTCTTTGTTTATTCACTTTAAAGCTAAATATTTATACAGTTTGATTTTAAAATTTTGGAACATTTATTTGTAAAAAAAATGTAATATTAATATTATGTATTCCTCTGTCCCAATTTATGTGACTTACTTTCCTTTTTAGTCAGTCCCGAAAAAAATGACACATTTCTATATTAAGTAACAATTTGACTATAAAATGTATATTTTACCCTTAATGAAATGATTTACAGCCACAAATTTATACCATTCATTTTGGACCACAAGTTTTAAAAGCCTTCATTTCTTTCTTAAACTCCGAGCCGAGTCAAACTACCTCACATAAAATGGAACGGAGGGAGTAGTTTAATTTTAATTTTGTCAATGCATCCATTCGTCGAAAAAAAATTACTTATGTAATACTTGGATACCCTTCATAAAATTTCTAGTTTCGCCACTGATGTGAGGCATCTGGTGGAGAGGATAGCGATAGTGTGCCTATCTGAAATGTGTGAAGGTCAACAAGGTGAAATAACATTCTTTTTGGCTTTGAGCAACAAGATGATAGAGTCAGAAGATTGAAGGTCCCGTCTTCATCAAGCCAGGCTAACACTAAGACCTTGAAGAAATAATTTCTGATGAAAAAAAATGAAGAAAAATTTCTTACACCATCACATGTTCATTCTTTTCTTTAGAGAAAAGGGAGAAGTGGAAGATGGTTTTTTTTTTAAGGTACTCCAAAAAATATTGTCAAGTAGAAATCCACTCCTAAATGATGGCAACAAGAAGTGATCATTGAATGCTGGATTTTGAGGACAAGAGAATGTTTTTCCATTAGACATTTATTGCGCTTCTCTCATCCAAAAATTCAAAAATTAAACTCAACGAACAATGAAATAGGCCAAGCTGAAGGTATATACTATTAGAAAAACATCATCAACAAATTAAGAAATGTCAACAGATCATGTAGCTTCAAGAAATGTTAGGCTCAATGCTTCCTGATGTTAGCCTAGTATCCTCCCCACTAGATGCCTCTATCCATCACTAGTCGTGAAGATGAGTCAAAAGAAAAAAAAAATTGACTTTTTTTTGTCAATTTGAATTTTCAAGTCAGCAAAAAAAAATAGATTGTTTTATGTGATTTTTAAGGTGACATGGTATCTATTAGTTTTGAGGGGTAGAAGTGAGTCAATACACTAATGGTAAAGGTATTTTTAACCTCAAAATCAAACGGAGGGTATTTGTGATCCATTTCCAATAGTTCAGAGGTATGTTTAACCATTTTCTGTAAAACATATTACATGGTATAGCTAGTTAGCTACATTTCACTTTTTCTAGCATTTCTCTTCTCTCTATTCCAATCTCACTCTTCTCTTCTCTCTTGCCTCCCTCGCTATCTACCTGACTCACTCACTCCCTTTTTATTCTTGCATTTTATTTTAGGAAAAACTACATAAATGGGTCATAAAACTCAAATAATTACATGTTTATACTCAAATCCAGAGTAATTCAAAAAATACATGTTCTCTCATAAATAAATACAGCCCATACCCGCTTCATTAAGGCTGATATTTTCGCGTAACTGATACTAAATCAGTATCATATATTGTATTGGTATCATTGAGGCTGATAATTTTACATAACTAATACCAAATCAATATATTTATACTGTGTTAGTATCATTAAGGTTTCTTGTTTAGAAATCACTCATTAGTCAGTGATACTATAAGAGTATATGTAGATTGTTATGGTAGCATTAAGATTTCTTGTTCAGAAATTACTCATTAGTCAATGATACTATAAGAATATATGTAGATTGTTATAGTATCATTAAGGTTTCTTATTCAAAAATTATTCATTAGTCAATAATACTATAAGTGTATATGTATATTTTTATGGTTACATTAAGATTTTTGTTCAGAAATTATTCATTAATTAATGATACTATAAGAGTATATGCAAATAGGAAACCATAGTTTTCAAGTGCTTTTACAGACATGGATTTGTCTTATTTTGGACTAATCCAAACAAGTGCTTTAACTCTATCTTAGGGCCTTTTTGGGCCTTTTTTTTTTTTACAGGTTTTGAGTTAAATAATGGAGGTAGAGGCCCCCCAAATTTAACCCCCCCCCCCCCAAAAAAANACTCTTTAGTCAAGAAGATATTATGATAGACGCAGGTATGTTTTCTTGACAAGTATAATAATTTTATGTTATGTGAAAATTATGTAGTTCTACAATCCTGAATAATTGATAGGATTTATTATTAGATTATTTATGTTTCCATAATCATGTGAAATCTTTACAATAAATTCATCCAAATAGACCCTAAATAGTTAAATTTAAATTTAAAAGTTACTATCTCCGTCTCATATTAATTGATCATTTTTCTTTTTACACATATATTAAGAAATCATAAATAAGAAGATAAATTTACTAATTCACCCCTGAAAAAACTTCTTGGCGGATTTTACATACAAATGTGAACACTATAAAAAAGAATTAATTGCAAGGGTAATATAGGAAAAATTTAATTAATGTTTTCTTGATTCAATAAGGGGGACAACTAATATGGAAGAACTATTTTTAGTATGATGATCAACTAATATGAAATGGAAGAACTATATTTAGTATGATGATCAACTAATATGAAATGGAGGGAGTATAATTATTTTGCATGTAACATCCCAATTTGTATACACTATCATGTTCGGTTCCCATTACCATTGCAACTGTCATCAAAAGAATGGAACGAGGAAAACAATGAAATTTAGTAGGCATTTGGACATGCGATTTCATATCAAAATATGAAATCAGTGTTTGGACATGTGATTTTACACTGATTTCATCTTATGATTTCGTATCCTGAGATGAAATCTTAAATTCTCCCAAAAATTATGATGTGAGAATTTCAATTCACGATTTGAGATATTTCAAATATAAAATCGACCCACAAGTTTATATTTTGTAAAAAAAACTCATATGTATATCTACTAGTCATTTATTTCATATGTAAATAAAATTTATAATTCATATCATTATTTTTAAAATCATTTGTATCTCATATAACGACTATTCTTACCAACATAAAATTTATTTTTACTTCAAATCACTTCTTAATTACCATTTATATTTACCAAATTCATTAATTTTTAGCAAATCTATATCTACTTCACTCAAATCAACATTTAGTAAAAAAATAATTTTTCATCATATTGAGTGGACAATACCAACCACTATGACATTAATTGAAAAAGTAATTTTCTTAGCGGCTAACAACTATAACATTACAACTTATGTTCAATTTTTTTTTATTGAATTTAGTTAAGATTTAATAAATAAAATACTATATTTTTTTCAGAGTAGCTTTGTGATAGTGTAATATGCGATTTTATAATTTTTTGTTTATTTGGTAAGATTGGATAAAGAATTGGGGTAATTTTAATAGTTTTACAACTTGTGTAATTTTTATGTTTATGAGAAAACATACAATATAAAAAAGTTCAAATTGCATTTTAAACAAAACTTTAACCATGATTTCATATTATGATTTCAAATCATGATTTCATATCGCATGGTCAAATGGTGTCTTAGTAGGCCTTTGAACATGTGATTTCATAGCATGACATGAAATCATTAGGGCCCGTTTGACCATGCGACATGGTATCATGATATGAAATCATGAGATGAAATTGAAGGTTTGTTTGGACATGCGATATGGAATTTTTGTGTTGTATATTTTCTCATAAACATAAAAATCTCATAAGTTGTAAAACTATTAAAATAGCCCCAATTGTTTATTCAATCTTATCAAATAAACAAAAATTGTAAAATCGCATCATAAATTATTACAAAGTTATTTGTTCTTCAGTTAAATAATTGTTTCATCTAACTTTAATTTAATTTAAAAAATTGAACATAAATTGTACTTGATATGCTCATATCTCTCAACTACTCTTACAAATAACCTATAAAGTAGAAAAAAACATACATTAGTGAGTAAATATTAACTTAGAAGTGAAATGCATTAAGATAAAAATTAACAAACATCACTAACTTCTAACTATTTACAAGAAAAATCAATAGTTAAATATTATTGAATAACGAAATTTTAAAAAGTTACCACAAGTTTGAGTCAAAAACACTTCTAATAAAATTTAATCAAAAAAATTATAACTAGTCCACTTGACTAAATATTAATAACTAATTGATCAAGTTTTCCCAAGTCCTCAATCAATTGGACTTGATATCCTTTAGTCATGTGAACGAACATTTTGCAAATACTAAAATTAAGAAAGTGCGGCACCGCTAATGAAAATTGTCTTTTATCAATATTATGTTTAGTCATAAGATTAAGACGTTTTTTTTATTATGAAAAATCAAAAAAGTATTACTCCCTTTGTTCTCATTTATATTCACCAAATGAATTTCTACTTTATCATTTATATTCACCAACTTTAAAGTGATAATAAATTTTATATTGGTGAGAATAATAAATTTTAAAAAGTAATGATGTGATTATAAATTTTATTTACATATGAAACAAATGGTTAGTAGATATAAATGTGAGGTTGTTTTAACAAAATATAAACTCATGGATCAATTATTGTATTAAAATATCTCAAATCATGATATGAAATCACATGGTGATTCCATATCATGGTTTTTGGAGAATATGATATCACCTCTCATGATATGGAATCATGAGATGAAATCAGCGTAAAATCGCATGTCCNATCTCACGACACCATATCGTGATATGGTATCGCATGGCCAAACGCCTACTAAGATGAAATCAATATTTGGACATGCAATTTCACGTTGATTTCATCTCGTTGAAATTCCAAATTCTCTAAAAATTGACCCACAATTTATATTTTGTAAAAAAAAAACTCACATTTAATTTATATATATCTACTAGCCTTTTGCTTCATATGTATATTTATAATTCATATCATAACCTTTTAAATTGTTTATATCTTATATAACGATTATTTTTGCTAATATAAATTTATTTTTACTTCAAATAAATTCTTAATTTACTATTTATATTCACCAAATTCATTATTTTAGATCAAATTTATAACAACTTCATTAAAATCAATTAATTAAAAAAATTCCATGATTTTATCGAGTGGGACAAGACTAACGACTATGACACTAAGGGGTCGTTTGGTATGAGGGATAGTACCAAATAGTCCCGGGATTAAATTATAGTACCGCTTATTTTGTTGTTTGGTTGGCAAGTTCGGGATAACTTATCCCGGGATTAATAATTAGTACCGGGATAAGTTATCCCTCTCCTTGGGTGGTATAGTAATCCCGGGATAACTTATCCCGGGATAAAATAGGTAAATGACAAAAATGTCTTTTTCAACCCTTTTGTTCTATCACTTTTTACATTAATGAGGGGCATTTTTGTAAACAAATAAATTATTCTTAAAATTTATTATTTTGAATACAACAAACCAAACACTCAATAAAAAATAATCTCAACACAACTTATCCCATCATAACTAATCCCAACATAACTTATCCCAACATAACTTATCCCATCATAACTCATTTTCAAACCAAACGACCCCTAATTAAAAAAATAATTTTCTTAGCTACTAACAACTTGAACACACAACTTATGTTCAATTTTTTCGTTTTTTATTGAATCAAGATTTGACAATAAATATTGAATGTATATCATGTGATTTTATAATGTTTGCTTATTTGGTAAAATTGCTTCAACTTGCATTTCCTATTTTATGGTAATTAATTCTCATTTCCCCTTTGTAACTTGAAATTGCCATCTTTTTTTAGTTTTCATCCGATGTTCGGAGCCCGTCATATTAGAGTCTCGATTAATTTTTTTTTCTCATCCGGTGTCTTGAGCTGCCACATAGGAGCCTTAATTAAATTCGGATCACGCACTACTGAATCCATTCAGGTGTGGTGCTTTCAATTTTTATTTTTTCATAACCAAAACTCGAACTTGAAATCTCTTGTTAAGCATGAAATAGTTACACTGCTGCACCATGTTGGTCAAATCAATCGACCCTACTAATTATCGAATTTGAAAGGACTGCCGTTTGATTAAGATCAATGGCAGAAACACTAGGTACAAGTGTTTCGTCATAATTCGAGAATCCTCAAAACTCACTCTAAAACCTCATTGGAACTCTCTTTACCCATTCTCTCACGCCACATCACTGCTTTGTTCGAGTGCAGCATTTTACTACTCCAATGGATGATGATTTTGATATTCCGGGGGCAGAAGGAATGGATGATGACATAGATCTGCCGGACGAAAGTCCGATCATGAAAGTCGGCGAAGAGAAGGAGATCGGAAAAGAAGGTTTGAAGAAGAAGCTTGTTAAAGAAGGCGAAGGATGGGACACTCCTGAAGCTGGAGATGAAGTAGAAGGTAAAATTACTCTCTATCCATTGCTGTTTCTCTTGCTAAAATCATTTCATTTTGTGATGATTTCATTTAATCCTTAGTTCATTATACTGGCACTCTGCTTGATGGGACCAAGTTCGATTCCAGTCGCGATAGGGGCACTCCTTTCAAGTTCACTCTCGGTCAAGGTTAGAAAACGTAACTCTACTTTTTAACATTCACTGCTTTCTCTCTCGTAGAGTTTTGTATAGTGTGTTAATAGTTTTAGTATATCAACAATAGTTAACTTGCCAGTTTAATATGTTTGCTATTGCTTGAATGGCTCTCTGAAAATCAATCTTTTGATTTAAGGAATATGAATCTGAAGGCTTCCCGTATTAAGAAATCTGGCGTCATGTTAGTGCTGGTCACATTTATGAGATGTAATGTATCAAGGTAGCCTGATTTGTCTGTTCTGAGTAATGAGAACTGCTTGTTTCTTTGAATCTCAACGTTGAGAATTTGGTCTAATATCAGTTTTTATTGTATAATTGGATATTGAAATTAGTTTTTCTAATGGCAACTGGATTATTATAGTAGTAAGTTTATTATTATAGTACTAAATTCATATATATTAAAGTGTACATTTTAGTATCATGATTGTGCTGGCTCTTAAAATACTGATCCGTCAATTTGTTTATTTTCTCATTCTTCTCTGGGGTGGAAGTAGCTTGCACTAAGGAAGTGTATAATTAGGCAGCCTTATACCAAGGTTTGAACTGTATGATTGCAAAGCTGATCATGAGAATCTGAAATAGTTTTGCTCCCAAGGCTTTGGTCTAGTGTTAAGACTGCAACACTTGATGTGTGGCTTAGGAACACACCAGGGGTTAACACTTCCGTAGTAAAAAGTTAGGTGTTTTGACTGAGCTTCACATTCTGCACTATGATCCTAGGGGATTTATCGGTTATAGAAAAACTGAAATAGGTTTACGGCATGTATGTTGATGTTTACCATGTGTATTCAATATTATATGTGAGTGATTGATAGTTGATATTCACACACATATATATGTGTTTCTGTGCATGTGTGTATCTGGAAGAGGGTATTAACAGTTTGATTTATAAGCAGTTTATTCAGTGATTCTAGATTTGAGTTCGTTTTTACTAGTTACAGGAGATTATTGATTAATATAAGCTCTATCAAAACCAAGAACTGAAGCTTCTTCATTATTAGGAACTGACATGTTCCATATATCTTTGTTTTGTATTAAATCTTGGATGAATGATATCTCGGTATGTGCTTTGCTGATGCTTCTGTTCTTTTCTAATAGGACAAGTAATTAAGGGATGGGATCAAGGTATTAAGACAATGAAAAAGGCTGAAAATGCCATTTTCACCATTCCTCCAGAGCTGGCTTATGGAGAGTCTGGTTCTCCTCCAACTATCCCTCCAAATTCCACTCTCCAATTTGATGTTGAATTGCTATCATGGGTGAGTGTAAAGGACATCTGCAAGGATGGTGGTATCTTCAAGAAGATCCTCACCAAGGGAGAGAAATGGGAAAATCCCATGGATCTTGACGAAGTTCTAGGTAGTCTTCTGTCTTCTTTTTAATTTCATCAGAGGTTTGTGTGTATTTATTTGGCCGAACAGTAATTAAGCATTTGGTTTGATCTTATTGTTCAGTCAAGTATGAAGCTCAGCTTGAAGATGGATCATTGGTTGGAAAATCAGATGGAGTGGAGTTCACTGTTCAGGAAGGTATCCATGAGTCATTGCAGTATCTCGTTCACAAGGTTTATAGATTCACTATCATGCACTAACATTATTATTGCGACAGGACACTTCTGCCCTGCTATTGCGAAAGCTGTGAAAACGATGAAGAAAGGTGAAAAAGTCCAGTTGACGGTCAAGCCACAGTGTAGGTGGTCCTTCCAAGAAAGGGTTCTTGTATCTTCCTGTAAAGTGCTTTCACTAACATGTCTAATTTGTTTGCTGCAGATGGCTTTGGGGAGAAAGGAAAACCAGCCTCAGGTGATGGAGGAGCGGTCCCACCTAATGTTACACTGCAAATTAGCTTGGAGTTGGTAACATGGAAGACTGTCTCAAGTGTAACTGACGATAAGAAAGTAATAAAGAAGATCTTAAAAGAAGGGGAAGGATTCGAGAAACCGAATGCAGGGGCTGTGGTTAAAAGTTAGTTACTCAGGATGTTGTAGATTTATGAATTAAAAGCATGATATCTGACAAATGTTTGAATCGACATCTTGTAGTGAAATTGATCGGCAAGCTACAAGATGGCAGAGTCTTCATAAAGAAGGGCCACAATGGAGAAAATGAAGACGAGCTTTTCGAGTTTAAGACAGATGAGGGTATGGTTTCTGAATTACATCATAGTCGTTACAGCTAAGATATGATTTTGTGACTTTCTGGTTGTTCACTGTTGATCTGCCTTGAACAGAGCAAGTTATAGATGGGTTGGATAGAGCTGTCATGTCAATGAAGAAGGGTGAAGTGGCACTGCTAATAATTGCACCTGATTATGCCTTTGGTCCATCTGAATCAAAGCAAGACTTAGGCGTTGTTCCTCCCAACTCAACTGTATATTATGAGGTTGAGCTGGTTTCCTTTGTCAAGGTAAGTGATGTAGTTTTTCCTTATACTTCGAACTCTTCCCTGTGCCAAAGTGTAGTCTCATGTCTTTAATTTGGCCTGCAGGAAAAGGAATCATGGGATATGAATACCCAGGAGAAAATTGAGGCTGCTGGCAAAAAGAAAGAGGAAGGAAATGCTCTCTTCAAGGCTGGTAAATATGCAAGAGCATCAACTAGATATGAGAAGGTGTGTAGTCTCCAAGATATGGTGCTCCTGTGTTAGTGAGTAATTAATTGCTGGGGTCTTTGATCCAGTTTTTCCTGACAGCAGGAATTGAAATAAATGCAGGCTGCTAAATTTATTGAAGGTGATACTGACTTTAGTGAAGAGGAAAAGAAACAAGCTAAAGCTTTGAAGATCAGCTGCAACTTAAATAATGCAGCTTGCAAGTTGAAACTGAAAGATTACAAGCAGGCGGAGAAGCTGTGTACCAAGGTTCCACTAGATCAGAACACACCTTCTGGCCTTCTTATTTTCATTGATCTCTTTATATCTTTACTGATTCTGTGCACTTTAGGTGTTGGAAACTGAGAGTACTAATGTTAAAGCTCTTTACCGGAGAGCTCAAGCATATATGAACATGGCAGATCTTGATCTAGCTGAATTTGACATTAAGAAAGCCCTTGAGATCGATCCTAACAACAGGTATTGTGTTATTTCTTCTATACTGGCTGTCCAAATTACTGCATCTCTTTTGTGTTATTATAAGTTGTATTTTTTTATGAAATGAAGGGATGTGAAGCTTGAATACAAAGCTCTGAAGGAGAAAGTTAAGGAATTCAATAAGAAGGATGCAAAATTCTATGGGAACATGTTTGCTAAGTTAAATAAGTTGGATGCCAACTAGATGTAAGTTTCAGACACATGATTTCTAGAGTCTATGTAGCTCCATGTTGTTTGATGACCAGTTCATGACACACTTTATCTTTGTGCAGAACTCCGCTTCCAAGAACCACAACCAATGAGCTTTAGACAGCAAAGGCATAGTTGTCTTAAGCAGACAAGTCTTACTTTCATGGCGCGTTGTTAGTTGTCTGTGCTGGATCTCTGATGCGGGAAAACTACACTGGATTTGTGGAATCAGTCTTAGCTTTTAGAAAAACTTACTCAATGTTTACACTGGATTTGTAGCAAACAAAAAAACTTTATCTCAGTTATTTGATCTTATTTGCATGAGGTCAACTTTGATGCCAAAATAAGGTTCTTGCAGCTGAATTATTGAAGCTCTTCTACATGTTTAGGCTTAATATTAGGGATGGCAATGGGGCGGTGCAGGGGTGGGGTGGGTTGAATTTAACCTGCAAAAATTTTAATCCTCCTCGCCCCGCCCTGCATAACATTTTTTTCATTCTGAACCTGCCCCACCTCGCCCCGTATAAACCCACTCCACATGAACACGTTCTGCATAAAAAAATTTAATATTTTCTTTTTCTAAGTTTGATTCATAAAAATAAATTCATTTTTTCATTAAGTTGAATTAATTTAATATGATAGTGACTTAAAATTTTATTTTTAGACGTCTATTGGGAAACATGTAAGAAATTGAATTATTTTTTATTGACCCATTTTCATTTACTATCTTGAATATTTTAGTAGCTCTAAAGAAATTATCTTAATGAATAATGTTCTATCACTCTTATAATATGCAAAAAATTAAAAATAAATTTAAACCCACATAAAATTACACATACCCGCAATCTGCCTCACACGCATTAATTTTAAAAAAACTCCCTTCAACCCGCTCCACACAATCTTAAACCCGCCTCACCCTGCATCAGCCCGCCCCATTGCCATCCCTACTTAATGTTGGTTGCTATGTTAATGGACCTTATGAAATTGTGGTGTGCTAGGCTGTGGATGAAGCAGCAGGTGAAAATGTTTTTCTGTTTTCTCGTGGTATCAAATTTGTGGGTCCAAAGAAAAAAAAAAAGTGATGTTCTGCATTCAATTCTTTCTCTATTTTAAGAGCAAAGCAAATGTATGAAAGAGAAAAAAGAGAAACAAATTGGAATGTGTTACAAAATAAAGAAAGAATATTTAAATCATATGAAGAGAACAAAGGAAATTAGAAAGTAGAAATAAGAGAAATAACTATTTTTGGGTGGATCTTTTCATTAACATTTCAATGTCCTTTTATAGGCAATATGACTACTAGCAAAGTGATGTTATCACATAACATTCACAAATACATATTGCTATAGTAGCAAGGTGATGTTATCACTTGACATTCACAAATAAATTATTTATAACACTTCCCTTTGGATGTCCATGTAAGCGCACAAATTTAGTAAAAGTTCAAGTATACATAATTATTCGTAATTTTTTCTTTGAATGTTCATGTCTTAATCTATAATGTGCCTTGTTAAAACCTTATTAGGAAAAATCAATGGAAAAAATCCTAGTGAAGGAAAAAGAGTACACATATCTTGTAAGTTGTAATACGCATTGGTAATTGCCTCATTAAAAACCTTACCAGGAAAATTCAATGGGAAAAAACCTCGGCTAGGGAAAAAGTGCAGCGCGTATTATACTCCCCCTGATTAAAACATCACTTAACAACTTGAGGATGACACATTCCAATCTTATATCTCGGCTTCTCAAATGTTGAAGTTGATAATGCCTTGGTGAATACAAAGTGTTAAACATAGCTATATCCTTCTTTTGAAGATCATGAATAAGAAGAAGAACTTTGATAAAATATATTTTGTTCAGTCTTCTTTGATGTGTCCTCTTTGTTGAGTTATACATGCATCAATGCCTTCATATAATGTTGTTGGAATATCTCTTTCCAAAGAAAGGTCACATAATGTGTTGAGTTATTGATCTTGATCAAATACATTCTTGACAATCACTCGGTTCGTGATCTTGTCGCCGTAGACAAATTGCTCGTTTGACTTGTTAGTAGCAACAACCAAGTATTGACGGACACTTTCAATAAAGTTGACTGTCTTGTGAAATGATTTGATATGACAGTATTTCCACATGAAAATGAATAACTTTCTTGAGATCAAACTTCATATAAATCAAATAATTTCCTTCAATTTCATAATCAATAAACCTTGACACGATTTATAAGAATAAATAATTGTGTCAATATTTGATTCACTCTAATATCTCTACTTAATAAGAATGATGTTATATTTTGCATGCACATTGATAAAATTATTATACCATGAATAATAATAATAGCATGACACATAAGTGCACCAACAACACTATAACATGATATTTTCTAAATATTTTATTGAGATCAAAATTGTTCTTTATGTTAAGCAATTTCACAACCATTGGGGTACTATTCAATGGAATAGATTTAAAACCTTTTAAATTTTTCCGAAATTTTTATGTATTATTTACCATTTAGCTAGGCATAAGAATTGTTCAAGTTTTTCATATATTGTCAGATTGATAGAAAGTTCATTGCATCCACCCTAGGAGAATACATCTACATACAATAATGTCAGGACTTTTGCGAAAAATATTTATTTTTCTAATGCACAACTCGTACTTTATATTTTACAGTTTTACTTATCGCACAATAATTCATTTATACCCCACTGACATTATATCTTGGTATATGGACAAAATAAGTCCAGAACATCACTTTTCAAGTGAAATAAAATATACTTGAATTGTATTTTCTTTGGCCAATCATTTATCTGTCAACTTTCGACAGATGTAATATCAAGATCCTTATCACCATTTATAATTGTGAGCGTTAAATTATATTAAATATATCATTGACAATTTATTTGATATTGATCCTAATATGACAAAACTTGTCGAGCTCTCTTTATTTTTCATCATTTTCAGGTACCTAAACCTTTGCCAAGATTTTTATGAAGTGTTATGTCATGGTGCTCTTTCTAAAGCACTTGCCTCATTAGTATGACCATCTTGATCATTTGCTCCTTTTCTTTTTCAAGAAATTTTATCTTTCGAATTTATTAATCTATCACGCTTCAGGCGTGCCATAAATTACGCCCTTCAAGGACTTTTCGTTGGAGCATTTATAACTGGATTATAACATAGGGTCAGCGAGTGCGTCTGGCATTTGACTTAAATTATTTTTTCAATGAGGATCATACCAAGATAATTCATTATGTATAACTTATTTTCCAATTGCTTATCTCCTCCTAATGTTAGAGAATTACCCAACCTTATTTGGAGACTCATCTTTGTGTATTGTGTAATGGTGGAGCAATGAAATAACATACAACACATTTAAATTTCTAGATGAGAATTATTTGGTTCCTGGCCCTGAATCAATTGTGATAGGGGAACTTTGTTGGCTTGATACGTACAAGTATTGCTACACTTTAAATAACACATCTCATACCAAATTTCTTTTGGGAATTCTGTTCTCATAACCAATGGTTTAGCTATAATTGGAAGCATATACTTTCTGCTTAAACCACTTGTATATAAACCAACATCATCACTATAATTTTATAATTAGAAATGTGCTCTTGATTTAACAATTCGAGCAAATAACCTTTGCAAAAATCAAATTGCAAGTTGATAATAAAGCACATGTGACCATAACATAGATGTATCTATTAAAATTATTTAATGATAAATGGTCCACGTGACGGGTGAACGGGCCCATATTTACCTTTTTATACATTTTAAAATTTCAGGAAATACAATCTCAACCTTACCTGGCACAATGATAATTTTATCATGAGAACAAACAACACAAGAGAATTCTTGAAGAATTAATTATTTCTTCAATATATGACCACATGAATTCTCATTTATTTTCGTATTATATATGAATCGGGATGGTCGTCAACCGGGCATACCAACTAATATTTATTTCAATGAACTTTTAGTTTATTTTGCATGTGATTCCTTCGTCATGCCCATATTTCGTTACCACAAACAACATGAAAACATGAGTAATCTTTCACATAAATATTTATAACCCACTTTGATTATATGATCTTAAATCTTTTCATATTTTATAGTTTCAATATAATTTATTTTTTTTGACTATTTCTTTGAAACATAAAAAGTTTCTTTCGAGACTTACTACAATTTCAATATCATGAACAGTTTTATTTCTTTAGGTAGTAGCATAGTAGCTCACCATAGCTCACCATTAATATTAGATACTATCACATATTTCATAACATTGTTTGTGTGGTAAACATATCTTTCAAGGAGAAATTTATATCATTATTGTCATGGTCAAAATCATTACAAGCAAAACTTGTTTCTTGATTTACTTTTGTCATTAGTATCTCTTTTTTTTAATTTAATATCTGACAAAATATTTTTGACGTACAGAGATACATAACCAATGACAAATTTTTGTGGCAAAAAATTATTTCATTCTTTTGCCCTTTCGGTAGTTTATAATAAAATATACCATAATATTTGTGATGTACTAAAAGTACTTGACCAATGATCTTTTACACCAAAATAAATTTTCTTTATTTCTCTCTAACCTCCCATAGGGGTGAGTTGTGGTATTTTTTAAATCATGCATTAGTATGTCCTTATTTATAATTTTCATCATCTCTTGACATATTCATTTTCAAGAATTGTCCACTTTTCATGATTCTTATCACAAGTCACATTCTCTTCCAGAAATTGACTATAATCATATATACATGCTTCATAATTATTCTTTTCATTAGAAGTTCATTGTCATGCTTTGAAATTTATCATATTCATATGACATACCTCGACATCACCTTTGAAAGGTCAAGTGCACCTTCACTTTATGTTCCTTTATTTTGATGGAGGATTTATTAAATTAAATTAGTTTGCACGTATAGTAATCGCGTGCCCAATACCTTTCATGCCAACTTTGATGACAAAAATTACCTTCACTCTTTAAAAGGTCATTTTGAGAACTCATTGTTTTATTTAAAAATATACTTAGACTGATTTTAAGAGTCGCCACTTAATTTTAAAGTAAAATTAAGAAAACTACTTTTTCAAAAGATTAAAACAGAAATCTAATGAAAATATTTAAAGGGGTTCGGGGTTCATATTAGCATTTCGAGAAGGGTTTGAAAGCACCCGAAATGCCCGCTAATATGCGGTTATCCAGTAATTAACTATTTGGCTAATAATAGGCATGCTTTGTTTGAAAAGATAACAACTTAAGAGTTGAAATTATTTTATTTTATATATATATATATTTTTTTAAAGGGAAATGGGGGATAGTATAAGGATATCACATAAGTACTAGATATTCTAAAGTCAAATAAAATAAAATTTATNTGAAATTATTTTATTTTATATATATATATTTTTTTTAAAGGGAAATGGGGGATAGTATAAGGATATCACATAAGTACTAGATATTCTAAAGTCAAATAAAATAAAATTTATTTATTAATTTTAAAAGATATGGTTGGTTCATCTTTTGAGGAATTGAATTAAGGAAAAATCTTAGAATTACCTAGCAAATAAACAGTCAAATAAATGCGAAACAAATAGAAAATAAGAGGGAGAGAGGGCGTAGGCCCAAGTCTGTCTCCGCAAATTTTGCTCCAATAAGCAACATTATCCTGTCATAATACTCTGGCTCTTGAATGCGTATGAACACTTCAACGATCTCCTTCTCAGACATGGGAGGTCGAACCCGAGCAGCCTCTTTCCTCCACCTATACGCATATTCACGATAGCTTTCAGTGGATTTCTTCTTAATTCTCTCCAAAGAATAGCGATCAGGAACGATCCCCACATTGTAGGCAAATCGTTCAATGAAATCTTTAGCTAGTGCATTCCAGCTAGACCACTGTTTTGTCTCATGGGAGGTAAACCATTCTAATGCTTCTCCGTTCAAACTTCGGCTAAAAAGCCGCATTAATAAAGCTTCATTCCTTCCAACTCCCACGAGCTGGTCACAGTAGGCCCTCAGGTGTGCCAAGGGATTCCCTGTTCCTCCGAACGTGTCGAATTTTGGCACTTTAAACCCTTCCGAGAGGTCCAAATTCGGATGGATGCACAGATCCTCATAACTCAACCCATCGACTTCAGGAATACAATACAACTCTCTCATGGCTTTCCTGATCTCTTCTTTCATATTCAACTTGGTCACCTCTTCCTTTGACCTCCACTCTTTCTCTTGTTCCTCATAGTGATCAAGCTCGGAACAGTTGGCATAGGGTTCGTTTGGAATTGGGATTTGAAAAGTAGTCTTTTGAGGCAATGGTGTAGCAATGGAGGGACTCTGGATTTTTTGAGTGACTTGGTAATTTTGGGGGAAAGTCTGGGGGTTGGTATGTTGATTATGGTGATGGGAGAATGTTTGCGGATTGTTGACATTTTGATTTTGAGGGGGAGGGCATGGCGGGTTGGTATTTTGATGAGAAGGAAAGGTTTGGGGGTTGGTACCTTGAAGAGGAGGTGGTGTTTGATAAGAGACGGAGGCCTGATGGGGATTTGGGGCAGTTGGGTCGATGGTTGAGGGATTCTGAGCGGGATTGGAGGGAGGGTTCTGAGCTTGTTCCGCGTTCGAAGGAGGAAAGTAGAGTGGAGGTCTCCCATCTCCTAGAGTATTAAAAGCAAAAACCGAATTAGACAGATCTTGCATTCTCTGCATTTCGACCCTCATCTCGGTGATCTGTTGCATCAACTGCACAATTAATTCATTTTGATCAGTAGCGGGAGGCCGAGCCACGACAACATCAGCCAAGCTAATCTCGTCATTATTATCACTCATTACTTCCTTTCCTTTGTGCAAACTTTGATCGGGGAAGGAATCTTTGGGGGCCTTAGATCTTGTGAAATAAGGATGACCAACCAACTTATCAACACAGATCAGTTCTAAGCACCTATTAGAAGAAAAATTACTCAAAAGGTAAATATGTTAGTGTCTGAAGGTGATAAATAGTGCAAGATATACACATTGGTGCAAACAGACAAGGGTAGCTTCATTTGAAGATAGACTAGTCTACGGATATAGAAAAAATGGCTAATAGACAGAAATTTGTCTATTTAACTTTGGGATTAGTAACAGAAAGATCGACTTTAGTCAAGCCAAGAGTTTTTGCATATTTCATTGACATACTTCTGATTTTCGATTGAGATGAAATTTGAATCTCATTGCAAGAGTTGAGATAGAATTTCTCAACATGGGGACTGAGCCTTCAAAGGTTGCTTACGCATCTCACGAGGGAGAATTCAGGTCCTACCTAGTTCGACCTTTCTTTTTTACTTGAACAAATCGACCTTTTATGAGTATGAGAGTATGAATTTGAAAGTGAAGTTCAAATTTTGTTAGGAAATTAAAGACTCGAAGAGTATTTGGACGCACTTTTGATAGTGACTTGATATTTGTGCTTAGGGGTTCTAAAACAATTCGAAGAGGATTAAAATACAATATCTCCAAATAAAGCACCATATTCACACAAGCAGTTAATCACATAGCACACAAACGAATATTACGCATTTTAAAACAAATATGTGACCCTTTTATTCCAAGGGTAGGCCTAACGATTCAAAGGATGTATAACGTCATCTGAAATATTTCGTTGCCCCCAAAAACCCAAATTATACAGATTTTATGAATAAGTCGAATAGGGATACACAATGGGGAATATAGGATACAAATAATCAGTCCCGCGCAGGGGTACAATCCTAAACTATGCATCCATGGAAGGTCCTTGATCGTGAACTTCTTTCCATCTCCGAATGTCCATCCCTTTTGGATAGTAGCTTGCGTAAATCTTTTTTAGATTGGAAAAAGCTATTAAAATCTACTCCCGACCCCAAGGGACAATGACTTTTCAAATAACGTATACATCCTTCAAATTTAACACATAAATATGATCGTTCGTTTAGGCCATGAGTCGTTTTGGACTCAAGGTGGTCTTTCTAATGGGCTCAACACGCCTTGAGTGTTGGGTCATCTTAGTTCAATGCGCTAAAAGGGATTTAGTTTCGCTCCACACTAGTTGACTAAGAGTTGGTTTAGATAAGACCTGGTTACCCGAGTTGGACAAACTGCGGGGTGAAGTATAATAAACGACGTTGGATGATCACAAACCAACTATTCGTTTATCACTTCAAAAGAATTCAAATAGTGTTTTTCTGAAGGACAGCCGTGGTAAGCCACGTAACTGCCCTTTTTTCTAATGCAATCTATTTGCCATTTGGCGGAATCGGATGCCATGAAATGCAACAATTTATAATTTACATGAATTAAAACAAGTAAGCAATTTAAACAAATAGTCAAATAAGTTAATTTTAAGGTTATAACCCATTCAAATCCCCAGCGGAAGTCGTCATTCTGTTTTATTTAAAAATATACTTAGACTGATTTTAAGAGTCGCCACTTAATTTTAAAGTAGAATTAAGAAAACTACTTTTTCAAAAGATTAAAACAGAAATCTAATGAAAATATTCAAAGGGGTTCGGGGTTCATATTAGCATTTCGAGAAGGGTTTGAAAGCACCCGAAATGCCTGCTAATATGCGGTTATCCAGTAATTAACTATTTGGCTAATAATAGGCATGCTTTGTTTGAAAAGATAACAACTTAAGAGTTGAAATTATTTTATTTTATATATATATATATATATATATATATATTTAAAGGGAAATGGGGGATAGTATAAGGATATCACATAAGTACTAGATATTCTAAAGTCAAATAAAATAAAATTTATTTATTAATTTTAAAAGATATAGTTGGTTCATCTTTTGAGGAATTGAATTAAGGAAAAACCTTAGAATTACCTAGTAAATAAACAGTCAAATAAATGTGAAACAAATAGAAAATAAGAGGGAGAGAGGGCATAGGCCCAAGTCTGGTTTTCTGTCCACCTTGGCCAGTACTTGGGCCTAATTCTATATTTTGGGCCTTTGGCCCACTTCCCCTGTCCTAGACTAACAAAGAGGTTGATTTCCTTCTTTGAGCCCTGGCCCCATATTTTCCTCTTTGTACCTGTCCTAATAACTAACAGAGATAATCACAGATAAAATAAAAAAAAAGGCTTAGGCCTAATTACAACACAAAACAAAGCTGAAAATTCAAGGAGGGCTTTTGGCCCTTTTGCTTCTCATCCTTGTATTTTTGTTTTCGAACACCTGTATGTCAACTTTCAAAAATATGTTCTTTAATTCTTCAAGGCTGGATGACCCGATAAAGGCAAGTTTGGGCCTCCATGGCCCAAAAGAAAATGCAGGAAACGAAGATAAAGCCCATGAAGACTCGGGTAGAGTTCACATGCCACAAAGTAAATGGAAGGAGTTAATATATAATCCAACTAACATAAATGCGAGAAGAACCAACTAACTTAATAAAAAATACACATTTTTTTACTCAAGAAAGATGCATACTAACAAACAATCCCCCCAAAGGGAATCACACACTGGACAATAACAATTTTAAAGAAGAAAAATAATATAAAATATACATAGTGGGAGAACATAGTAGTCACTTAAGATTAATGAATTAATAAGTTAATTAATAACAAACATAGGAATAGCAGAATGGAGAAAAAGAGTACAACTTAAAGAAAATCAAAAGCAAAGATAATCACATGGCATCATTAATACTCATTCTTGAGACAACTGGAAGTAAGGGAGGATATGAACCCCCTTGGGCAAATTTTTTTACTATTTATACATGGTTAAAATTATTTTTCATCTATATATAGTAAATGTCGAACCCTCTTCGGTTAGTTCCTGTATTTAGTTCTTCACATATTGAACCCCCTTATTAAAAATCTTAGATCCGCCACTGACTATTCCCTTTATAAAGTTATCAAACTAACAATCCAAACTAAAAATGAAAATTAACAGAAACTCTAAACTAGAAGAGATCAACATAGAAACTAAATAAGAGGGCATACTATTATGCAGATTCCGATTACGATCGGCAGGCCCATCAAAAAATAAAATCACTTCATATAATGCTTAAGCCATGGCCGCAATGATCAAGAGAAAGACAAGCATTATATCATCACAATATTCAAACAAAATTTAAAAATTCTATCAAGCATATACTTCCACTGCTTATAAAAAAAAACATGTATTATTTAAATAAATCTCAAACTACACGAAGCATTAAGACCTATTTTGTTGCAACTTTGAAGATGAGAAAGTAAGGGTACACTTGAAAATTGTTAAGATTCAGTTGATAAAAAAAAGACAGCCACAACATAACAACAATGATAGCTTATTTTAAATGAAGCAGAAGACCAGTGAGATAAAATAGCGACTAAGAGACTAAAAGGGTTTAAGCAAAAATGAGAATTTAATCCCTTCTAAATGGTAACCAAACTTGAACAAGAAAGCAGGTGGCAACAACATGTAATCAGCAAATACTTGAGAAATCTAAAAGAAAACACAATATAACATAGCAGAGTCAATCATCGAGCTGATTTAGACATTCAAACTAAAACATCACTAAAGATATTTAGACAGAAGACATAGGACAACCACATAGCAAGACTTTCCGACATCGGAAGAATCACATCAAAATACAAAAAGAGACGGGAAGAATGTTATAAAGGAGAAAGCGTTACCTTTTTTCAGGCAGCGACATTGGAACCAAGAGCCAGCGACGACTTCACCACGAAGCTTCAACAAACAACAAAAGAGAAAAATCCAAAGCTAAACTAAACTCCCAAATTCTTATCACTTGGAGCCTATTTCTTTATATTTCGATTGATTGGAAACAGTATGTGACTAGTAATTTTCTTGTATACTTCTTCTCTAATGCCTTCTCCTTCCAATCCCCTCTAATGAAAATAAAATGAGGTTTAAATAGAGGGAGATTAGGGCTGAAATGAGGGGGAATTGAGAGGGAGAATGGGTAAAATTTTAAATTCGAATTTCAAAAAATCCCTCCCAAAATAAGGCTGGCCAGCTCAAATTTGTACCAACCTTGTACAATTCCTCAACGAAAAAAGAACCATGGTCGTCCGATTTGAGCAAAGGACAAACGAGCTACAAGATTGTGACACCTGGAAGATTTTCGTACGGAGAGGACAAGGGAGAGAGGGAGAGGACGATGCAATGATTCTGGGTCGATTTGCTGGGCTGCTGGTTTGAGTTCTGGCTGGATTCACATTTTCTGGGCATCTGGGTTTGTTCTTCGTGTTGCTGGACTGTGAAGGAATGAAGAGGAACAAAGTGTATAGGGGTGCAGTCGCGTGGGTACTGGGTACTGCTTATTGTTGTTGTTTGGAATTGTTGTATGTATGTGTCATTGTATTGTTGTTTTTGGGTTGCAGAAGGTGGGCTGGTTTGGGAATAATTGTAAGCTAGAATTGTGGGCTGAAGAATTAGGAATAAGTCCAAGTGAATTGCAATTGACCCATTGAATTTAAGAATATAACCAAATTGAGCTAATTAGTTAAATTCGGTCAAATCAAGACGAATTTAAACAAGATTAATTAACGAGCTTCTTAAACTTAACGAAATAAAATAGTTAACTTAAATATAAACTATTATACAACTAAACTTAACCAAATATTTAACAAAATCTTTTTGAGATAGTTTTCGAATAATCATAAAATATACTAATTATATACATAATTATGTAAAACATATATATTTTCTAAAAATTATAAAAAGTGACAAAAATAACTAAAGAAAACATTTTGAATTTTATAAAGTCAATTGTTTGAAATAGTTTGGAATTTAAGAAGCTCGATGATTAATTTGTATTGTGAACGTTCAAAATTGGGTGTCAACACTCATAATATTCTTTCTTTTATAATTATCACAATGATGATTATTATAATTTTTTTCCTTCATGTTCACATTCATATGTTTAATCGTAAAATTTTCTTGTCATCTTTTAGACTTTTAATGTATTGCTATCACATCCACTTCAAAGAATCGGGCATATTCAATGGGATGAGCTTCACAATTTTTATCAAGAACATATCGATTTGCTTAGTCATCATTAGATCATCATGAATACATAGCATTGGGAATTTAACCCAATATATTATCTATATAAAGGCATGTTAGGCCAAAATATGATGGGACTTGAACTCAAAATCTTATCATCATGGTGCATTCGGATTTTAATCGATGTTTTACCCTTTTGGTGCAATGAAATTCGAATACACCGTCTTACCTCAATCAATGAAATTATATAGTCCAAATAAAACTCATCCTTGAGCCTTAAAAATATTGTCACTTTGTTATTAATAGCACAAAAAAATTTAGTCATAATAACACTTCAAAAAATCATATTCAGATTATTACCTTTGCTAAACGAAGCAAAGTTGGTCTTCATAGGTGGCTCTAAATACTATTTTCAACTTAAATTTTTTTATAATTAATTCACTTATTGAAATACCAACAAATTAATTTTCAACATTAACTTAATTTATTGCTAGTTAAGAAAATTTCCTTCTTCAATTGTAATTCGAAGATGAAGCAACTAGAGGAAACACTAATCATCACAATAAATAAATGATAGTCAAGAAATCTACAAAAAAGAAAATTGAATCTAATTAGGCTAATTTAGGGGTAGAGAATATGAGATAGGGAAAATGGATTCTTTCGTATCTCGATTCAGTTTTTGAAAAAAAAAACGATTCATCGAAGCAAAAAATCATAAACAACAATCACATTCCAGCTAATATTTCGATTTTAAACAGAACATTGTTAAAAAAGCTCAAAATTCAAAAATTAAATAAAAACTTGATAGATGGACATAATAAAGTCTATCTGACAATTGTCTCAAATGACATGTAGTTTCTATATTAGCATAAATTTTATGGATTTCAGATATTAGCATACTCTGTTTGTAGATATATACAAATCAGAATTAATGTAATTAGTGATAGAGTTTAAGTTTCATTTGCTTCTATCTCTCACCTTTTACATAGATGATAGCACAACACTTTTCTACCCATTTTCAAACTCCTACATCCTCGCAACATGCATCATGTCACGAATTTCTGCCTTAAATTGTGGATCATTTTTCGATTAGGTAAAGATTTTGTATAATTATATGTTGGTAAGTGTATTTCATAATTTACTATTACTTCATTCGTTCACTTTTATTCGTCACTTTTTTCTAAAATAATTTTTCATTTTTACTTGTCACTTTTAACATATCAAGAAAAGACAATAATATTTTTTCATGTTTACCCTCAACATTAAATACTCTTTCTTCAAATCATTTTTCAAGACTTAATACTAAACATCATTTAATAGGGATAGTTCGATAAAATACCTATATCAGAGGGAGTATTATTTTTCAGTTTGAAGCGACAACTTTTCTAAGATTTCTAAACTAGTTTTGGTTTTGTTACTTTGTGCATCAATGAGTAATTCTAGCATTCCTAAGACAATTACTATGTTGAAGTTTTTTTCTTATTTTAATTAGAAATATATCTTTTTATCTAAATTTTATTTTTTTAATTAAAAGTAGCTAAATCTATCTATCTATATATCTATCTATATATATATATATATATATAAAAGCTAAATATAGACAATCTGATGTGGCACCTCTCTATGACCTCCATTTCTATATTTTTTTTCTCCTTTTTTTGATATTTTATCTTTGATTTCTATTATTTATTTGTATTCTTAAAAACTGAAAACATTTAAATACACTACCCAATTAATCATGTTTCTTTAAAATTTTCCTCACACTAATACACATTTAAGTAAATGGAAGATGAAAAAACTAAAATTTGGAAGATGAAAAGACTAAAAATTTTCATTTTTAGTAACAGTTTATATTTACTTAGCCTGTAAAATAAAAATATTAAAATATTTGTACCCAACAACAATGGATTCCTTTAATTTATCTCTTCTTATGATGATGATAATGAATATATGAGTATCAAATTCCTTTACTGAGATGTCTAACGAATTCATGATTCTTTAGAAAATATTGATGTAAGGAGAAGGGTCATGTAACAAAAGTTTCTCTTCAAAATAAAAGATTTTTTGAAAGAATGTTGATTAATTATGCCGCTGAGATGACCAACTAATTTCTAGCATTGTGATTGTTTTACGAAAAGAGAAAGGAGGAGTATCTTGTGATCCTTTGGAAGATATAAGTGTAAGGAGAAATTTCACTTAACAAAAAGTTTCTTTTCAAAGTAAAAGACTTTTTGGAAGAATGTTGATTCCTCCTATAGGAGATGACTATTGAGAAAAAAAAAATCACTTTGGTTAAGAAATTTGTAGGAAGAGTGATTAGTGTTTCAAAGGGTAAGAAGAATTATTTGGAGAAAAAATCAATCTATTTATGGAATTCATATCAAATTTAGAGAAGAATAAGTATAATACTAATTTCTTTCTTTTTTTATTTTGTCTTAATTTTTTTATGTGTCTTTACTTAAAGTTTATATTTTTATTTATCTTTACTTAATTAAAATTTATTGCTGACATTATTTCTTTCTACTTCTTTATTTTACTAATTTCTTTCTTCTTTTATTTTGTCTTCTTTTTGTGTCTTTAATTAAAGTTTATTTTATTTTATATTTATTTTAATAAAATTTTATCAACATTTTCGACATTTTCACTTATATTTTTATTAAAATAATTTCTCAGAAATAAAGTTATTCTTTCAAAAGAAATTATGTCTCACACTTTTATTTTATTTGTTGGAGTTTTTTATTAAAAAATTTCAAAAGACTAATTTTTTAAAAAAATTAAGAAAAAATATCAAAGATGACATTATTTAATTCCTATCATCATCAATGCTGTTAATTTAATTTACGTCCATCCCTTAATCTCATCAATATTAGTTTTATTTATATTGTTTCCTTAAATCACCTTTTTTTCTTTATAATTTCTATTAATTTTATATTTTTTAATTAAATTTTATCAATCTTTACGAAATTTTCCCTTAAATAAAATTATTCTTCCAAAATAAAATATGCCTCAAATTTTTATTTTATTTTATGGAGTTCTTTTTTAATTTCTAAAGACTGTTTTTTTTTTAAAAAAGTAAAAACATATATCAAGAATGACCATATTTAATTCCTATTATCATCAATGCTATTGATTTCTTTTACTTATTTCTTTAATCTCATCATTAATGTTATTTATATTATTTCCTTAAATCACTTTTTTTTTTCTTTCTTTTTTTGGTTATTATTATAACTTCATAAAAATTGCAAAAATAATTTACAGAATTTTGTTTGCCTTTTTGAATTTTTAGACCATTTCTTTTGCTAAAAGATCTTTATCTCTCTTTATATATATATATATATATATATATATATGAAATTTATATCAAATTAGGAGAAATAAGTATTCTACAGGTTTCTTTCTTTTTAATTTTATCTTATTTTTTTTATATTTCTTTACTTAAAGTTTATTTTATTTTCTTATCTTCAATTAATTAAAGTTTATTGCTGACATTATTTCTTTCAACTTATTTATTCTACTAATTTCTTTCTTCTTTTCACTTATATTTTTATTAAAATAATTTCTCAGAAATAAAGTTATTCTTTCAAAAGAAATTATGCCTCACATTTTTATTTTATTTTTTGGAGTTTTTTATTAAAATTTTCAAAAGGCTGATTTAAAAAAAAAATAATAAGAAAAAATATCAAAGATGACAATATTTAATTTTTATCATCATCAATGCTATTAATTTATTTTACTTTCTTCCCTTAATCTCATCAATATTGATTTTATTTATATTGTTTCCTTAAATCACTTTTTTTCTTTATATTTTCTATTAAAGTTTTTATATTTTTTTAATTAAATTTTATCAGCATTTACGGAATATTCCCTTAAATAAAATTGTTCTTCCAAAATAAAATATGCCTCAAATTTTATTTTATTTTTTGCAGTTCTTTTTTAAATTTTTTAAGAAAATGTAAGAAAATATATCAAGAATGACCATATTTAATTCATATTATCATCAATTAGTATACGTACCCGCGCGTTGCGCGGATAATATCAAAGAAAGTAATTATGTTATACATTATTAAAGAAAGTTATTATGCTAAAAGTTTTATATAATGAAAATAATAATAAAATAAAATATTCGTTGATCATGTTTATCACTCCACTTAAATAACCTTAGTCATACATTTTCATTTTACACAAAATTAAAACTAATAAATACGGTCAATCAATGTATAATTTTAAATTAAAATTTGAAATCATAAGGGGCACTAAACTACTCAAAATTCTCAATTGAACTAATTATCTCTTTTATTTTATTTTCTAATTTTTTTAATTCAATGATGAATTCTTTTTTGTGTATGGTAAGTGATAGTCATATTTGTTACAATTTATTGTTAGACTACTAATTATAATTAATTATTAGTGGGTTGAGGAAATACTCAAATTGAAAGTCAAGTAGTCTATCGATTTAGTTTCCTATAATTATTTTCTCTTAATATAATATATGCTATAAAAGGGAGGCATGAACGTGTTTGCTATAAAGGAGGAGCCAAATGGAGGAAATATTTAGGATCAGCCTGACAATAAAATAACTGATTTCAATTCAAAATTTAGTGATATTGCGTATGTTTGTTTCTAGGTTAGTTTTATTTAGTTTTTTAGTTATTTATTTTATTTTTAAAAAATATTAATATACTTCTAAATTCCATTTATTACGTTATTTTCATTTTTTTATGTTTGCATTTTCTTTTTTCAGATTTTAAAATCATCATCCATTGTGGATATCTTTTATTATTTTCAAATAAATTAATTTGTGTTTTTTGTAAATTATTTTTAAAATAATTCCAGACTGACAATATTTTGAATTATTAAAAATCTGTTTTTTATGTTATTTTTTGTTTAAGATTTTATTTTTTTTTGAAAAACATTTGAAAGACTCCAATTTTATGTTTTTTTTTACAATCTTTCAATTTTTTAATTAGACAATTTTACACATGAAAATATTAAGCAATGATACTTTATTTTTAGAAAATAATTAAGTACATCTTCAATTTTTGCAATCATGCACCTCAATATGATATAATTATTATATTACTTGTAAAAATAAATCAATATATAATTAAATAATAGGACTATTGAATTCACATTTCCTCATTATTTGTTTATTGTTTAACAATTTTAACAAAGAAGACATGAAACAATGGCATGAATAATCAACCCAAACCATGATTTATGCGTCTAAATATAAATAATGGCATGAAACATTGTTACATTCCTAAATCGTAATCCAATTTCAACCCTAAATATTCAAAATAGAAATGTTGTGCACAAATCAAATGAATATTTTTAAAATATGTTATTATTAAATTAATATTATATGGTTCATTAAATTTGATAGATTTTTTTTGTCAATAAAACATTTTTTTGTCAATAAATATGATAAGAAGTTGACAAACACCATTATTTAAATAAATCCATAACTTAATAAAGTGATTGCACAATTTTGTTAAGTAGTTATCTTGAACTCAAAATTATTAAATTAAGCCCACACTTAAAATTGTATTTCATTATCTTGCAATACCCTCATATTAAAAAATAACTAATTGAAAAAAAGTTAAAAGCGATATATAAATTTAAAAATAATGAAGAATAGTTATAAAGTTGAGTATTAGATATGCATTATAACATATGGGATTCTAAAATTCAGATTTTATGTGCAATAAGTATAATGACTATCTAGCATACATACAACCTCCCTAATCAATTACCTTACACTTCTTCAGTTGTTGATTTCATGTTGTCGTCCTCAAATTTTATTGATTGTTCAGAAATAAACTCACCTGAAAGTAAACTTTTAATCTCATTATAAATATAAAAGTTATTTATTCGTCTAAGCAACCTAGCACAATAAAAAAGGAAGAAGGGAAATTAGTGTCCTATATATATGAAAATCATTAATTTGAATAAAATAATTTACAGCAGATAAAAATTTTATTAATAAATAACACAAATTGTTGATAGATTATAATAAAATCAAATCATCTTAAAGTCACTCTTTAATGGGTAAGCAAATTGAGGACATCTATATTTATGCAAGTGTTGCCTCAATGAATAATGTAAAACCAACAAACGAAACTGAAGAAATAAAGAATAGGTGCAAAAGAATTTAGAGAATAAAGTAAAAAAAATTGATGGAAAATTAGTCTATATAAGAAAAAATAGATTGAAATTTGGCTTTATCTAGTATAGAGTTAGTTTTCGATTCAAATTTTAAAAAATCAATGGTAACTTCCCATTCAAATAAAAAATTCAAAAAATTAATTATATTTAGTAAAATTTATCTATATATTTAAACTAATTTTAATAAATTTTATCTTTCAATTTATTTTTATATATTTTTAAATTTAGAGCATAAAATAAAAACCTTGATGGAAAATTAGTTTATATAGAAAAAAAAATAGATTGAAATTTTGCTTTATAGAGTTAGTTTTCGATTCAAATTTTAAAAGATCAATGGTAACTTCCCATTCAAATTCAAAATTCAAAAAATTACTCTAGTAAAATTTATCTTTATGATAAATCGGAAAAGTTATAACTATATCCACAATTGCAAATTTTGATCCTTTATCTTTTATTTTAATTAACAAATTTTGGTGTGCCAAAATTTTGAGCAAAAGTGCACAAACAAATGAAGAGTTAAATTACCTTGTGCTTCATCAACATGATCCAATTGTTGTTCAGCACAAATTCTAATCATTTGCGCATGAACATCTGCACGCAAATCATAATTGAAAAAAACTTTTAGTTGGAGCAATGGTAAATGTCAATGGCTTGAAGCTCTCATATAAATAATGCATAGAAGCAAGAGAAAATTGCTAGGCCACAATAGTGAATATGGAAATGACCTGATATCTACCGTCATTTTTTTTCTTGTAGTCTACACCTATAATCCAGCATCATATATATAATATAATTTTTATAGTAAAAAACTTTCTCCATCACTATAGACTTTAAGGAATAATAACACACAATTTCTAAACAATTTTTTTTAAAATTATTTAGAATAATAAATACTATCTGCCTATCCATATTATCTTCTTGTTAAAATAATAAAGATATAAAAAAATTTAATAATTAGATTAAAACAAAATATAACTAAGAAAAGTCCTATCATAGTGCTAAGCATACAACAAAAAAAATATAATCACTTGCATATCATTATTACCAAACAAATGCTAAATTTTAAATATGTGTAGACTCAGTGGCGTAGCCAAGAAATTTATAAAGGGGGTCCAAACTTTGAATAGTAATTTTTTTTTAAAAACGATGATTTATAGAGATTCTATTTTTAATAATATTGTGATATAATTTGGGTAAATGGGTCTCCTATGTATATAGAAAGAAAACCTTATTCCAAAAGGAAAATGTATTAAAATATAAGAAAATCTTATTCCACAAAGGAAAAGGTATTAAAATATAAGGAAATCTTATTCCACAAGGAAAAGATATTAAAATTTAAGGATTTTTTTTTCAATTAAAACCTTATTCCAAAAGGAAAATGTATTAAAATTTAAGAAAAAGGTATTAAAATATAAGGAAATAATTCAATTTTAATTGAAAAAAATATCCTTATTAGAGGTGAGATTCGAACTTGGGTCACTAAAGGCAAACATAACACTATTTACCACCAAGCTACTGAATATTTATGTTAAACTTATGCATGTTTATTTCCTTACAAACTTCAAGAAGACAAAATAACTACAGAAAAATGAAAACGCTCATGCAGGGAAACGAGCTGGGGCGGCGAGTGGGCAAGCGACAGCTCTAACCATCTCCACTACAGGTTACTTTGTTATTTCAGCACATTCAAAATATCATATATAAGTCAAAACTTCACGTGTATATACAAGGTATAACTTTATCAAAAAATTTATAAGATATCATTATTATCAAACAAATGCTACATTTTAAATGTGTAGTATTAACAACTTTAACAATATCTAAAAATTTAAAACTAAAATCCAGCAAATTCATACACAAAGCCTACAAAAACAAACAAACAAACTTAAATCATTATTTAAAAAAAAAAAATCAACACAAACTAATAGTTTACTATATTTATTAATCAATATATATATAATGCATACACAATCACCTAGTTAACTACTATTAGTAAATCAAGTTATTTCATTAGCAAATTTTAAAATTCTCAATAACCTAAATTCAAAAGTTAATCACTAAATTCATAAAAAGTCTTGCTTCTGATTATCCCTACATATATGTTTTTCTTTATACATATTAAAAATAACATTGGTATATTTATCTCGACATTTAATATGTTCATATATGAGTTTTTTTGTTCATCCTTATAAAAGGACCGAGTAAGTAACTTTTTGAATGGACTTATTTTAAGTGCATTCGCAGACAAACAGAGGACCTATAATCATACTAATACTATTATGAGAAAAGCTAATCTATAACTGTAATCTTTAGAAACTTTTGCATGCTGCATACATACAATGAAAACAATAGATTTGACACTCATGTGAAGATAGCATGCAGGCAAAACTCATGTGAAGAATGTGGAGGGGGTTGAAAATCTTACCAGATAATGCATGATCTATGCCTCAAATTAAGAACACATCCAACAATCGCTGGTAGAATTCAGAGTCATTTAGAAGTTTGTTATTGCCATCCATGTTTTTTCCTTCATAATTGCAATTAGAAGAGTTTCAAATGCAAAATGTTGATCTAATTTACCGAATAAAGGTCATAAACTCCCAACCTCTTACAACCCTTTTCTTGGATCTCCTTCTTCATAGTTTTATAGCCACTTTAAGAAATCCAACAAATTCCCTGTATAATTGTAATATGTGTTATTGAGATTGATGTATATAGTGAAAAACTTTGGCAATAGGATAAACTATTTTTTTGGCTTTTTCATTGAAATTTTGTTGATGAAGTTACTATAAAAATGACATTAGTAATTTTCTCAATTTCAAATTCGTTTACTGAAGCATTGACAAAAAGTATCTATCCGGATGAACCAAAAAGTTGTTCATGCTTTTATTATTTTATAGATAGATAGATGTTTGCGGTTACTAACTTTACCATCTAGTAACTTTCAGTTATAGAATTTTTAAATAACTAAATTTATCTCAACCAATAAGAATAAACTCAAATCCAACTTTCAAATTTGTTTTCTTTTTTTAAAAAAGAGCCAGCCAATAAACACGTTAAAACACAATTTTTTTTTAGTGATTGCAATTTTTATTTATTTTTTAGATTATTTTTATTTTAAAATTAATAATTTAATAATTCATAAATTCTAATTGTAATGCTTATTTTGTTTTAGCAGAATTTAAAATGTATCATGGGTTTTTTTTTTTGCAAAACACAATTTCATAATATTTAATTTTAAAAAATAATTAATTTAACTAAACAAAAACATTAAAGGGATATTAATTGGTTTATCCTTTGTTTTGTTCACGTAAAAAGTTTTGTAACCTCTTTAAAATTTTCATTTTAAAAATTCCATCCATTTAAAAAATTTAATTAAATGGTTTTTCGATTAAATTTGAAGAATAATTATGGCGTTGACATGTAGACACTGTCACCTCTCCTAAAGAACATGGGTAGTTCTTTTTTTTTTTTTTTCTATTGTCAGTTTTTTTTTCTTATTATTAACATTAATATTATTTAAATTAAAAATGAGTTAACTTCCCACAAAAAAAAGGGAATCACACACACGTTACATCACCATATTTAAAAGTATTTTTAAAAAATATATTAGTAATTTATTGTTAATCATTTTACATTTAATTAATTTTAATTATTTTAAAATTTTGTTTTTGTGGTGCTGACACGTAAGCACTTTCACCCCTCCTATTATATATAGATAGATATTATATATAGATAGATGCTATTGATTTCTTTTACTTCTTTCCTTAATCTCATCATTAATGTTATTTATATTATTTTCTTAAATCAGTTCTTTTTCTTTTTATTTGGTTATTACTATAACTTCAAAAAATTGCAAAAAAAATTTACAGAATTTTATTTGCCTTTTAGAATTTTTAGATCATTTCTTTTGCTAAAAGATCTTTATATATATATATATATATATATCAAATTAGGAGAGAATAAGTATTCTACAAATTTCTTTCTTTTTTAATTTCATCTTATTTCTTTTTATGTTTCTTTACTTAAAGTTAATTTTTTTTATTTATCTTCAATTAATTAAAATTTATTGCTGACATTATTTCTTTCAACTTATTTATTCTACTAATTTCTTTCTTCTTTTACTTTGTCTTAGTTTTTGTGTCTTTAATTGAAATTTATTTTATTTTAAATTCAATATTTTCGATATTTTTCTTATTTTTTATTAAATAATTTCTCAGAAATAAAGTCATTCTTTCAAAAAAAGATTATGCCTCAAATTTTATTTTATTTATTGAAGATTTTAAAAAAATAAATCAAAACACTGAATTTTAAAAAAAATAAAAAATATAAAAAATGACCATATTTAATTCCATTCATCATCAATGCTATTAATTTCTTTTACTTCCATCCTTCAAATCTCATTATTAGTGTTATATTATTTCCTCAAATTACTCTTTTTTTTTTATTCTTTATATTTTCTTTTATTTGTTCATTCGTATGAACTAATTATTATGACTTCATAAGAAATCCTTTTTTTTAACAGAATTTTTTATTTGCCTTTCTGAATTTTTAAATTATTTCTTTTGCTAAAAGATATCTCTCTCATATTAATACACTACTAATAATAGTGTATTTATCCGCACTTTGCGTGGATATAAAAAGATATTAAATATATTTTAAAACAATTAATAAATGATAAAATAAAAGATATAAATACAAATTAAGTTACAATTCTGATATTATCTATTCAGAAAAGTTGTTAAAAAATCTCATGCTGCATTTTCAATTTAAAATTACTGATAAAANCACACAACATATTCCCCTTCCCAATGTTCAGAAAAACCATCTCCCTTACTCAATCTAACAACTCCTAAAAATCCCTCTTGTAATATCCAGCTCGTAAAAAAGTTTTGTTTAAGTGTGTAAGAGTCAGTCGGGGTTCCCGAAAGGGAAACCTCTCTCGGTCTAAGTCATGTAAGTCTTTATGGTTCCTGTATTTTCCCTAAAAATATATGTAAATTATGTTTGTTTGTTTTAAATTAATGTTAAGTATGTAAATATATTTGAAAAACTACCCTTAGTATATGGTTAGACTTTTAAATTCTTAATAACAACGATGGATTAACCTGTAAATTCCTAGGATATTTATAAGGCCTTAAAAACGTCCGCAACATTCACAGGACATCTTATTGGTCGTTTTCCGGGGTGGGGTTAATGAAGAAGTTTTTAAGAATACAGGTTAAAAGGAAGAGATGAACGGGGTAGTAACTTTAAAAAAAAAAAAAATCTCCTGTTTTTTGGCTTTTATCGCTATTGTGTTTAGTTTTTCCCTTTTTTATTTATTAATTTGTGTACTATATATTAATTCCACATTAGTCTTGCTTTATTATGTCAATAAAACCTGAAAAGTGAAACATCCACTCTCTTCCTTAACCGATTAGAAAATAAATGTTCATCATTTCTAATAAATTAAATTATATGCTTACACTTTTTATAAAATATATGTATATAGTTTGTTTGGATGGAAAGTGCAATAACATATAATATTAGATTTATCTTTTTCTTTTTTTCTTCTTTCATATTTTTCATTGAGGTATCAACTATATTCTTTTAATTGTTTATATGATACAATTTTGGAGCTGGTCATTTTTAATTATTACGTAATAATAATAGAAATGTTTATATGCAATTCACCCAAAAAAAGATTAATTATATATATGACTTTTCTTTAACACTTTAAACATAAATTTGTTATTAGGAGAACTAAATGACGAAATTTAATTTTTTTTCTTAATCAATAAGAGAGTTAAAAATAAATTATTTTTAGTATATATATATATATGATCTCTAATTTTAGTATACATCTAAGTTTTATTATTTTTATATTAAAATTTTATAATGCCTCTAATTATAAAATAACAATATGAAATATCATGAACATGACTTTTAACATAATTTAGGATTTGTGATCATTAAAAATCATGAAAGTAGGGAAATAAAGATAATTAAATATCAAATAATTTTATGAACATGACTATATTAATATAATTTAGAAGTTATATAATCATCAAATGTCATGAAAGTAAGAAAAATAAAAGGCAATTAAAATTTTCTATTACAGAATATGAATCAATAAAGGAATAGTAATTGACATATTTATTTTTGTACAATAATAAGAAATATATAAACAAAAAAAATTATCAAGAAAATGAGAACAAAAAGAAGATAAATATGATTCTTGGCCAAAAAAAAAGTGTCATTATCACTTTTCTTCAATATAAGTTATATGTTGGTAAAGTAAGTAGATTGAGAGAGACAAATAGTTTTACTAAATTATTTTTATCATAACCAAATACTTTCACATTTTGCATTCGGACCCAACAAATCATAATAGTGATCTCTAAAAATCTCAAAACTTGAAAACTTCTACCAGTAATAATAATAATAAACAAAATACGAAGATTTGCAAAGTTACATATTAATAATCAAATTTTCTATGAATTAAACGGTATCTTGAAAATTACAAATCAACTTTACATTCTCATGTTCTATCATTACATTAATAAAAATTGATCCACATAACTACAGTGGCGGATCTAGGATTTAGAGTCCGTGGGTGCCAAATGGGATTCAAACCCGCAACATCAACCTTCTAAAGTTGTCCTCCTACTGTGGCACCACAAGCCAATTTTGTTCCGTGGGTGACACGCTTTATATTTATATAAATATTATATATATATATATATATATATATATATATATACCTATGTATATATAGAGTTTCCGTCGAAGTTCGGGGGTGGCGTGGCACCCCCACAACCCTTCATAGATCCGCCACTGCATAACTATAAAATTATGTACATACTTTCTTGAGTAGCATGCATGTATATGTATGTTAACTCCCTTTTCTACTCTTTTTTTTCAAAAATATCTTGACTTGAAAACACGATAAGTTAACCTTACAATAACACAACAACAACAACAACAACAACAACAACAAAATACATAAATATAAAGTTAACTAATCAAGTAAAAACTTTAAAGAATATTCAATTATGAGTTGAAGAGGAAAGAAGGACCATGCTCTTAACACAACATAATCAATTCTTCAAAACCTACAAAGAGAAGAAGAGAGTAAAAATAATCAGATTCTTTAGAAACTACAAAAATAAGTAAAAAAAAAAAAAAGAATCTGAGAAACCACAAAGAGATGCCAAAGAGAAAAAAATCACATCATTTTCTTAAAAAAAGCTCATGTTTTGTATCATCTAGAATCCAAAAAAATAATATTAAATATATAATTACAATAGAAAAAAGTGATAATTATAACATTTTACCTCGTAAAATTCAACTATGTAAAACATTCTTCATTATACATATCTCTCCTGCAAAATAAGATCAAAGAAGATAAAAAAAATGACCAACCAAAGAAACAAAAGATGAAGAATAAGAAAAATGAAAATGAAATAATCATCATACATGTCTCAAGATAAGTTTTTATAAGTGTCATTTTAAGGAGTTATAAATTTATATATTAAATAATATGAAGGTTATGAATATGAAAGGTTAGGAGTTATATATATTACTAAATAATTAAGATTTGAATTTATGTAATTGAAGAGGTATGAATTTAGAAGATGATTTTATAAAATAAAATAATTGAGAATAATTATAAAAAATGTCAAAAAACCACAAAAAAAGATAAATAAGATCCTTGGCCATTGAGAGGTGCCACATCACTTCTTTTTTTATCTAGCTTTATATATATATATATATATATATATTTATTATTATTATTTTTTATTTTTTTCATGACATTATTATTATTGTTATTGATCAATACTTCTGTCCATTCTATATTCTTTGTTTCTGTGAAAGTAGGGACAAAGTAGTGTGTTCGGTCAATCAAATAACTTTGATCTCTATAAATTTCATTGAATAAATACACATAACTAATTTAGAATTCAATAACATAAAAGACTAAAGTTCAAAATTGATCAAATTTAAATTTTTACTTTACCTCTTCGAAGTAGAAAGGAATTAGCAAAATGATAAATTTTCATCAATAATAGTTTATAATATTAAAAAACCCTTAAAATAACTATAGTAGTAAAAATAAGTTTTAATTTTTTAATTAATAACAAATTTATAAAACAACCATTCACTTCGCGGGAAGCGCGGACAAATTCAGTAGTTTTGAATAATTTTGAAATGATGAGTAGCACTTAATAAGCAGTCCAGGAAGTAGTTATTTGTCAACTGAATTCATTTTGATATCAGGGATTTATAATTTATATGGCTAAGTTTTTGGAAAGTTAAAAATATCTTTTTTTATTTATTTTATAAAAAAATAGTTATTAAAGAGTTAAAGTGTTTGATCAAACTTTTAATAAAAAGTAAGTATTTTTAAGCTTTATCAAAAGTTATGTTTCAAAAGTTGAAAACAATACTAACTTCTTCCTATACACATTTTAAAGCTTGATTAAGCATAACTTGTTAATCTAGTATTAATTTTTTTAAAAATAAATTAATTAGTCAAACATAATTATTACTCTTCAAGATTACTCTTTTTTTTGGTCATTTCTCGACCATGACCTTTTTTTTTGGTAATAAAATGTGAAATATTACCATACCACCACGAATATTTACAACCTAAAGAGCCCCTAGTGTTTTCAGCCACCTTCTAGGAAGGGTGCCTCAAATCACTAGGTCTCAGGAAAAAAACATATATCTAATTACAAATCTTTGAAATAAAAACCTGACATCTATGAGCTCTCTTTGCATCTCTCAGAATGTAAATTCTTTGGCATATTTCCCTCCGTATTTGTGTGATGACAACCTCAGGTCGTATATTTGTTTGTTGAAATTTTTTCTTATTCCTTGTTTGCCAAGTGTAGTAAATCATTGCCCCCCACACTGTTGCTACTATCTCCTTTTGGAACTACTTCCACCTTCTTTTCTTGATCCATTGGAGTGTGTTACAAACCCCTGCACATTGTATTGTTATCCCTAACCACCTACTTAATCTGCGTTGTATTTCTGTTATCCAACCACACTCTTTGAAAAGGTGCAATTGTGTCTCTTATTTATCCTCGTTACATAAACAACACTTAGTAGTGTCAATGGAAATGTTTAACCGCATTAATCTTTCCTTCGTAAGCAATATCTCTTGGTAAGCCAACCATATTATAATCCTTTGTTTGGGCATCAAGATTGAACTCCACACTAGATCAACTTCCTTCATCTTAGGCAGCTCTCCCAGTATAGCTTGGTAGCTCTGCAAAACAAAATAGTCCCCTGTTGGTGTGAGTGTGTACCTCCCTCTTTGATACCAACATGCCATTTGAACCTTCAAAGAGTTTAGTTTCTTCCAATACCAGCTACAATCAGCTTGTGGACAGTGATCCCATATGTTTCCATTCGATTTCATATAAACTCCATTTACTCATTTGACCCACAGAATATCCTTCTTGCTTGCTAGCTGCCATAATAATTTCCCCACTAATGCTATATTCCAATTGCAACATCCCTTGATAGTTAGGCCTCCATACTTCTTTGGCATACATACTTTGGACCACTTGACTAATGTTACTTTCCTTTTGCCTTCCATAGCTCCCCATAAAAAATTCTACATTTCCCGTCAATTTCTTTCAGAACACTCTGGGGCAGTACGAACATTGCCCCCCAGAAGTTATACATAGAGAACAACACATCCATTATAACTTGTAATCTTCCAGCATAAGAGAGGTGTTTAGAGTAGACTTCTTTAATTCTGTTTGTAATTTTATCCACCATTTGCTGACAATCCATTTTGTTCCATTTCTTTGAAGTGAGTGGTAGTCCCAAATACTTGATTGGTAAGCAGCCCAGTGAGAAACCAGTTTTAGCAAGAATGATTTGTTTTACAGCATCTTCCACTCCAACTATGAAAATGTTAGATTTGTCCAAATTTGCCACCAATCTTGTTACCTCACTAAAATGATGAAGTGCCTCCATAACTCTCGAGACTGAACTTAAATTTCCTTTACAGAAAATCATAAGATCATCTGCAAAGATTAAATGAGTTAGTTTATTCCTTTTTACACATTGAATGAAATTGGAAGTCGGGCAGCGTGCTCATTTTATTTAGCACTCTTGACAGATACTCTATAACGATAACAAACAAAAGAGGAGATATGGGGTCCCCCTGCCTGAGGCCCCTCTGTCCTTCAAAGTATCCATGTCCTTCACCATTCACCTTTACAGAGAATTTTGTAGTTGTAACACATACCATTACCATTCTAGTGAAGGTTTCAGGAAATCCAAAACCTCTCAATGCTTCCTTAATAAAATCCCAACTCACAATGTCATAAGCCTTCCTAAGATCAATCTTCATAAGACATATAGCAGAGGTCTTCCTATTATAATGTCGAAGTAGATCATGACAGATTAAAACATTGTGTATCAGGGATCTACCTTCCACAAAGCTGCTTGTGTTTCACTAATCAAAATAGGGAGCACCTTTTTTAGTCTTGAACACAATACTTTAGAAACACACCTATAAATCACATTACAACATGAGATTGGCTTGAATTGGCTCGCATACTCTGGAACTGCTATCTTGGGAATCAGGGCTATGATCGTTGCATTGATTTGTCTCAACAATTTACCACTCTCTAGGAACTCTAAAACTGCCTGAATCACACCTTCCCCACCACACTCCAATCATCTCTGAAGAAACCACTCCCATACCTATTCAGACCAAGGCTCTTGTTCACATCAATACTAAACATAGCTTGCTTGACCTCCTTTTCTACATATGGCCTGATCAACTCCAATTGTTGTGGAATTGTGAGCATATGTCCATTTTTTAAAAAACTACCAAAAGCTTTGATTCTATACCTCTCCTTTTTCCCCAACAACTCCTCATAGTATTCAACAAACATCTTCGCAATACTTGTGTTCTCTGTTTGCATTTTTCATTCCTTATCTCTGATTTGGTTAGTAGCTTGTTGTAGCCTTTTATGATTTATGATGGAATAAAAATACCTTGTATTATCATCCCCCAACTTTATCCAATTTGCTTTGCTTCTCTGTTGCAGAAAAGCTTCAGCCAAATATGAGGATTTCCTGAATCGCTGACACTTCTATTTCTCTTGTTCCTAAAGTGCTATATCAGATGGATTTTGGTGCAACCATTTTTGTACTTCTGCCAATGCCACCCTATCCTCCTCTGCTTCAATGAGTATATTTCGAAAATGCTCTCTATTAAGCTCCTAGAAACTCTTTTTTAAACCCTTAAGGCTTTTTACTACTTGGAACATCTTAACCCTTCACTTTGAATTTTCCATCCTCGTTGCACAATATCCATAAACTTTGGATGTTTGGCCCAAACATTACAAAATTTGAAAGCTCGATTTGGCATGTTGGGTCTTCCCTCCTTAGCCAATTTCAATGGACAATGGTCACTAATACCCTCTATAAGAAAATTAACCTTATACACTGACATAATGTCTATCCACTCCTTATTTACAAAAGCCCAATCAATTTTTGAGAAAATTTTGTTCTCTCCATGCTTATCATTCCATGTGTATCTATTTCCACCATATGGTAATTCTATCAATTCACATGCTTCAATACAATGCCTAAAAATCTGCCACCTCCCCTAAGCTGATAGGGTTGCCACCAATTCTGTCATCTAGTTGCAAAATTGAGTTGAAATCTCCAAGTATCAGCCATGAGGTATTACTCCCTATACTAATACTCTCCAAGTGGTTCCATAGCATTCTTATCTCCTCTCTAGTATTAAAGGCATATACAGTTGTTAAGTAAAACTCTATTTGAGCAACTATATCCTTAACACCACATGTTAAACTCTGTGCATCTCTAGTAATCTTGTTTATTTGATAGTAATCAGATCTCCATAACAACACTATTCTACCATTATAATGATAGTCCAGATTTGTAATATAATTCCACCCTTCAAACATCTTTTTTTGCTACCTGCTCCACTTTATTTGACTTCACTTTCGCTTTTAGTAAAGCTACCAGACCTATATTTTCTTTTTTTTACCGAGGATTTCCACCTCCCTTTGCTTGTTATGGGCATTCAAACCCCTAACATTCCAACAAAGTATATTATCCACTTCCTAGACAATACATTGCCCCCCTCATGCAGTACTGGACTATTGTGTGCCATTTCACTAGTACTTCCTTCGCCCAAAATATTAAAAAGATTCAACTGTAGCACATTCTCCTTTCTCTGCTTAGATTTGTTATGATGTGTTGGAGTAATCCACCTCGTTTGTTTAGTGTGCTCCCTTTCCTTCAGTCCCTCAGGACTAGCAACCATTTGCATTTCATTATTCTCCTTTGTCCACATCAGGCATATCTGGGGTGCTGCCTCCCCTTTCTACACTTTTTTCATTGTAACATTCTTCTTCCTACATTTTGTTTCAGAGTGTCCATACTTTTTATAGTGCTTACACAACATAGTTTTCCAATCATAGTGGATTTTTTGTTCAATGAGCAGACCTTTCTCATTCTTGAAATACACCATATCTGGCAACTCAGTATCTACTTCAACTTCAATCAGTAATCGAGCAAAGTTTAGACTTATTTTCCGCTCAGTTTCCTATCCACCATTAGCGGCTTCCCAATTAGGCTTCCAATAATGCTCAATCCTTTAGGCCCCCAATATTTAATATCCAGTCTAGGAAGTTTCACCCAAATTAGTACTGTGTACAACTCCTCACACGTAAACTCCATCTCTTCATGCCAAGCCTTAACTATGAAAGACTTATTATCAAAGTGGTATATCCCACCTTGCAAAACAGATGTTTGCATAATCAAGACACAACTTCAATGCAAGTGTTTACGATTGTACAATAGTATAGTAACCCAACCAACTGTTGGAGTCGAGTCCCCCGGAGTGGCTTGAGAATTAATAGAAAAATAAAATCAAGTTCTAATTAGTCATAGCTAAAAACATTATCGAATATAAACATGTTAAATCTAAGGGATGACACAAGTGTCAATTATCAATCGGGTTTGTCACAAGTAAGTAAAAACAACAAAAATGCAAAGAGTACTAATCAAGGAGAGGGGATTCTTGGGATGTGTTAGGAGTACGGGTGTGACAAGATCGTTGGGTACATGCTTTTGATAGTAATTTCGTTGAATATTTGTGACTAGGCTAGACTATAGTGGGGGTAAGCTTTCTCTCGAACAACTTACCCCGAATCAAATGGGTTCCTCTCGTACACCCACTTGCTGCATGAAGAACAACCTTTGCCTTAGCCCACACACTCTCTCGAGCTGAGTATGTGGGATAAGGACTAGGGTTCACTCTCTCGAGCTGAACCTCATGTTGACCCACTCTCACCGACCATCAATTTAGTAGTCTTAGTTTTACGACCTCTCTCTCTCTCGCAAGCCGAAAACACAAAGGTGAAATCGTATTTGCAACTACAATTTCATTAAGTTCCAACACAACTACTAAACGAAATCACATCTAAACAACAAATAAACTATCAGCAAGCAAGACCCAATAATTAATTTAATTCATAGTCACAAAATCACACCCCAAGAATTGAGGTTTTAGCTAGACATGTAAAAGAGAGAGAAATTTATACCAAAATGAGTTTGTATTCAAATGGGTATGAAGATTTTAGTCGCAAAACAAGTCAAGAGTGAAGAATCCAAGATGTACCCAAACCCAAATTGTTGGAGTTGAAACCCTTTGAATCTTCAAGTTCTTCAAAACCCTCTCCAAACTTAGAACTCAAAATCTATGTTAAAAATTATATATTAAAAAATCTCATCTTAAGTTACAACTCTCAATGAGTATTTATAGTTTCAAAAATCTGTGTTGCAGCAGATCATTCGGCGTCGTTAGTCGAGATTGCCGATCAACTCGGCGATTCGCCCTTTGGTAGGTTTGATCGTCGTCTTGCTCTATCCTTCAACATTGTCGTGTTTTGGATCATTGGGCGACATAGTACTATTTCGCGGAATTGCTCGGGGACACGTCGACTGCTCATTTTCGCCGTCGATTTGATCTTTTCTTTCAGGGTTCAACATACTGGAACAAAAGGCAAGGGTAAGATCTTTTAGCGACTTGCCGAATGAGTTCGGCGATTCTCAGATCTTCATTTCTTCGTTCTTTCAGCTGCCTTTGTTCCTTTTTTGCTAAGTAGTGTTCATGCTTTCCCTCAAACTCCAAATACCTGAAACTTAAGGGTTTTCATTAGATATTGAGATAGAATATGCATTTGAGGACACTAATTCTATCAAAATATAGCTCTAAATGAGTTCAATTTGTGGACTCATCAAAGACCTCACTCTTTCCCTCAAGAATATCAAACCTTACCAACACTATCCCGTTCTTCAACATAGAGACATTATTGATTCCAAACTTTCCCCACTGCCTTTGAATATATCCATTTAGCACTGCAAATGGTGGATGGGCTCCAAGTACATAACAAACCACTGTATTCTTCCAATAATCAATTTCAGATGTAATATCTTCCAGATCTATTTCACACACAGGTATCTGACCCTGAGTGATGGGAGAAACAAAGTCCAGCTTGAAACTTGCATTGGATGTTTTTGTGATGTCGAAATTGTCTCAAATCGAGGGTTTTCGTCTCACCTCATTTTTAGATTCCATTTCATTTGCCCATGACTTCCTTGCAGATATGTTTGGGGAGTATATTGCCTCATTCCACTCCTTTAGTATCGATTTTGGGCTACTTACTGTTTCATTCGCCTTAGTCTTCACTTTTTCATTAGATTTTGATGCAATTGCTGTTTCAATATCCAAATGCGTTGGTAATTCATCCCTATTACACTCCCTCCCAAGAAGTTAGGTTTTGAGAAATCTCGACCTGGTTTCCTTTTGTCCTCTGATTCCCTTTATTACCCTTCCTTTTCTGTAGGTGATTCATCTGCTTCATGCTTTCCTAAGCTTTAATAGCCTTTTAAGTAGGAATCTGAGCTCTCATTCCCATGGAAGCGCACGTTAAGCTAACATGCACTGAGAGAGTTTGGATTGAGAGTTAACCATGACCTTTTTAGTCATGAATGAATTTGTACAAAAATGCACTCAAGTGAGTCCAACAAAAACCAAATAAAAGCAAAAAATCAGCCCATCCCAATACTTTCTCTCCTTTCTCCTTTCTAGCTGGACTATTCTTTTCATCTTTCTTTTCTCTTTTGTACTGACGTTGTTGTCTGGTGGATACCATGGGATCTTTTTGGGTTCGACAGAGGTGCCTAATCATAAAACTTAGTTGAGTGAACTCTTTGTAAGTAATCATCTTCACCTTTCCTTTATGTTATGTTGCTTCTCTTGGTCCTTTGGCGATCAAATATTTGCAGCTGAGGTAGTGATGGAGATATTCGTGATGCTCAGACGCTTCCTCCTTTACAACTCCTCCTCAAGATCCATTTTCCCAGTCCATATTCGACCCTAGCCCACCACTTTTGCTGGTGACTCCTTTTTGTAAGCTGACATAGCATAGGCTAGATAGCTTAAATTTCTCACATTTATTAAGCCTCGTAAATGGCTAAAGTAGTTGATGAAAATATCATAACTGTGAGACATGAACTTGCTTTGGTAATCTTTCTGCATCATTGCATGTTGTTGTTTATTCTCCGGGCTCTAATTCTTAAATTAGAAATTTGTGCTTTGTCATTGTTTAGCAGTTTTCAACATTTTACTAGTAGCAGTAAAAAAATTGTTAGCATTAATTAGGGTAAACTGTTGATCTAATGCTACATTTTCTAGCTTGTCTGCAAGTTGATTTGCCTCTCTAAATGCATGTTTAACTGTAACTTGTGATTGTCTTATTTCTTCAATCTGAACTGCCAACTACCATAGAATCATCCATAATAATCTTTCTTAAACTGAGTGAGTCAGTTTCAAGAATTATATTATGTAAATTAAGATCCCGGCGTCTCCTCAATGTCAATAGGATTACAGTAGCTTCTGCCTCTATATTTGTAGCAATTCCTATACATCGAGCCTCTGCACTAATAAGATCTCCATTTGCATTTCTGATGCAGAAGGCATATGAATGCTCCCCCGAATTTTCCTTACTAGCTCCATCAGTATGGCACATCATCCACCCTTGCTCTGATATTTCCCATCTTATTGTCAACCAATGAATTTCTGATTTGTATTTCAGTAGCTTTACTACTATTTGCTCCTACTCTTTTGGTATCTCAATCCATGTGTATTTCAATTTGAAAGCGATGTATGGATACCATTGTTTGTTGTAGTAGATATTCATATCTCACTTCTTTTCCATGTCTTCTATTATTTCTTCTTTTTCATAACTCCCACATTAACAGAGTATGGATGACCCTGTATATGTATCTTAATTTAGTTGGGGCTAGTTCATTTCACCACCTTTTTATCAATTGTTGTAGTTAATCTCCTTTCATGCTAATTCCTGCATAAGAAGAAAAAAATCTTCATAGCCTTTGAGCTAATGAGCTATTAGAAATAGGTGGGACATAGTCTCTTGTGCATAGTTTTCACAATAGTAGCATCTTCAGTCCAATGAAACCCTTATCTCCCTCAGGTTGTCTTCAGTGACAATCCTTCCTTTCCATACACTCCATTGAAAAAGCTGATTTTGAAAGATATACATTTCAACCAAATGTTGTCCAACCATTCCTGTCGTAGTCTTTTTTCCTCACTAGTTCATATGTAGACTTTACTAAGAAATTACCACTGGTATTAGGCATCACTTTCTCCAGATTCCATGTTAGTGTTGATCTTTTGCACTATGAACTTTGTCATTTCTTCTAATATCATGCCTAGTAGTTTTTCTTTATTTCATTCCCTATTTTTGATGCAGCTTTTAACTTCAATATCTTCCATCTCCCCCTGACATCCTTAGTGAAGTATAATACTCCTTGTTTAGTCCAGTTATCAAATAAAAAATTAGAGTTTTCTGATTTGATTTGCCATCATATCTCATGTTTTGTCTCATCCTTTACCTCCACCATTTTTTTCCATGCATGTGAGGCCTTTCTGCCCCCTCCCCCCGCAATAATTGGGTGTTGCCTTTTACAATATTTGTGCCATGTAAATGTGCTCCATAATGATCCTATTGAGACCCTTAATCTCCACCAAATCTTGCTAAATAGGGCTTTAGTTACTTCATGGAGTGATCTAAAACCCACTCTCCCTTTTATCTTGGGTAAGCACATATCCTCCCACACAATCCAGTGTTTTTCCTTTTCTCCCCTTATTCTGCACCAAAAATAACTTGGCAAAAACTTGGTGCATTTGTTCTATGAACCTCTGGTAGGGTTCCTGGCTGATAGATATACACTGGCATAGACTGCAGAACATGTACGATTATCACATATCGTCCCACATAGGATAAAAATCTATTTTGCCATCACATGATTTTCTTTGCTACCTTCCTCAGTATATCTTCATAGTGTACCTTGTTCTTCTTCCCATAATAAACATGACATCCTAAGTATGTAAAAAGGAAGGTTCCACTTTCGGGAAGAACATAGAATAGTAGAAGATCCAATATGCAGAACACGACGATCATTATAAATTCACGAATTAGAAATGCTGTAATATACTCTTTTCCATAACCATTTTTATACATGTGAGTTTTCTCAATCTGATTCCCATTGCTAGAGGTGTTTCTTCATGTAGATAAAAAAAACTCTTCTCTATGTTTATTATTTGATCAGACACCTTTTGAAACCTCCTAAGCACCCACATCATTTTTATAACTGAGTATCTATCTCTAGACCCAAACAAAATTGTATCATCAGCAGCATATGACAAATGATTAATCTCTGAAATCCATATTGGCATTCCATATCCTCTATACCTCTCATCTTCATGTAGTTTGTTCAGCCCTCTTGTAAGCACTTACAACTGCAATGATAAACAAAGTGGGTGATATGGGATCACCTTGTTTTAGTCCTCTCATTGAAGTGAAAAAACCTTATGATCTTCCATTTACTAGAACCGAGTACCATTTATTTGAAATGAGCCTCAAAACTATGTCAATAATAACCTCTGAGAATCCAAACTTTTGCAACACCTTTGTTAGAAAAATTCAAAACATTCGATCACACACCTTTTTCATGTTCAGTTTTACCACAACATTATGATACTTGTTCCTTTTCTTACTATCTCGGATAATTTTTTGGGCTAATAAGACATTCTTTGTGATGCTTCTCTCCTTCACAAATTTCGGTTGGTTCTTGGAGATAATCATTGGAAGCCACCTTGTTATTCTCTCATGAGTAATCTGGATACTATTTTGTTCATGAAAGTGCTCAAACTAATTGGTCTTAGGTCCACAAAGCTTTTAACTTTTTATTTCTTTGGGATAAGTACCAAGTTAGTATGAGTAATGAATCTAGGAAGTTGTTGCCCGCAAAAGAATGCCCTTACTATGTTAGTGACATCATCTTCAAGATTACTCATTTTTTGAAATAGCACAAACATCATAAATTCTATTAGCTTAGTTTCTAAATACATGTGCTCACATCAATTTAGGAAACTAGCTTCCATACTACTTTTTCTTCATCAGATAAGGAAAAGGCATAGATTCCCCCACCCCCTCCACCTACGAACCTTTCCTGAAAAGTTAGACGTTTAAATTATCAAGACTACTTATTACACACATTTACTACTTAAAATTGAATTTTATTTACCCCCTAAAACTGATGTGGGATAAAAATAAAAGTGTGTGGGTCAGAAAAGCAAAAGATCAAAATTCTCCTTACAACCCACATACCCATCTCTTCTTCTTCACACCCCATCATCCCTTCTTCTTCACACCCCACCTATTATCCTCTTCTTCTTCATTCTTAATTTTTCATAACAACCTTAAAATACAACTTTTTTTATTCACAATTTGGGCTAATTTTTTTGTAAGATTATTTCAAATAAATTAAAAATACTAATAAAAATTCAATCTTTCTTTTTTACTAACCTTTGAAAATTTGGAACTATGATGTTTAGGCATACGAAGCTCAGAGGAAGGGGGTGGGGGTGGTGGGCATAACACCATCGTGATGTTCATTTACTCCCCATTTTGAATCTTGATTTTCTTCAAAACCCATAAAGATATCTACCTAAAATTTTTAAAGAATTGAACTTTAGTTCAACTGGATTAAAGAATTGAAGGTGATATAGTGACAGTGAAGAACAAAGAATCAACAACGAAGGTGTCTGGACATAATTTTGCAGGTGAAATAAGAGATAAAGTGGGTGTGATTTAGCGATGAAGAAGATATAATTACTAGAAAATTTTAATAATTATTTAGCAAGTATAAATTTAGTTTCCTAATTGTGAAACATTTAATTACTTAAATGTATCAACAAAATCATTTTCATATTTCTACTAATCAATCTAACAAAAACCAGTTTTTGGGGTACAACAAGAGTTTGTATTCTCAAATGATACCAGAGGGATTTGCATGTATTATGAAAATTCTGTTTTATCTACGATTAATATCTTCTTTATCTTCTATCGAAGGCAAAAAATTTTCAAATCTCATAATTTACGATCAATTCATTCTGCATTTCCTTTTTTAGAGGGCAATTTTTCACATCTAAATTATGTATTAGATATACTAATATCCTACCCCGTTCATTTGGAAATCTTGGTTCAAACTCTTCGCTATTGGGTAAAAAATGTCTCTTCTTTACATTTATTACAATTCTTTCTCCACGAATATTGTGATTTGAATAGTCTTATTACTTCAAAGAAGCCCGATTACTCTTTTTCAGAAAAAATAGATCACCAAAATTTCGCGATCCGCACCAAATTTATTTCAATCTCAAGAGCTCGGATCATATCGGTATATCATAAAATAGAGTTAAACAAAAGAAAAGTCAATTAATAATAAAAAAAGATATAAAAAATATGATTTATGGCGCTGATGTGGTAGCGAGTATAATACACCACATATTGTGGAGTGGTGTTACATGTCTCAAGGTGGTATTAAAGGTGTGTAATAAGTCATTGTGATAGTTAAGCGTATAACTGATTTTTTTGGGACAAGTTCATGAGGAAATTTTGCATTCTCCCCGCCAGATAGATATATCTAGCTCACTTAGATACATGTATATAGGATACATGCGACTCAAATTAAATATAATTTGTTCTAGATATATTATATGCAAGCCTGATTCACATGTATCTAAGATGCACTCTCTGTTTTGATCGCTCGCCTCTCTGCCTATAAAAGTATCTGGTATCAAAATATTGTTGAATCTCTCACCCCCACTCTCCTCTCTCGCTCGCCTCTCTCCCTATGTATTTGTGTTTCAAAATATATTTCGTATCAAAACTACGTGTATAACTAGTATCAAATATACATGTATTTAATATAAGAAAAATACACTAATACATTCTTCAACGTATCGTGCATAGAGAAAGAAATAAGAGTGGAAGGTGGGGGACAACATAAAGAGAAGGAGAGATCGAGTGATAGGAAGAGAGAAGAAAGAGGGGAGAGAGAGCGAGAGAGAAGGAGAAAGCAAGAGGAAAATTTGAAGTATTGGTGTATCTAACTTGAAGTCTAGTATAATTATTAAATAATGAGATAATATATAATTATTTCAAATTATAAAGTAAACTAGTATTTATGATAGAAATATTTATAGAGAAAATTCCAGAAATAGCAAAGATAAAATAGACATAATAAGACTATATTGCTATAGTTTCGGTAATTGTCCTATATAACTATAATTCCATTTTGCTATGGAGGCGGTGGTTTGTATATTTTGCTTGCAAATATACAAACAAAGTAAGTATATATATATTCTGTATTTATACATTTAGAAATTTTTCAGAACTCCGTTTTATATTTCGTTTGTCAATATACAAACATAGTAATTTATTATAATTTTTCATAAATAATATACAAATAGCTAGGGTAAGCATATTCATATTTTGAATTTATATATTCAGGAACTGAATTATACAAATTCTGGATTTATACAATTAGAAAACCGAATAGCAAAATTTCGCGAAACTATAGCCACATAATAAAAATAATCAAAACTATAATTATATTAAATAATATACTCTAGATGTAGTTCCTATAGTTTCCCATATTTATATGGTTAGATAATTCCATTTTTCTTTGGAAAAATTACTTAAATACACAACACTTCTTTACCTATTCTCAATATTTCCCTATTCTTTTATTAAAATACAAAAATCCCTTATTTTCCCCCCAATTCAACTTAACTGGATACTTTATTAGTTTAAGTATCCGCCCGTTATTAATTAAAGTATTTGCGCTGCTATATTATGCATCCGCCTGTTAATTAAGTATCCGTGTTGCTAACAACTTAATAATTTAAGTATCCGCCTGTTATTAATTAAAGTATCCGCGCTGCTATATTATGCATCCGCCCGTTAATTAAGTATCTGTGCTGCTAACAACTTAATAATTTAAGTATCCGCCCGTTATTAATTAAAGTATCTGCGTTGCTATATTAAGTATCCACACTGCTATATTATGTATCCGAAAAACACTAAAAAAAGAGATTTTTGGTAGTTAATGAAAGAGTAGGAAAAGGAAGTAATTTCTTTCTTATACTTGTCATTTGCCTAATTTTTACTTTTTCTTTTGAAAGTTGGGCCAAACGAACGGACTATTATGGCAAGGCAACGAATGAGAATGAATGTAAGGCCCAAGATTGGAAGGCAGAAGCCATAGTAAAAGTAGGGTTTTGGTGTGGTTCTCGCTCCCTACAAAGTGAAAGAGAAGTGCTGTAGTCTGCCTCTTCGCGGCTAAGCTTTCAGCAACCATGGGTATGCATATCAAAGTTCTCCATTTTCTCTCTCTCCCCATCTCTGTAGATTCATTTTATCTTCTCTTTGTCTAGTTTTATTAATTAGTATGCCATTTTTTTTTGTATAAAATGGATATAAGGTATCTCACGAGACTCTATGCACAAGAGGCGTGCCACTGGTGGCAAGAAGAAAGCGTGGAGGAAGAAGCGAAAGTAAGTCATAGTCTTTGTCTGTTGTGTTTCCTGTCTCCATTCTATGTATCTCTCTGTCTGCTTATTTTATTTAGCAATTTTCCGTTGTCAGCCACTTCTGCTACTGAAATGGATCCTAAAATAATTGTTGATTAGTTTATATGTTAGGTTGTAGGTTAGAATTGGTTTTCACCAGTAACTTTATATTCATGGATTCATGATTTGACCTGAGAATGAGTTGATGATTTTAAACAGCCATTTGAAGCCTATAACTTGAATGGATTATAACTTGGCTTTTTTTTCCTAATTAAGAAGTGTCTTTCCTACGAGACTCGTAAATTTTATACGAGAATATCCCCTATTGCTGTGCTCTTTTATTTCATCTGTAAGAACAAGGAAATTTTAATTATCGTAATAGTAGCTGAAACCAGGGGCGGACCTACATGGAGTCTAGGGTTCATTCGAAAATTTTTTTGATTCACATGTATGTACTTACTGATGAACCCCTCAGCATAAGCCAAGGGCTTGGTTCAGTGGTAATGGGGGTTCAAGATTTCATAGAAATGTACGCGGCTTTGCAGGTTCGAGCTGGGTAACAATGTTTTGTTTTCCAGATTTTCATTTTAATTTCTAAATAAATGAAACATCCGTATAGACATTTTACTGGGTATTAGAAAATAAATTTCTTTTCTACTTTTATAAAATTAAGTAAAGCTTATAACTGTTTTAAGTTTTCATAATTAAAATTTTAAAAATACATTTTCTCACACTCATCTTAAGTCAAAGGTTTAATTTATATTTGATTAAGGAACAATATAATTACAAGTGAGATTAACTAAATAGGATTGGATTCGGAAGTATTCCTAATTTCAAAAAATTGAGTGACGTATATATGCAACTTTGACGGAGACAAGACCCATAATTAACACTAAAAAAAAATGCATTCTCTCGCACTCATTTTAATATTATGTCAAACACATACTTCCTTGGTTTTATTGTTCGTGTTGCGGTGGAGTTGAATTTTATTTAGTTGCTTATATCTGATCCGACCCGTCCATATATGACCCGCCCGACCTGCTTATTTGTGAATACTATTACCGAGCTTACTTATCTTTTTGAACCCCTCGATACGCCTCTGGCTGAATTATTCATTAAGAATTGATAATAAACTTGTCGAGGTCCACAGTGATTTCTTTATAGCTTTTCCAACCTAGGAATCCGGTGCTCTACCTTTTCATGGTGGAACTAACTAGCCTTTGCATTATAAATCTGCTAATCTGTGTATCAGTTGTGGTACTAGATTCTATTTTATTTATAGGAGAAATAATTATGTATTTGCAAAAGAGAACCTAATAAGAGAATCCAAATAGCAAAAATGATTTAATCAACTGTAACGGGACTTAACTTTCTGTAAATCTTAATGATTTGATAGACTATAAGTAGGCATTGTTAGCTGAACTTCAGGTCGGGCTGGGGCTCTGCGCTCTTTCTTTCTGTGTGGGACGATACCTGGCCATACATTTCAAATATTTTTTTTACTTTATATGGAATTTATGAAGTTGGAATTGAAGAGGGAGTTGTGTTTGATTATACTTTTTACAAAGTAGAGAAGTGAGCACTTTATTTGGAATTTATGATGATGGAGTTCGAAAACTGGTTTGGAACACTTATCCAATTTAGAATATAACTTCAAGTTGGGTTTGTAAATTTTATAACCAAACACTGTTTTTGAAATAAAGTTAAAATGTTCCGGAAAAAGTGGATAAATCTCATGGCCAAACGGCTATATGTCCAGAAAAACTACAAATCAACTTTACAAAAAAGGCTACAAATCATACTACAATTGAATTATTCTAGGATATTTCAATTAATTTGATCTAGTGAAATGGAAGTAAATCAGTTCCTACAGATAATCTGTATAATGTAGCTTGAGTAAAACAAGTTGCAGAAGATGAACATATAGTCTGTTTGGAAAATGATGGTTGGATAAGTCGTCTTCCTGTAACCTGCAGAATGATGTGTTAAACCAAGCTTTTATCATTTGAATATTATATGGATAAACTATAATGTAAATCACTGTATTTTGGCTGCATTCTCTGAATCTAATCATTTCCTGAATTCTTTGAAGGTATGAACTTGGCCGCCAGCCTGCTAATACAAAGCTCTCAAATAACAAGACAGTCAGACGAATTCGTGTGCGTGGTGGTAATGTAAAGTGGAGGGCACTGAGATTGGATACAGGAAATTACTCATGGGGTAGTGAGGCAGTCACGCGTAAAACTCGTATCCTTGATGTGGTTTATAATGCCTCAAACAATGAACTTGTTCGTACACAAACACTGGTCAAGAGTGCAATTATTCAAGTTGATGCTGCACCATTTAAACAATGGTACCTCCAGCATTATGGTGCTGACATTGGTAGGAAGAAGAAGGGGCCCGCTAAGAAGGAAACTACGGAGGTACTCGAAACACATACCATTCATCTTAATTAGTAATTGTTTGAGTTAATTATTTGTGATGACTACGATTTATCAACTCTGATGACACTGTCTCAGTGTGTACATGCCAAATGATTTGCAAGTGCTGAATGAATTCTTCCAATATATTCTGATACTTCTTATTCTTGGCTGATACAGGAAGGAGAAGGTGCTGCTGCTGCTGCTGCTGCTGCCGAGGAAACTAAGAAGAGCAACCATGTTCAGAGGAAAATTGAGAATCGTCAAAAGGATCGTACACTTGATCCTCACCTTGAAGAGCAATTTGGTGGTGGTAGGCTTTTGGCCTGCATCTCTTCCCGCCCTGGTCAATGTGGCAGATGTGATGGGTAAGCTTTTATGCTCAATACTTTGCTTCGTGCTTCATAAGAATAATGTTCAATATTTTGATTTTCCGTTATGCTTTAATTGAAAACTGATAGGTACATTTTGGAGGGAAAAGAGCTCGAGTTCTACATGAAGAAACTACAGAAGAAGAAAGGCAAGAGTGGAGCTGGTGCTGCTGCTTAACTGGTGCTACCAGAATCTTCAGGCTAGTTTCATATTGTTGTAATTCCAATTTTGGGGATATGTGATTCTGTATGCAGTACCTTTTATTTTCTTTCTTGTACTCTTACCAAAGACTACTTTTCTTTATCATTATCAGCTTTTCCATGGTCTGTCCCAGTTTCTCTTGAAGGTTTTTTGGATTAAGTGGGAATGAGATTCATGATCAGTTTTGTCTGATAAGAGTGGTTCCTGCATTTTTATTTAATAGAGCAATGATTAAATGTGGTCAGAAGGAGAGTGTTTTTTTGATTTAGCACCAAAGCTGCAAAGACATAATGATGCTCTAACATGAGGTGGATGATCAATAACTATTCCTAGCATCTAGGATAATACAAAGGCATAATACATAATCAACCTCTTTATACTTGCAAGAATGTTTCTTCAAACACTAATTATATTATGTTTAAATACAACATTTCAATTTCTAATGAGGTGTTCCAATTAGAAATTTTTAGTTCAAATTATTGTTTTTAAGTATGTTTTCACTTGTCTATCATGCAGTTCAGTTAAACTTTAGACACTTTCTGGTTGAGGTTAATGTGTATTAGTTTAATTTAATTAACTGATAGGCGAATGAAAATATGATCAATGGTTGAAATTTTAATTGAAAGTGTATAATTGAAATATTTCATTAGGAGTTGAGGTGTATCAATTAGTACTCCATGTGATTTATATTACTTAATCGTTGTTGACTTGACACTCTTTGAGAAAATGGTAGCATGAATAGAAAAAAAAAACTCTAGAAAAATAAAATATTTATTTTTAATATAGAGTCTAGCTGACCAAGTAAAAAACGGAGAGTACGACAGTACGTACATAGACAAGAGCATAAAGAAAGACCAGAAGACAATAAGGGGCCGTTTGGTAGAAAAAAAATAACGCATGGATTAGTAATGTAGGGATTAATAGTGCTGGGATTAGTAATGTAGGGTATATTTTTTTATTAAGTGTTTGGTTCATTGCTTTTGACCTCATCTTGTGTTTGGATTAAAACTCTACAAAAAGATTCTTTCCAATTATACCCTTGCATTATTATGAGATTTTCTATTTTATGTAATCGATCAAGGTATATAATTGTCGGGACAATATTATTTTTTATGACCTTCTAACTAGCTAGGAGAAACAATTTTGTTGTCATGTTTGCTATTTTCTCACTTGAATTATTCAAGGGTAAATAATTATTATCTTAATAAATTAATCACTTAAAAAACGTTAATTTTCAATTTAGAATAGATAGACCATCTACTTTAAAACCAAAAAGATGGTAAACAATAGTGAAATTGAATAAATCATCTACATTTACACATAAAAATTACAAGTTGTAGTTTTAATATGTATGCAATTTATAAATTGTTCAAAATACAAAGAATTAAAAACCACATAGAAATCAATAAATAATATATTAAATTAAGATCACAAACGTCATGTGGTGATATAATTGCCGCCTTTTCAATTAGTAAATGTTAAAGAACTCACATTTTAAATATTGTATTGATATGTATTGCATTTATTTATGAGAAAATGCATAATTACTCCATTAAAGTAAGACCTGTTTTTTAAGAAGACACTTCAACTTTGCGGGGGTCCTAGTACCCCCCTTAAACAATTTTAAAGTGTTGTAAATATCCCATTATCCAGCCACCCTCAATTGCAAGAAAGGAAGTGCAATCACGCACCAATTACTATCTGCCACATGTTAAATTTTAATTTTTAATCTTTATTTTCATTATTGTTTTTTTTCTTATTTTATTTACTTCATTTCCTCTTTCTTTTTTCTTTTTTCTCTTTCTTTTTCTTTCTTTATTACCCTCCTTTGCTCTTCTTCGACCCTTCTAGCTACCATCACCAGAATTCCTCGACGTAGCCGCCATCTTCCTCAATCCTCATGAGTAGTCTTCATCATGTCACTATTATAATACCATCTCCACCGTTAATATCATCAAATCATTGTTAAATCAAAATGAAATTACTTACAAATTATAAATTGAACATCAATAATCACCTCCAATCTACCATCCCCTTTTCAAAATTACAACAATTATGCAGCGGAACTCCATTATGATGAAGGTAATGAAATTCTATAATACTCTCAAATCGAAGAAATTTCTTTATTTATATGCTAAAGAACTACATAACATTTTTTTTTTAAAGAACAATGTTATCAAGGAGGTTTACAATTATTATTATTTCGAAAAAAATAAGGGACAAAAGGAGAAAAAAGAACAAAGAGAAACAAGAAGACAAGGAAAAAATGAATAAAGTAAATGGGTCTTCTAAGTTGAAGAAGATAAAGAATAGGTAGTTGGTTCTTTTGAAATTTGGGGAAGAAGATAACAAAAATAAAGAATTGAGAAAGTACAATAAAATAAACAAAACAAAAGAAAAAAACAATATTTCTAATTAAATAAATTCTTAAATAAATATTTATTTACTTTTTGGTTCAGCTCACTTTCTATGAGAGAGTGAACTACACTCTACACGCCACGTAGGCACGTAATGGGACAATAAAGTCATTCTAAATAAAAATAAGGGGTAATAGGGCCCCTACAAAGTTTAAGTGTCTTTTTAAAAAATAGATCGTACTTTAATGAGGTAATTATGTATTTTCTCTTTATTTATTAACAAACAACTCTCTCTAAATAATAAAATTTGTAAGCTAATTTATTTAAATAAATTTTCTAGTACATATAAAACATAAAATCAAGAAAATAAATAAAATGATTAAATTGATTTGAGGGATATTATTGTCTTTACATAGATAATTCCATAGTATTAACTCCAATGTATTAATAATACCACCAAATGAAAGGTATTAATAATACACCATATAATACCATGTAGGGTGTATAACTAATCCATGGATTAGTTATACTTAGGCCTAAAAATTCTACCAAACATAGTACTAAATAATACCATACATAATACATGGACTATTTTCCTAACACCTCCTACCAAACGACCCCTAATGTTAACACTATCACTCATCTGTTTTCGTTGGGTTCGCCTCTTACACATTTCTTAAGAGAGTATTACTAGTAATAAAAAAAGAGGTTTTACTATTATAACCATGTTTATATCTTTCTCTTTTATACTTGCTTTAGTCCCCCCCCAAAACAAAAATTAAAATAAGAGGAACTTTCACATATAGCCACTAAAAAATAGCCTAATTACTCTCCATAGCTATATTTTAATAATTCAAAGCTACATATCATAGGGAGGAGAGAGGCGAGCGAGACTGGGAGAAAGAGGAGAGAGGTGAGTGAGAGAGGGCAAAGAGTGGGAGAGAGGTGGATCGTATATGTATATCGGTTAGATAATTGTATATAAATACATATGTATTTGTATATATGGCAATCGAGATTGGGAGAGGGAGGAGAGAGGCGAGTGAGATTGGGAGAGGAAGGAGAGAGGCAAGCGAAAAAGGGCAGAAAGTGGGAGAGAAGTGAATTGTATATGTATATCGGTTAGATAATTGTATATTATACATATGCATTTGTATATATGGCAAGCGAGAATGGAGAAGGAGGAGAGAGGAGAGCGAGATTGGGAGAGGGAGGAGAGAGGTGACCGAGAGAGGGCAGAGAGGTGAATTGTATATGTTTATCGGTTAGATAATTGTATATTATACATATGTATTTGTATATTCTGGCGAATTATACATATACAAACGTGACTAATTATACAAACTCGAAGTCAACCCACATAATTAATGTATAATGTTAGTCGCGAGTGGTAATTATAGCAAACTATAGCTATGATGAGCAATTAAGTAGTATAAGTTTGCTTAACCATGTAATTTTCCCTTAAAATAATAGCAAATATAAAGTATAGTTTCCGAAATTACCTTTATTTTTAGATGTTTTTTTTGGGAATTAAGTAATAGAAAAAAACACTAATTTTTAATGTTAAAGATATGGTTAGAAACGATGGTAAACGCTAATCTTAAATTTTCGAAGTGGTAACTATTGTGAGACAATTTTCTTTTTTAGCTAATTTGACCGTTAAAATGTGGGTTATTGGGTTAACGTGTTTTTAATGGTTTTATATTTTTTTATTGAGTTATCGATTTGGTATTGATTTTTAATATTGGGTTATTGGGTAAACTGATAACCCATTAAGACTAGTAATTTACTACTTTTACTTGTACATAAATATTATATATTAATTTCAATACTTTACTAGTTACTGTCTTTGTCCTTTAGCCTTCAATTCACACATCGCAGTGAGTTTGAGTTCATAACTTCACATTATACAAAACATTAAAATCTAAAGTAAGAACCCTATTCCTCTTAATTTCTCTTTGTGTTACACTTGTATAGTTCTTTTCATGCTTGTTATTATTGTTTTTATTTTATCAGCATTTATAAAGTTACATTATTGTGTTCGTAACACCCCGACTTTTCAAAACATCTAAATTAACTCGTATCTTCGTGGAAAGACAAATAAGATGAATAATAAATTAAGAATGATGTGGTATGTCACATTTTAAGTGTTCTAGGGTTGTATCTATTTGAAGTTAGGTAAGTTGCAAAATAAAAGTTGGCGAAAGTTATCGTAAGTTCCTTTTTAAAGATTTCTCTGAAATTTGGGTCAAATGTCTTGGATATTTTCTCCCAATATATAAAGAGTTAGAAGGCCTATCACCAATTAAATCGAAGGCCTACGAGTCTAGTTTGCAATGCACAAAACCCTGTATCCAACCGACATCGGAGTAAAAAGTTATGAGGGTTTTACTACGGACGGCCGGGGCAGAATCCGGCTTGGGTAAAAAAAAAGGGGCATGTCGGCTTACTCAACGTTTTAAGCCATGAAAACATTTCTTTTCACTTCCAAACCAGAAAGAAAGCTTAGGAGAGGGTTCCTATGGAGTTCTTGCATGATGAAGGTTAGTTTTTGACGATTTCTACCATTAAAGGTTGCCCCCGTGCCTAGAAACGTGATCTCTACACGTGACAATCATTTTTCCCTTCTATTAGCTGTGTTTGGAGCTAGTTTTTGAAAATATAAACTTGTAGTCATTGGTGTTTCTTCAAGGTTTACACTTGGTTAACTAAGGTAATCATCTCAGGACTCTTTTATGATTGTTTTTATGAATTTCTATGGACGTTTCGACAAGTTGGGGCAATACGACAAATTTGCCGATTTGAGATTAATTATGAACTGGTTATAGGTGCGTACTAGCTGTGTATATATAGTGTTTGGGAAGCTTAGGACATAAGGAACAACTTTCGTGAAGGAACTACGGTCTTTTGAGCTTTCATTGGAAAGGTATGTTAAGACTATTCCCTTCGTTCGACATGTTTCCTTAGAGGTTGGGAGTGATATAATAGGGTAGTTAATGTTGGTGATCTTGTAGATGTAATTGTGAGTGGTTGGTTGAATGGTTATAAACCCTCATTTTAGGGACTTATAATCTGTTATGAACAACCCTAAGTTAGGAATGACTTGGAGACTATTTATATATATTATTTATAGCTAAATTGCTCGCCTTTAGCCTATTCAATTGTTTATTGTCGCCCTTGGGGCTATTGTGGTTAATTGTTTAGCTATGAACTGCCTATGGGGGCTATGATGTTGTCTAATAGAACTATGTTATTGCCAAAGAGGGCTATGTGTTGCCCACGGGGCTATATTGATGCCAAAGAGTGTTATGTGTTGCCTACGGGGCTATTTTGACGCCAAAGAGGGCTATGTGTTGCCTATAGGGCTATGTTGATGCAAAATAGGGCTATGTGTAGCCCACAGAGCTATGATGTTGCCTAAGAGGGCTATGCGCTGCCCACAGGGCTATATCGTTGCCAAAAAGGGCTATGTGACTTCTTACAAGACAAGGAGTTACTGATAGGGATATGCAGATTGATTTGGCACCTTCTGGGCTTATGGGGGCCTAGGTAGGTCGTATGTTGTTTGTACCTGCCGAGCTTATGAGGGCTTGGTTAGGTTGTTGTTTGATCATTTTTGTATTTTTAGATTCATTAGTGGGTTAACATGCTTATCTAAATTTTGATTTCCTTACCTGATTGCTTTTGGTATATTATGATACTTACTCATTTAGTCTATAGCCTTTCATACAATTTACATTATTTTGTACTGACGCCCCATTGCCTGGGGGACACTGCATTCATGCATGCAGGTCCCGAAAGACGACCCAGTAGACCTCCTCAGCAGCAGGATCGACTTCTATCCGATTGGCTAGCCCCTTTTCTTCGGGGCTGCCAGAGTTGGGAGGTTTGTTAGCTTTTGTTGTATATACTTTTATGGGTAGGCTGGGACCCTGTCCCGCAAATCTTTACTACTCTTAGAGGCTTGCAGACTAGTGTGTGAGGTGTATGGCTACGTTATGTCCATGTTGGCCTAGTTTGTTGGTTTGTTGAAGCTTGTGAGCTGTTTGATGTATTGTCTTAATATATACCTGCTTTCAGTTTGGTATAGAGATCATGGTGGCCTCGATGGCCCAATCAGGACTTCTGTGCTAGTTGGCTATTTCTTTATATGAACTCTTGGGAGCAACTGTTTCTTTTCTAGATCTGTTGACAGAGGCCTTGCTGGCCGAGGGCTTAGTTTTAAGACGAGATATACTTGTTTATTTTCTTCATTGCATGTGGCTGCCATGCGCTAGTAGCAAATGGTTCAGCAGGGTCGGCTCGGGCCTAAGTTTTGGCATTAGGAGCCAGTTGCGCCCCTTGAGTTTGGGGCGTGACAGTGTTGTTGCATCAAATTTAGTAGAGAAGTCATATATTTATTTTATAAGTATTTTCTTATTGGTTAAATCGATAAACCAAAAATCAATAAAAAATTTGGTTTGGTTATTGGTTTAACGTATTTAAAAACTGAAAACTGATAAACCAAACCGATAATATATAAAACGAACCGACCGATGCACACCCTTACTTATCCACCAATTAAGTGTTTGTACTCTTTCTATTTGTTTTTTTTTTTAATTCTATGTAATTACTTTTTATTTTTTTCAAGAACAATGTAAGGATAACAAGAAAAGAAATAATTAAATACATTTTAATTATTAAAACTAATAACTAAATAATTAAGTACATTTTAATTATTATAACTAATAACTATTTTGAATTAGTTACTATTACACTATGTTTGGATCATTGTTACCCATTGTTTCATAATGTATTGTATTCTATTGTACTGTACTGTATGATAGATACAATGTTTGGTTAGATTGTATTGTTTGTTGTTGTTTAATAATATTTTAATTGTTTGGTTTGATTGTATCGTGCTGTATTGTAATTTATAAATTTACTAAAATATCCTTAATTATTCTAGGGTAGGAGGTTTGACTAGAATTAAATAATATAAGGTAAAGGGTAAAATAGTATTTCGAAATATTATGTAAAGATATAATTGGAAAAAGAAATTAAGTAACAATGGGAACACACCAAATCGGTTGTTCCATAAAATAGGGGTTTTCATTGTTACATAACAACGAAATTTAACAATACAATACAATACATTTTAAGTAACAATCAAAACAAACATTGTAGGTATAGTAACGATACAATACAATACAATGAGTAACAATGATCCAAACAGAGTGTTAGTAAATGAAGGAATTAGATTCGGGTAAACCATGCGGTCAATCAGAATCTAATGAAGAATATATATATATAATAAATGAAAAAAAGAGACACATGTTTAGATTGTTTCTGAAAAGTTGCATTTTTTTAGAATTATAAAAGGATTGTCTCAATTAAATCCAATGACACTTTTCTTTTGAGAAAAAAAACTTTACATACAATCCTCTCTTCTTTCCTCAATCTTCGAAGTTCTTGTGAAAGGATTTCATTGAAGATTCTATTCCGAAATCAAAAACAAACTTTTGTGACAAGATGTGATTCCTAAACTATGATTCATTGGTGTAGTTCGTGTTTATATACACACTACATAAAAAATGATCATTAGCGGCAATTAACACTCTTTGTATATGTCCCTAAACCCTTTAGCGACGTTGGTTCTAATGACACTTAACTAATGTCGATAAAGACTTTAGCACTCTTTATTAATGTCAATATTTATTGCCGCTAAAGGTTGTTTTTGTTGTAGTGACATGTAATACTAGACTAGTGGAATAAATTCAATGGTCCTGCAAATTGTGTTTGATTTATTTTTTCATTGCTATCAGAGCAAGATTTTTTTTTTAATTTCCTAGTCATTCATACTGCAAAAAGTTATTTTTTTTACCCAAGGAATATGNTACTAGACTAGTGAAATAAATTCATTGGTCCTGCAAATTGTGTTTGATTTATTTTTTCATTGCTATCAGAGCAAGATTTTTTTTTTAATTTCCTAGTCATTCATACTGCAAAAAGTTATTTTTTTTACCCAAGGAATATGTCATTGTTGAGAATTTTGTCACAACAACCGTATGTTGGTAGTTGAACTTTTATGAAATGCTGTGACATTCATATACTAACAAGTAATTGATTTTTTGTTCTTTTCTACGATTGAATTCTTTGTACCAAGGAATATCATATATCCCCTTTTTGACACCATTTGTTTTGATGTTGTGTCAGTCACATTTATTGGTAACTTTTTTAGGTGTCAATGATTGCATCTGTAATTCCTCCTCCCTTTTTGATTTTTTTTTAAAAAGAGTTTATTTAATCAAAGAAAGACGGATTTTTTCCCGATAGATTGATGGCTTTACATAAGAACTATTGCACTTCTTTTTATAAGATTAACTGAACGTAAGTGAGAACAAGCTCAATTAGCACATAAACTCCATTAACAAAAGGAGCTAACATTGAAGGAGAGAATCTCTCATATTTTGAGTTCAACAGACAAAGTAATACATCAGGGATAAGCTAGTATTTATAGCCCATTCCTTTTACAATGAGTAACTAACTTCTAGAACTTACCAACAGAAAGTAGTTATAACTAACTTTAGGAAAAAGACTAATCTGCCCTTTATTAATCCTAACAGCTTTAACTTGTACTCTTCTTACTTCACTATCAGCTCATATCTCAACACTCCCTTTCAAGCTAGGAGGTGTAAAGATGTTCAACACACCTAGCTTGGATACTAGATGTTCATGTTGTATTCTAGACAACCCCTTTTTCAAAATATCTGCTGGTTGCTCTTGTGTAGGTAGGTAGTCTATTCTGATCAAGCCTTATTGTAATCTTTCCCTTATGAAGTGGCAGTCTATTTCTATGTGCTTTGTACTCTCATGGTATACTGGATTTGCAGCAATTCGTATGTCAACTTTACTGTCACTATATACTTGCACTAGTAGCTTAACATCAACTCCTACCTCTTACAACATTCCAAGTAACCATACTAACTCTGAGACTGTAGATGCTAGGCTCCTGTATTCAACTTCATCTGAGCTTTTGGCCACTATGTGTAACATCTCTCTAAGTGAAAGAGCTAGAATTAGAAAGAGTCATTTTTTGAAAGAAAGAAAAATCTGGAAAATTGGTTAAATTATGTTAAGTATGGGTTTTTGGTCAACTTCAAAAGACCATAACTCCTAGCTCATGATGAGTTAGGTGTGCTACTAGATACCGTCTTCGAATTATCTTTCCAACGCCGTCAAGTTTGCGTGATTTCGAGTTCGTATGAGGGAGATAATGCCCATTTGAAGTTGGGCTGTCTTGATAAAGAAAGTCAAAACCGGATTTTAGAGGGGTATTATGGTCTTTTCACTACCCAATTAATTAAATTCATTTTTGGTAATTAAGTTGGAGTCTCTACTGATGGAATTTAGTTTACACTATTGAAATTGAGTTAGAGTTTTGAGAGAAGAGAAAAGAAGAGGAGCAAAGAGAAGAAAAAATAAGGATTCATCGCGTTCTTGAAGAATACCTTGTCGTGGGTGTTAAAAGGGTGTTGTTGTGGGTTGTTCACTGGTTTGGCTGCATAATTACTACCCTATTTTCCATGCTCCTTGATTCCATTACATGCCTTCAAGGTGTTTGACAAAATGTCCAACTATGAAAAATTGATGAATCGATGCTTTAAAGCTTGAGTTATGAGATGTATGGCAATCCAGAGATGTGTTGATGACAAACTAAGCTTGTGTATATGTTCATTCCATACGTGAGATTGCATTAGAGCCTAATGGGAATTTCCTATATAAAGTGTTGCATGACCATGCCCGGTNNTCAATTCAGCGTAATTGTGTTCTTGAAAGAAAAGATTATGAGTTCTTGGTGAAATTTGTTTTAGTTTCTTATGGGTTCTTGTTTGTTGAAGGTGTTGAGGAGTTCTTGAGTTTGATTCATGAAATTAGGTGTTGTTTTTAGTAGATTCTTACATATTTTGGTTATGTATTCGAATCTAAGTGTTTGGGAAAAGAACCAATCGAATCTAGAGGGTTTAAAGTTGAAAAATGAGCAAGAAAAATCAAAGTTTTTTGGGGAAAGGTTGTACGGCGCCGCGCCAACCAAAGTGCCCCAACTTGGTCTCTGAAGTTTGGGCTCTGGGGTACTGCGCCAGCCAGTGCACCCAACCCTGCTTCTGAAGTTTTGGCTCTGGCTCCCCGCGCCACTCAAAGCTCCAGGGATGCCAAGTCCTCTACCCTTTCCCACTTCTTTCCGTTTGAGTTCCCTAGCAACGTACCTAAGTTTTCTAATTGATTTCTACACTCTAAGGTACGTCTAAACAACATGAAATCATCCATAAACATGAACTCATGAGCCTTGAATCCATAATTCAATTCAAGGAAAGTTAAGGGTCAAAGATCATAACCACCTATTCAGTCAGTTCCGGTTATGAGTTAGTTTCCAGAGGTCTTTCTAGATGATCTTTCCAGAGTCCCTCCTCCTAAGAGAGAAATATACTTTGGTATATATATTTTTCCTAATACTTGTCCTATATCTATTCTGCCACATAGAATGGCTCCAGCTGAGTTGAAAGAGTTAAAAGAGCAGTTGAAAGACCTTCTTGAGAAAGGTTTCATTCGACCAACTGTCTCACCTTGGGGCGATCCGATCTTATTTTGTGAGGAAGAGGATGATTCTCTTAGAATGTGTATAGATTACTGTCAGTTGAACAAGGTAACTATAAAGACTAAGTATCCTCTTCCGAGAATTGATGATCTTTTCTATCAACTTCAGGGTGCCACTTGTTTTTCTAAGATAGACCTTAGATCTGGCTATCATCAGTTGAGAGTAAGAGAAAGTCACATCCCTAAGATATCTTTTAGGACCCGCTATAGTCATTATGAGTTTTTAGTCATATTATTTGGTTTGATTAATGCCCTTGCTGCATTGTTGGACCTTATGAACAAAGTGTTTACGCCTTATCCTGATATGTTTGTTATCATTTTCGGTGATGACATTCTGATTTATTCGAGGAATGATGAGGATCATGCTAGTCATCTCAGAGTTGTTCTCCAAACTCTAAAGGATAAGGAGTTGTATGTCAAATTTTCTAAGTGTGAATTTTGGCTTGAGTCTTGGCATTCTTAGGCCACATTATTTCTGGTGATGTGATTCGAGTTGATATTCAAAAGATTGAGGCAGTGCAGAACTGGCATAGACCCACATCTCCAACTGATGTTAGGAGTTTTTTGGGATTGGTTGGTCATTATAGAAGGTTTGTCGAGGGGTTCTCATCTATTTCACCCCCTTTGACCAAGTTGACTAAGAAAATAGTTAAGTTTCAATGGTCCGAAGCTTGTGAGAAAAGCTTTCTCGAATTGAAAACTAGGTTGACTACTGCCCCAGTTTTGACCTTAATTACCAGAAGGTACGCAAGGATTTGTTGTGTCTAGTGATGCGTCTAGAGTTTGACTGGGTTATGTATTGATGCAGAATGATAAGGTTATAACTTATGCCTCGAGACAACTCAAGATTCACGAGAGGAATTACCCAACCCATGATCTAGAGTTGGTTGTTGTAGTATTTTATTTGAAAATATGGAGTCACTATCTTTATGGTGTTCATGTAGATGTGTTCACCGATCACAAGAGTCTTTAGTATGTATTCAGTCAGAAAGAACTTAATCTTAGACAGAGAAGGTGGTTGGAGTAACTCAAGGATTATGATATGAGTATTCTCTATCACAAGGCTAATGCTGTTGCTGTTGCTGATGCTTTGAGCATATTGTCTATGGGTAGTACCGCTCATGTTGAGGAAGGCAAGAATGAGTTATCCAAAGATGTGCACAAACTTGTACGATTGGGAGTTCGGTTAATGGATTCCACTGAAGGAGGAGTGGTGGTGATGAATGAGGCTGGATCATCATTAGTGTCTGAAGTGAAATGAAACAAGATCAAGACCCTGTTTTGCTTGAATTGAAGGAAAATGTTCATAAGCAGAAAGTGATGGCTTTTGAACAAAGGGCAGATGGAGTGTTGAGGTATCAAAGTAGATTATGTGTACCAAAGGTGGATGAACTCCAAGAGAGGATCAAGGAGGAAGCTCATAGCTTCAAATATTCTATCCATCCTGGTTCGAGAAAGATGTATCGTGACTTTAGAGAAGTCTATTGGTGGAGTAGTAAGAAGAGGGGTATTGCATAGTTTGTTGCTAAGTGCCTGAATTGCCAACAAGTCAAGGTAAAGCATCAGATGCCCGGTGGTATGTCTCAAAATATAGATCTTCTGGAATGGAAGTGAGAGATGATCAATATGGATTTTATTACTGGTTTACCACGGTCTCGTAGGCAACATGATTCAATTTGGGTGATTGTAGATTGGATGACTAAATCAACCCATTTCTTACAGGCAAAGACTACTTTTTCAGTAGAGGATTATGCCAAGTTATATATTCAAGAGGTAGTCAGACTTCATGGAGTTCTGGTGTCCATCATTTTAGATAAAGTTGCGCAATTCACCACACAATTTTGGAAGTCTTTCCAGAAGTGTTTAACTATTGTTGTAAGCAAACTCTATTTGAGAGATTCAATGTGAGTTGAATTTGACTCTATTTGGGAGATTCAATGTAAGAAAATTCACCACTCCATGCTAGAGTGATAACTATTGTTGTAAGCAAACTCTATTTTGGAGAATCAATGTGAGTTTTTTCAAATCTTTCCTGTATCGGTGCTCAATACTACTCCCAATAATATATAATCATAATTGCTCAATGTTTAAAAACACAGGCTCAATGTTTAACAACACACTCTTCCTCTGGTTTGAGATAATTGCTCAAACTATTCTCATAAAAGATGTAACTGCTCTGAAATATCTCTGAACTCATTAACTCATTTAGAAATCAAAATTTCTCTTCTCAATGTAAAAATTGATACCTTTGAGAATACTTAGTTCCCTTATACTCTTACTCAATTCATATTTGAAAACGCTTTCTCAAAAATATATCAAAATCATATTGTGATATGATCATTGGACTCGGGAAGTCATATTGCATAAAAATTGACAGCATATCCAGATACCATACTGCTTAAACACTGATGACATAATCTATTGTCATATTAATCATGTTTTAAAAACTCTTTCTCAAAACTCATCTTTACTTCCTCAAAAACATAGTTTTAAACTCAAGTGTTGACTTTAAAAAGCTTCTCAATATTTATAACGTAAAATAGGTTTACGTTGAATTACAGACATGAACAAATCAACTTAAGGATCTTAATAACAATATAGAAACTCAATACTCAGAGCTCAAGGACTCAAGAACTTAGAACTCAACAATACTTCTCATCTCAAGAATACTTAATTCATAGGGTTCATACTGAAATATAGACAAGAACGAATCTACTCAAGAATCTTAATGCATAAAATATAACAATTCAATAATTAGGAATAGAATTTCAAAAAGAATCAGGAACTCAAGAACTCAAAATCAACTCATCTCAAATCTAGGGATAGAAACCGAGATTACTCATTTACTAGTTTGAAAGTAGATGTAGAGCGTGAGGACGAACTAGTCCAACACTATGATAGCCTTAAATATCTGAAAGAACAAGCTTCTTAAAGAATATTGAAAAAGAACTTGATTAGAAGCCTTGAAACCCTAGCTTGAAGAAGAACAATCAAGAAAACCTTTCTTGAAATTCTTGAATTAGTTTCTTGAAATCTCTATGACCAAGAATTATGATTTTCATTATAATTCTATGGAAGAATTTGCGTTTGAAATAATGGAATTCTTGGAGAATGACTTACCTTGAAGAACAATCTTGAAAAAGATTTAAAAAATCTTGAACGGAAGTATTCTAGCTTGATTTTTTTTAGGGTTTTGCCTTAGGGTTTGAGAGAGAAGAGAATGGAGGATGAAAAGATGAAAATATGATTGATTTGGGCCTTTAAATAGTCAAGAAATTCGTTTAGGGTTTTCTTAGAGGTAAAAAGACAAAAATGATCCTTTTTAATGTTTTTCCGTCGGCTAATGTGTCACTACATTGTATCAGGTTACTAAAATGGTCATAATTTTTTACTTGTAACTCGGATTGTTGCGAAATTGGTGGCATTGGAAAGAATATTCAAGTACCTTTAATTTGATAGGTTATGGGAAATGTAAATCTTTATATTCTAAGAGATATGATTGTTTGAAGTTGACCAAGTAGAATCTTACATCACAACTTAATCGATATGGAAGCTTTCAACTGAACTTTGTGCTAGGGGGTTCTAGTGACCTTAATTCATGTTCAAATCTATTCCACACTAAATAATTGACCTTTACACACTTTAGTTTAGAAATTTTTGGGGTGTTACAATTTGCTTGTAACAAGAATTTTCGGTTCACAAAAGTTATCAACTATATCAATTATTTTGCAAAGTGTTTATGCCTTATCCTGATATGTTTGTTATCATTATCATGGATGACATTCTGATTTATTTGAGGAATGATGAGGATCATGCTAGTCATCTCAGAGTAATTCTCCAAACTCTAAAGGATAAGGAGTTGTATGTCAAATTTTCTAAGTGTGAATTTTGGCTTAAGTCTTGGCATTCTTAGGCCACATTATTTCTGGTGATGTGATTCAAGTGGATACTCAAAAGATTGAGGCAGTGCAGAACTGGTATAGACCCACATCTCCAACTGATGTTAGGAGTTTTTTGGGATTGGTTGGTCATTATAGAAGGTTTGTCGAGGGGTTCTCATCTATGTCACTCCTTTGACCAAGTTGACTAAGAAAATAGTTAAGTTTCAATGGTCTGAAGCTTGTGAGAAAAGCTTTCTGGAATTGAAACTAGGTTGACTACTGCCCCAGTTTTGACCTTAATTACCAGAAGGTACGCAAGGATTTGTTGTGTATTGTGATGCGTCTAGAGTTGGACTGGGTTATGTATTGATGCAGAATGATAAGGTTATAACTTATGCCTCGAGACAACTTAAGTTTCACGAGATGAATTACCCAACCCATGATCTAGAGTTGGTTGTTGTAGTATTCTCTTTGAAAATCTGGAGTCACTATCTTTATGGTGTTCATGTAGATGTGTTCACCGATCACAAGAGTCTTTAGTAGGTATTCAGTCAGAAAGAACTTAATCTCAGACAGAGAAGGTGGTTGGAGTTACTCAAGGATTTTGATATGAGTATTCTCTATCACAAGGCTAATGCTGTTGCTGTTGCTGTTGCTGATGATTTGAGCATATTGTCTATGGGTAGTACCGCCCATGTTGAGGAAGGAAAGAAAGAATTATCCAAAGATGTTCACAAAATTGCACGATTAGGAGTTCGGTTAATGGATTCCACTGAAGGAGGAGTGGTGGTGATGAATGAGGCTGGATCATCATTAGTGTCTGAAGTGAAATGAAACAACATTAAGACCCTGTTTTGCTTGAATTGAAGGAAAATGTTCATAAGCAGAAAGTGATGGCTTTTGAACAAAGGGCAGATGGAGTGTTAAGGTATCAAAGTAGATTATGTGTACCAAAGGTGGATGAACTCCAAGAGAGGATCAAGGAGGAAGCTCATAGCTTCAAATATTCTATCCATCCTGGTTCGAGAAAGATGTATCGTGACTTGAGAGAAGTCTATTGGTGGAGTAGTAAGAAGAGGGGTATTGCATAGTTTGTTGCTAAGTGCCTGAATTGCCAACAAGTCAAGGTAGAGCATCAGATGCCCGGTGGTATGTCTCAAAATATAGATCTTCTGGAATGGAAGTGAGAGATGATCAATATGGATTTTATTACTGGTTTACCACGGTCTCGTAGGCAACATGATTCAATTTGGGTGATTGTAGATCGGATGACTAAATCAACCCATTTCTTACAGGCAAAGACTACTTTTTCAGTAGAGGATTATGCCAAGTTATATATTCAAGAGGTAGTCAGACTTCATGGAGTTCTGGTGTCCATCATTTTAGATAAAGTTGCGCAATTCACCACACAATTTTGGAAGTCTTTCCAGAAGTGTTTAACTATTGTTGTAAGCAAACTTTATTTGAGAGATTCAATGTGAGTTGAATTTGATTCTATTTGGGAGATTCAATGTAAGAAAATTCACCACTCCATGCTAGAGTGATAACTATTGTTGTAAGCAAACTCTATTCGGGAGATTCAATGTGAGTTTTTTGAACTCATTCCCGTATCGGTGCTCAATACTACTCCCAATAATATATACTCATAATTGCTCAATGTTTAAAAACACAGGCTCAATGTTTAACAACACACTCTTCCTCTGGTTTGAGATAAATGCTCGAACTATTCTCATAAAAGAGGTAACTGCTCTGAAATATCTCTGAACTCATTAACTCATTTAGAAATCAAAATTTCTCTTTTCTCAATGTAAAAACTGACACCTTTGAGAATACTTAGTTCCCTTATAATCTCACTCAATTCATATTTGAAAACGCTTTCTCAAAAATATATCAAAATCATATTGTGATATGATCATTGGACTCGGGAAGTCATACTGCATAAAAATTGACAGCATATCAAGATACCATACTGCTTAAACACTGATGACATACTCTATTGTCATATTAATCATGTTTTAAAAACTCTTTCTCAAAACTCATCTTTACTTCCTCAAAAACATAGTTTTAAACTCAAGTGTTGACTTTAAAAAGCTTCTCAAGATTTATAACATAAAATAGGGTTCATGTTGAATTACAGACATGAACAAATCAACTTAAGGATCTTAATAACAATATAGAAGCTCAATACTCAGAACTCAAGGACTCAAGAACTTAGAACTAAACAATACTTCTCATCTCAAGAATACTTAATTCATAGGATTCATACTGAAATATAGACAATAACGAATCTACTCAAGAATATTAATGCATAAAATATAACAATTCAATAATTATGAATAGAATTTCAAAAAGAATCAGGAACTCAAGAACTCAAAATCAATTCATCTCAAATCTAGGGATAGAAACCGAGATTACTCATTTACTAGTTTGAAAGTAGATGTAGAGCATGAGGACGAACTAGTCCAACACTATGACAGCCTTAAATATCTGAAAGAACAAGGTTCTTAAAGATTATTGAAAAAGAACTTGATTAGAAGCCTTGAAACCCTAGCTTGAAGAAGAACAATCAAGAAAACCTTTCTTGAAATTCTTGAATTAGTTTCTTGAAATCTCTATGACCAAGAATTATGATTTTCATTTTAATTCTATGGAAGAATTTGAGTTTGAAATAATGGAATTCTTGGAGAATGACTTACCTTGAAGAACAATCTTGGAAAAGATTTAAAGAATCTTGAACGGAAGTATTCTAGCTTGATTTTTTCTTAGGGTTTTGCCTTAGGGTTTGAGAGAGAAGAGAATGGAGGATGAAAAGATGAAAATATGATTGATTTGGGCCTTTAAATAGTCAAGAAATTCGTTTAGGGTTTTCTTAGAGGTAAAAAGTCAAAAATGATCCTTTTTAATGTTTTTCCGTCGGCTAATGAGTCACTACATTGTATCAGGTTACTAAAATGGTCATAATTTGTTACTTGTAACTCAGATTGTGCGAAATTGGTGGCATTGGAAAGAATATTCAAGTACCTTTAATTTGATAGGTTATGGGAAATGTAAATCTTTATATTCTAAGAGATATGATTGTTTGAAGTTGACCCAAGTAGAATCTTACATCAAAACTTAATCGATATGGAAGCTTTCAACTGAACTTTGTGCTAGGGGGTTCTAGTGACCTTAATTCATGTTCAAATCTATTCCACACTAAATAATTGACCTTTACACACTTTAGTTTAGAAATTTTTGGGGTGTTACAATTTGCTTGTAACAAGAATTTTCGGTTCACAAAAGTTATCAACTATATCAATTATTTTGCAAAATATTATTTTTATCTATCAGAGGTTTATANCCAACACTATGACATCCTTAAATATCTGAAAGAACAAGGTTATTAAAGATTATTGAAAAAGAACTTGATTAGAAGCCTTGAAACCCTAGCTTGAAGAAGAACAATCAAGAAAACCTTTCTTGAAATTCTTGAATTAGTTTCTTGAAATCTCTATGACCAAGAATTATGATTTTCATTTTAATTCTATGGAAGAATTTGAGTTTGAAATAATGGAATTCTTGGAGAATGACTTACCTTGAAGAACAATCTTGAAAAAGATTTAAAGAATCCTGAACGGAAGTATTCTAGCTTTATTTTTTCTTAGGGTTTTGCCTTAGGGTTTGAGAGAGAAGAGAATGGAGGATGAAAAGATGAAAATATGATTGATTTGTGCCTTTAAATAGTCAAGAAATTCGTTTAGGATTTTCTTAGAGGTAAAAAGACAAAAATGATCCTTTTTAATGTTTTTTCGTCGGCTAATGTGTCACTGCATTGTATCAGGTTACTAAAATGGTCATAATTTGTTACTTGTAACTCGGATTGTGCGAAATTGGTGGCATTGGAAAGAATATTCAAGTACCTTTAATTTGATAGGTTATGAGAAATGTAAATCTTTATATTCTAAGAGATATGATTGTTTGAAGTTGACCCAAGTAGAATCTTACATCAAAACTTAATCGATATGGAAGCTTTCAACTCAACTTTGTGCTAGGGGGTTCTAGTGACCTTAATTCATGTTCAAATCTATTCCACACTAAATAATTGACCTTTACACACTTTAGTTTAGAAATTTTTGGGGTGTTACAATTTGCTTGTAACAAGAATTTTCGGTTCACAAAAGTTATCAACTATATCAATTATTTTGCAAAATATTATTTTTATCTATCAGAGGTTTATAGTCCAAAAGATCCCAAAAAAAATTCATTATACTCAAAGCTAGGGATGTCAAATGTGTAGGTTCGGTGATATTAAAGATATTAAAATATGTTGAAATAGAAATCAAATTGGTCATGACCTGCCCAAATTTACATAGGGCTCAAATCAGTTACACTCAAATGGGCTAAAAAATCAGGTGGACCATGAATCACCCAATTTTACCCCCTTAATATCGATAATGTTTACATACTGTTATTTAACTTTTATAGCCATAATTTGAATTTCAACTCAAGAAAATAAAAAAATAAGTTAAAATAGATAGATAAATCCTAGAAGATATAAAATAGATAGTAATTCATACCTACAATATGAGAACATACATTACACCAATGCAAATAAAGAGTCTTAAAATAGGTTAAAATTGAAGATAAAATTGGCACAAGTTAACATTATTTTAAATGGGTTAAGGCTTGAATGAGTTGAGATTGACCTAATTCAAATTATCTTGAGTGCAACCCATAAAATTTCTGGTGGGTTGGACAGATTACCAATATTAAGGCTCATTTTGACACTCGTACTCAAAATCCATCTATATTTAAAGTTTTTCTATATTTTTGAAATATCTCTTATAAAATATGTCGGGATTATTAAAAAAATTAGTATTATCTCTAAAGGAAATTTCCAATAATGGTTATATATATATATATATATATATCAGGAAGAGAGTAGGTAAAAAAAAGATTGTCTCTCATTTCTCCAATGACTAGTTAACGGCTAGTTTGACTCTATTAAGTGTACCAAAAATCATTTACTTAATAATATGTGTACCAACTTTCAAGAGATAGATTGTGTTACCTTAATTTTATCAAACTTTTCCGGTATAAAAACCAATCTCCAATCCAAACCAAGGAAGTATTATTCTTCTCCTCTATCTATTAACAATGAATGATAATGATTTTTCACAGATGGGTTATCGTCGTCCGAGACCATGGGATGGCGATGATATAACAACTTTTTGTGGAAAATCATACATCAATGACAACAAGAATAGCGGGGAATATGAGTATATGATTAATCTTTTAATAAAAAAAAGTTTCAAATGTTATTTCAGTACTGGAGGGCACTTTCCCATATTTTTATAGGAGAATTTATCGTGTGATCGTGAGTGATGAGAGTGGGAGAGAGTTCAGTACAAGGAGGATAGTTGGAAGGCCAGAACCAACGTGGAACGAGTTTATTCAGATACGCTTTAGTAGCTATCCTATTGGTTAGAAACTGAAGTTAAAGGTGGTTCATGAAACTGTTACAGTGATCCAGGAACTTCCACAAGTGAAGTTGTGGTTGGAAGAGCAATAATTCCTGTGCCTGAGAAACTAGAAAAGTATTTTGGAAAAGTAAGAGTTGTTGAATTAGTGAAACTGATTGGGATTGAGAAGAGGGTGGAAGCACTTCTTAGCTTTGAAATCTTTCTCACTACTATGAAGATCGAATAAAAGGTATTTATTGAAATTTGCTTTTAGTAATTATAGTAATTTTTAGCATAAATATATTGCTAGTTTTAGAATGAATATGAATATTAAATTTTCATTAGATTTCGTTTAGTTTGTTAAGGTACTCTATGTTTTTTTTCAATTTTAAATTATCTAATTTTTTGATTTTAATTTGGCTATAAAAAGCTCGCTATGCTTATAAAAATATTAAGAGACATTTTCAATATATACTTTCAATCCCTTTTAGTGCACCATAAATTTAAAAATCAATAGTGATACTGTAACACCTCAAATTCAGGAAAGGCTTGAAAGGGGTCAAGTGGGAAACTCACAAGCCAAAATTGGACCATGGAACCCTCCACAGAGCCCAAGACGGGCCATGAGATGGATCATTGTAAGTCCCCAGGACCTGTTGTTTAGGCATCCCTCCCACGGAGGCCTAGACTGCCCGTGGAGACGTTGAAGAGCCGTCAAGCAGGTCGCCAATTGGTCGTTAGGAGGGGGCTTTCTCCCCTAGCCACTGGTCAAGGACCACAGATCATTAGATGGGCCATGGTACCTATGACGGGCCGTGAAGGCCACCATCAAGTGTGTTTGTCAGCTTTTAAGTTAGGGGCTTTTGGGTCTTTTCCTAATTGTTTTAATTCAATACTATGTCGTTTTAACCTTTACCCAAAACCCTATATAATGATTTTTAACCCTCAAAATCACCAAATTAAAGTCATTCTCTAAATTTCCCAAAAGAAGAACAAGTTCATCCTCTCCAATATTTCTCTCTCTAGAAGCTTGAAGAAGAAGAGTAGGGTTTCAAGTCAAGTCTCCAATTTCACCATTGATTGTAAGCTCTTTGCATCAAGGTATATTAGTCTTCATCTATGGAGCAATTTCCTCCATAAAGTTCCTAAATTCTTTAATCTTGAAATTAGAAATCTCCAATTGAAGTTACGGTTTTCTTCTATGTCACGGTTTATTTCAATATTGATATACTTGATTGTTTTATGAAGTGCGCTTGAATTGTGATAATTACATGTTTTTAAGATGAATCCCCATGAATCCATGCTTAACCCATGTTTTCTAGATTTTCATGATTGAAAGTGGGTTTTGAACTATTAAAGGTGAATTATGGAAATATGCATGTTCTTATGAAATTGATGATATGTGATATAAGTTGCTTTAAGAGTAAAGCATAAATGATGTTGTTGATTGTTGTGAAAGGATTTATCACATAATTACTCAATACATGAATGTGAAAGGTTTTCTCACATAAAGGATTCTAAGGTTGAAAGGTCTTCTCACCTAAAATGAATCAAAGTTAAGGAACTATTCTAATGATGAGACAAAAGGTGATTACCCTTGTCCTCTAATGGTAAGACTAGAGGTGATTACCCATGTCCCTTAAAGATAAGATGAATATGATTGATGACTATTCTATAGGAATTAAGCTTAGTACCGAGTGGATAAGTGGTGATTACCCGTGTCCTATAAACTATGTGCCATCATAGGTTGTCTAGATATACATTAGCTAGTGGATCCACTTAAGCTAGACGTTTATGCTTCTTACCTTGGCAAATGAGAACACCTCTTTTCAGTGTGGGGTAAACACCGAATTCCATGTTATAACTCACATGGTCTCTTTCTCGGTTAAGGCTAATTTCCCACAACAAGTATAATGATGAACTAAGGTTACTTCAAGAAGTATATCACAAGTGTTCAAAGATGAGTTTTACTTCCATTTGACCATGATTGTTATGATGTTCTCTAACCTTTTACTTATGGATTTAACTTGGTCTTTGCATGACATGAAATGTCCTTTTTAGCATGATTTTTTATCTCTATACATTGCTATCATGCTTGGTAGATCTTTGTACTAACATATACTCTCGCCTACATTGTTTTCCGAATGTAGGGTTCGACGCTTCAGTTTCTCATCCCCGTGGTTAGAAGTCACTTCAGCTTTATTTAGTAGTGGTGAGTCCTCATGTTCTGAGGATTGAAACTTTTATCGCTTTCAGTCTTTACCTTTCAGATATTGTGTGTGATGCCAGGGTTACGTCCTGGTCACTCTTGATGTAATGGATGACTTTTGAGACTATGTAGACTTCCGCTTTGTTTTTTTTTTTTCAAATTCTTTATGATATGAATTGTGTTTTAAATCTCTTGATTTTCAACAATCTTATTTATGCATGCTAAGTGACCTGTGTAGGGCCTATTGGGGTCCTATACGCCATGTTACTCCTAGGGTGTGGGCCGTGACAGATACCACATGTTGGCCCTCACATCACCTATCAAATAACTCATTTAACTTTTGTAAGTAAATTTTTATTCAATGATTGCAATTGCGTTACTTACTTCTATTATCATGAATGACTAAACCCCATAATCAATGATTGTGGAATCACTAACGACTTGACATAAATAAGGGTGTTTGCAAAATAAAATTTGCATTGTGATTGTATATATTATTAGTTCTTTCTTCTTCCCTAGGTTTGACTTGTTTGGGTAAAAGTGTGTAAAACCTAGGAAAAGCTAAATAATGAAGATTCGAGATTTAGAACTCGTCTAATGGTTGATGTTGTAGCAAGATTAATTTACTCCGAGTAAATGTCATTTATTTGAGATAACACTTTTAGTTCAAGAGAATAAAAGTGGCATGCATTTAATTTGGTTGAGAAACGATTAAATATAGTACGAGACTGATAAACTGATAACTAACATTATAAGTTGGAATTCTGTATTAACCTGAAATAAGTAATACAGTCTTAGTGAACACAATTCTAATTTCTCTTTCTATAAATTCTCAGTACAAAGTAACATTGTTAGAAGTTACAAGTTATTAATCGATACTACAATCATTCAAATACCCCCAAATTTTTCCTTTTCTTTGGAATTAAATAGGTAATAGTAAATAATCGTATTTGGCTTAGTTCTCGCCTTATTTGTTGTGAGATTTAACCCCAACCTTGTAAGGTTCTATATTTGATAATGACCATGTTATACTTCTTATTGAAGGTATACTTTTAGCGTATCAATATCTCACATGATTCTATTTATGAATGATGTTTATAAACATTTTATTTGTAAATTACTTGTATTTTTAACTCATATGTGAAAATTTTAGTTCTTATTTGTATACTTTCAAAAATTATACAATTTTAGGTCTTATTTGTATATTTTTAGCGATTTTATATAATTACTTATTTGTATATATGTGTAACGCCCCTCAAATCAGACCTTGAAAAAATTTATTCGGACTAGTGTCACGGAAGAGATCTACAACTCGTAGAATTATCTACGGACCATAGTTGGAATCGTAGAACCATGCTCTAAAAATTGTTCTTAGATCCAAGTTTCACAAACCAGACTACGGATCGTAGAACCTTCTACGATTCGTAGAAAGGCCTCATGGAACCAAGTCTTGAAACAACCTCAATAAGCTTTCTACGATTGATCAGGATGGCACGTCAAAGTTCATATGTGCCGTAGAAAGTGTCACGACCCGATTTCTCAAGTCATGATGACACCTACTATAACCCACCAGTAGGTAAGCCAACCCGTAACCCGGAACAACAAGTAATGGGTCTGAGGGTAGAAACTAAACAAGAGTAGGCAAATAACAATATAAACAGGCGGAAGCAACCCAAAAACATATATACAAATAAAGATCCCTCCCAGAACCTGGAAGTCACTAGTACAGAGCTACTAACAAAATGAGTACAAGTCCCAAAAGTGGACAACAGAGACTGGACTGTCTCGAAAGGTAAAAGACAAGTCTATATATACAGATGGAGACTGAAATAGTACAAAACGTCGTGTGCTCACTCCCGTCTCCGGATCAGTCTGCTCCAAGCTCGATCAACGCTGGCTACTAGTGCCCGGACCTGCATCACGAAATAGATGCAGAGCGTAGCATGAGTACCAAAACAACAGGTACCCAGTAGGCATCATAGGCCGACTGAACTTGAAAAGTAAAGGCAATATGAAAAGAAGGAATAAGAAAACCGAAGTCAAGAACGAAAATCTAACTAACAATGAAATGCACACGAGTGTACAAAGAACTAACTAAAGTAATCTATAAGCTAACTACACCTAACTGGACCCCCATAAGCCCAGAAGGTACACTCGTGCGCAAGTTAAATAAAAACCCGAACGGACCCCCATAAGCCCGACGAGTACACAGAATAACTATAACTAAAGAGAATTGCATAAAAGAACCCAAGAACGAAGAACATCGAACCAGAACCTCAACCCTAATTAGTAGAATCTGACAGCACTGAGGCCGGACCTCGAACCGGATGCTCAGCAGAAGTACCCAAGTAACCAATCACAAGTATCAAGTATAAGAGGCCGGAACTCTAACCGGATGCTCTATATAGGTGTCTGAGCAATAGAGGCCGGACCTTAAACCGGATGCTCTATATAAGTATCTGGGCAATAGAGGCCGGACCTCAAACCGGATGCTCTATATAAGTGTCTGGGCAATAGAGGCCGGACCTCAAACCGGATGCTCTATAAATGTGCCAATGTAGCTGCTGAAAGAGTCCCAATTGATCCATACTCATAAATATCTGTGGAACGCCGTCCACACATAGCCAATCAATGAAAGTCCTTGGAACCAAATCGAAAATCAAATTAAAATCGCGAAGTAGAACTAGTGTCGCCGATGTAACTCGTGAAGCCGTAACATCGAAGAAAATAAGGATAACTATAGTCGGAGAGAGAGTATCGCTTAACTAAGACCCAAACTATCAGACTCAAGTCTGCTACACCAGTCTACAAGGATCTAAGCCGACCGAGCGACGTCGGGGCAAAACTAAGGCCTATTGGATCCGAATAATGTATTTCTAAGGCAAGCCCTAGTCAAACCTAAACTAAGGCCCAACATTCTTCAAATAAACAATAATTAAGCATGCAAGCACTCCACATAGCGAGGAGGGTCCGTTAATAACACAAAGCATGCTCACAGTTACCGGATAATTCCCGAAATAGGCCTAAAACATGATTTCTTAACACCTATGCAAGATTCAATGACTACCCAACCCAAATCCCAACTAATCAACATGCATTCACATTCTCGAGCTCAATCTAAGAGAGGGAAAACCGTAGCCTACCTTAAAGCCGATCACACGCGCTCCAAAATCACTCCTCCGGAGATTTTCCTTTCCGAAAGGTCTCGAAACGCTTCCCCGCTATCAAAAATAGTATCACAACGTTAATACGGTCGTTTAGACACCAAAATCACAACAAACAGAGACGGGTCAATTTTGGAGTCAAAACGGGAATCGTGGGACCCACACAGAAAATTCCGAAATTAACCCCAAAAGTGGGTCCTAACCAGTTCCCCCAGCTCATTTCCCATAATGGGACACAATTCGGGGCTCGGGAACAACACAATACCAACATACAACTAAAACCCAAATTTTCTCAAAAATCGAAATGGGACAGCAGTGTATTTACCAAAAACGAGCGATCTACAGTAAAATCTAACAACACCACAATGTTCTCCTCGAAAAACCACTCAAGATAGCCTCAAAAATCACCAAAATCGGATCTAAAATGGCTAAGAAAACAAGTCTCAAAATTTCCAAAATCAAGTCACAAAAAGAGGTCTGGCAGCAGGTATTTTTCGAAAATTACCTCAAACGGGGACTCCAAATCACTATCCGAGCTCACCAACACGTTGCCCTCGAAAAATCTCACAACTTAGCCTTTTGGATCACCCAAATCGGTTGAGAGATGAGAGAGAGATGAGAGTTTGAAGTTTGGGAAATGTGGCTGATTTTCTGCAATTTATTGCAGAAAATCTGCAACATTTCCAAAACTTTAAATTCCGACGGGGTGCTTCGATCTCGTTCGGAACCCCGTGCACGCAAACGAGATATGCAACCATACCAAATTCGATATTTCAGACTCAACGGCGCAGTCGAAATTTCCATCAGAGGTCATTTCGATAAAAAGTGGGTCCCACTTCCAAAAGCCCTTTTAAGTCAAAACCCACAAAAGGGCTCGGAAAGATATCGAAAACCTCCAGACACAAAAGAAAGGTCAATCTAGACCAAACTCGACATTCCGGAGCTAACCACGCTGACGGAATTCTCATCCGAGCGCGTTTACTCAAAATGTTGACCAAAGTCAACCTTAGGCTAAAATTCAAAGGCTAAAACGCCTAATCGCACCGACTCACACTGAAAATCTCGGGAGTCATGTCGACCATGCTACTAGCCTAAAATGACCCTTCCGGAGCTGATGAAATCGTCAGAATTGGATTCCGATGTCATCTTCTTGAACTTTTGATCGAAAATGATCTTCCAAGGTTCATAAGCTCCAAACCACAAAAACTCGCACCAAGACCAAACGAACGACCAGGTGACCGAACTGTCAGTCCCAGCAAGTCATAAATGACTTGGGGTCGCTATAGGAACGCTCTAAACGACACACAGAAGGCAAGACACAGAAATGACCATGAGGGTCATTACAGAAAGGATCCGTAGAACCCAACTTTAGAGATCCAGAACTGAACTTATTTTCTTCGAGAGGGTCTACGGTCCGTAGACTTTTGTACGGACCATAGATGGTATTCCATACACTACTTTTGTCAATTTTAAGAGGGTTATTTTTAGTTCTTTCTCACCCTTTCTAAACCTATACCTCAACATTTTTTCACCTAATGAAGGTCACAAGAAACCTCTAGCACAAAGTTGAGTTGAAAGCTTCTTTACCGATTAAGTTTAGAGATAAGATTATACTTAGGTCAACATGAAATGATCATATCTCTCGGCATATAAAGAATTAGGTGGCCTATGACCTATCAAATTAAATATCTATGAGTTTTTATTTCAATGCCACCAAGTTTTCCTTATTTTAAGTTCAGAGTAAAAAGTTATGCTTGTTTTCAAAACAATATTTTTTCTTTAAATTAATTTATAAGGAGAGCAAAACAATTGAGTTTTGAGAAAGAGTTTTCAAATTTGAATTTTTTAAGAGTATAAGGAAACTAAGTATTCTCAAATGTATAACTTTTTACATTAAGAAAAGAGAAACTTTGATTTCTAAATGAGTTAATTAGTTTAGAGTTTCAAAGCAATTACCTCTTTTAAGATGATATTTTGAGTAATTACTTCAAATAGAGCAAGAGTATATTTTTTACATTTGAGCATGAGCATATATTTATTGAGAGTAGTATTGAGCACCGATATGGGGATGAGTTTAGTAACTCACATTCCGCATAAACCATGTAGCCAACACGGGTAAAAGATCTTACTTTTTAGACTACTCCTTATTACTTTTGAGTAGAGCTTTAGTGGATACACTTGGTTGAGATTTTCTATACCCTAGTAAGGTATAGGACACTTCTAGCAGTGTGGGAGAGACACCGTATCATCACGCTACTCATAGTGATGGTTGTCGATTAGAGAATCTCCCAAATAGAGTTAAATTGTATTTTTATCATATCACTTAATATGTTGAGTTCAGAGATAAGTAAGTATTTGTAAATTTTAAATGATTTCACTCTTTTATTTTTTTACATTCAGTTGTGTATCTAGTTTCAGCTTCTTCAGTCCAGTTATTTATTTTCCTCAGCTATATTACATACTTGTACATTCAATGTATTTATGTCATTCTACATATATTTTTTTCATGATGTAGATATAGGTGTTGAGGATCATCAACATGCGCTCTGTTGAGATCATTTTACACTTCTTTCTAGCTTCGGTGAACCTTCCTTGCATTCGAGAGAATTCCACTCTTGTCTTTCAGTTTAGTAGTTCTGAGGTGTCGTGGGTCTTGTCCCGACATCCATGTTGAACTATATAGGCTTCATAGGTATTAAGTGTTGAGTTTCTTCAGTTTTTCCTTCGAACTATTTTGGCAAACTATTGTTGTTTTCAGAGTATTTTCACACAGTTTTAAGCATACAATTTTGATATAGTTTGAATTTGAGAAGTTTTGAGACTTTTGAATTTAAATTTTGTTTCAAAGCTTAAATTTGTTTGAGTTAGTCTTTCGCTAAGTAGTCAATCATACCAAGGGTTCTCTTGGGGATTAACAATGATTCTCGAGTGTCGGCTAGTATGTTTATGAAGTCGTATCAGTAGGATCTTATTTATGTTTGTGAAGGCGCCCACTTTTACAACTAAGGGACTAACATACATGTAAAAAACAATCTTCTTTAATACTCCAAATCATGCAATAGAATTGTTCCATAAGGAACTTATTCATACTTATGCATTTTTCAAATCCATTCGGCTACCACACATACTCAAGGTGGTTGAAATAGCAAATCTCAGATGCTTATTGATGAGTTATCCTTAGATAAAGTCTTTAGAAAGTTAAGAGACTACAGAGGGGCTTGAGAGAAGCCTATTAGTGTGCAATGTATTGATTTGAAAGAATGCACCCTTTTACATAAGAATCATGTGTTTGAGCTAAAAGCAAGATGTTCTCTCATATTCTCTTCTCCAAACCTTGTTCCAGGTGAGACCCTGAGAGGGGAATATGTTCTAGAATGCTTGGGTAGTATTTTTCACCTGAAAGATAGTATTAGTTATGATGTTATAAGCTAGTAGTATAGAAGTGTCTAGAGTTAGAAGTTTGTAGTCATGTACCTAGTAAGTCATTAATGATGAGTTTTTCCCTTATGTGTAGGCTAAGGAGTAGTGATCTTGTGTGGATTTCATGGAAGAAGATAGAGTAAGAGGGTTAGGATGAGTTAGAATATACTTTAACCAGAAGGGAGTTTATGTCGGTATGTCATTATGTTAGTGAACACCAAGTATATGTGTTGAATAGAAGAACAAAATATTCATGAGGTGATAGATCTAAGCTAGGCTTATAATTTTTTAAAGGAGATCCCATGATATTCAGAGGGTTATAGAACAAATTAGGCAATGATATATAGTGAATGGGGTAAATAGTACTTAAGTTGAAGGGAACATGACGGTAAACTATAAGTATGTAGACTAAGAGATAAAATTTGACTAATTGTCATGAGGTCTTAGTGAGCATCTTAATTTTATGTAGTAGTCGTAAGTTAATATAGGACGTGAGAAATTATATTGATATATGTGCTTAGTACTAGACACTAAACTTGAATTTGAGATGAGTGTCGTGATAAAAAAGATGGCAACATGAGGATGATGATGTTAGTTTTAAGATCTGATCTAGTAGTTTGACATAAATTAGGTGAGGAATGAAGGTGTTACTTTTCGATAAATGTGAGTGATACAAATGTAGCATTATGACTCTTAGATAAGAGAAATGAAATGTGGCTAAGTCATTAGATTAGAAAAAGCATTAAGAGGTGTACCCGAGATCGTATTTAGTTAGACGAGGTTCTAATTAGGTTTATGATATTTTTATATGTGCCTAGGTAGTATAGTTGAGCTGTCAATGTGGGGTAGGCTGATGTAAGCATTATTTATTACCTTTAAGAGTTTGGTAGAGGAGATTTTATATAGCCAAGTCAATGATGAACCTCTCAAATATAGACAAGTTTTCTCCAGTTAGGTAGATATGAACTTAGTATGGTATTGGTAGGCTAAGAAGGAGAAGTTAGACTATTAAGAGTTAGATTAAGTTGTTTTTATAAGACAATGCGGTTAAAGATTACAGAGAGACTTTTATAGAAGAAAAAATAAGTTAAGTGAAGCATCTCAGAAAAAAACCTTAGAAGAAATCTTAGCACCTGTGCTTGGAGAGCTCTTTAGCTGAGATTAGCATTTCCCGAGCATTAAAGTAAAGTGAATATATACTGGTTAAGAGAAAACGGAATAGATCAATAACTTTTAAGTGTCTTCTTCAAACCTAAGGGGGAGATGATAAGATGAGAAACTAAGTCAAGTGTGTATTCAGAAAGAGTTATAGTGTAATTTCAATCCATTTATACTCTAACGTATTCCTTAAAGTTTAGTCGTTACAATATCCTATTGAGGTTTCTAATATCATAATTGTGTCCATGACCTTTGCTCCTACACTTCAAGTAGATTCATATCTATGCTCAGTTTCTAGAACGAAGGGTGAAGACTTTAACCAATTAATCTCAATCTTACTCTATAAAGTTGTGAATATTAGCCTTATGATATGAATCTATTCATATAAACATCATATTTATAGCACTCTCGCGAATTCATGATTTACCCTCAATGTCTAGCAAAATAATATTATGTCATGCATATTCTTATATCAGATTTCTTGAATAAATCGTGCTTGTGAGCTTTCGCTCTACGCTTTCCTTGAACGACTAAGTAACATAATTCTCACAAACGGCTAAGTCAAATCACTTGCTCTTACTGTGTTCAAGCCTAATCTCTAATCCACAAAGTGCTAAAAATATTATGGTTATACTTATCTAAACCACAAGATTCAAATTCTATACCTTTATAGGGAATGTCATCCCAAGAGTACTTCTCCTTATAGTTGTCTTCAACCAACCTTGAGCGCATATCAAGAAACACCTAATGCATCATGTGTTTGTCCACATGTTAACAACACCACATTTAAGCCTAATACTATAACCACTCCATGGACTCCTAGTAACCAATCCTTCTAAGAATTTCTCATTCTCGCATCATCTTTACCAACTGAAATTTCATGCATTACTACCAGAAACTAACTAATTGCTCTCATTTAACTATTACTCATGGTAAAACCTCATTCCCTCATTCCTCCACATTATAACTTAAGATGGAATAATAAAAAAACCACCATTACCACAATAAGAAACATCAGCCCTCTCTTTTTATCATTACTCAACTACTATCAACAACATCACTATCAAAACTGAAAAGGATCACTGAGAGAGCTTTAGGGAGAAAGATCATAAGCATGATTCATCCAAGAGTTCTTATATAAGAATATGCATGACATAACAATATGTTGCTAGCCATTGAGATCAAATCATAAATTTGCGAGACTGAGCATACTATGAGATATGAGTGCTTATATGAATATGTTCATATCATGAGGCTGATATCCATAGCTTTATGGATAAGATTGAGATCAATGGGCTTAAGTTCTTTCCCCTCATTCTGGAAACTGAGCATAGATGCAAATCTCTCTAAAGGGTATGAGCATAGGTTATAGATACAATTATTATATTTGGAATATCAAAAAGATGTTGTGATAACTGAACATGAGGAACACACAAGATTATGAATGGATTGATATATCTCTAAAACTATTTCTGAAGACATCACTATCTCATCCTCAACACTTGACTTGGTTTCTCATCTTATCATCTCCCCCTTAGGTCTAAAGTTTACACTTGAAAGCTATGGATCTATTCCATTATCTCTAAACTGGTCTACATTCCCTTTACTCCAATATTGGGGAAAGGAAAATTATCTCATTCTTATTGAACTCTCCATAAGGAGGTAATAAGAATCCTTATTAGACCTCTTTCTAAGATGCTTCTCTTAACCTCTTCTCATTGGCTTATGGGGCCACTTAATCTGGCTGTTAATAATCTGAGATGTCCTTCTTTAGCCTACCAATATTGTCATTTTAAGTTCATAGCTAGTTAACTGGAAGAAACTTGAACTATATTAAAAAGGCTCATCATTTACTATATATGATCTCTTTGGCCAAAATTTTAAGGGTAATAAATCATGTTTACATCAGCGTACTCCACATTGACACTCAATTATGCTACCTAGACAATACATGGAAACAATAACTTATTAGAACCTCATCTCAATTCGTACGATCTCGGGTACACCTTGTAATACTTTTGTTAATCTAGTGACTTTGTCATACCTCGTTTCTCTTATCGAAAAGTTAGAATCTCACACTTGTACCACTCATATTCATTGTAACTAACCTCTTAACTACTCACCTACTCTGTATCAAGTCTACCGGATTAGATCTCAAAACTAACATCATCACCCTTGTGTTACCATTCTCTTTATCACAACACTCATCTCAAATTCAAGCTTAGTGTCTATTACTAAACATGGATATCAATATGTTTGCTCGCTTACTATACCGACTTACAACTACTAGAAAAAATTAAGAAACACTCGCCCACTATGACCTCATGACAAGTAGTCAAACTTTATCTCTTACTCTGAATAATTACAATTTATAGTCACATTCCATTTTCATAACTCAGGTGCTACTTACCCCTTCGCTATACATTATTGCCTAGTTAGATCTATAACCCTCTGAATATTATGGGCTCTCCCTCAAAATATAAGCCTAGCTTAGATATATCACCTCATGAATACTCTTATGTTCTATTCAACACCTATACTTAGTCATCACTAACACGATGATACACCGACTTAAATTCCCTTCTGGTTAAAGTATACTCTAACTCATCCTAACTAGTAACTATTCTTCTACCTCATATCATGAACTCTTCACAAGATTATTATTCCTTAGTCTACTCATAAGGAAAAACTCCTTATTAATACTTACTGGGTGTATGACTACAATAAGATAATTTGCCTCCTCACTATTTCCCTTTCTTAGATTACTGAACCTCTGCATGGACTCTTCTAACTTTGGGCACTTTTACTACTACTGTTTATAACATCATAACTCATACTATCTTTTCGGGTGAGAATACTACCCAAGCTCTAAAACAGACTTCTTCATAAGGGCCTCAACTGAAACAAGATTTAGAGAAGAGAGTACATCTCGCTTTTAGCTTGAACACATGATTCATATGAATAAGAGTGCATTCTTTCGAAACTCAACACTTAACTCACTCACATGTTTCTCTCAAGCCCCTCTGTAGTCTCATGACTTTCTCAAGATTTTTGTTGAGAGTAACTCATCGATAAGGATTTGACTTTGGTTTTCAACTACCTTGAGTATGAAGGGTAGTCGAATGGATTATTAGAAATGCACGAGTTAGAATAAGTTCCTTATGGCACAATTCTATTGCACGATTTAGAGTATGAAATAAGAGAAACTTTTCTTAAATGTCTATTGTCCCTCATTTATAGAAGTGGGGCCGGCCCTCACAATCATAAATAAGATCCTAACTGACACGACTTCATACACACCCAAGAACACTTGAAATCTGTGCTCTGATACCAAGTTTGTCACAATCCGAGCCTACACCCTGGACGTGACTGACACTTGAGAACCATTGTTGGTCCCTAAGCGAACCTTTATCCTGGCTGACTACAAGCGGAAGACTAACTCAAGTATACATACGTATCAAGTTAAACAAAATGTTTAAAATAGTTTACTGAATCTCAAAACTAAACTGAATATACTGAGTATGAAACATAAGTTTTAAGTAAGCATATGAAACTGAAAGACTCTCCAAACTGTCTATCTATGAAGCTCTACTGTATAAAGATGAGTGTCGGGACAAGACCTGCGACTCCTCAAACTATTACGAATAACTCACAAAACTGGAGTCCTCAGAAAGCAAATAGGTCTTACTCAAAAGCTGACGAACATATGAAATGATCTCAACGGAGTCTTGTTGAGGATCCTAAGAACCTCTATCTACATCATTAAAAGATGCAGGTCGAATGACATCAATACATTGAATTGATTCTCCTCGCTTAACCGGTCAAGGAAAGCTTAGAGAGAAATTATGTCAAACCACATAAAGAGTTTTTGTTTTTAAATTCTAGGGGACAAAGTTGCAAGCCACTATTTAATAAGCATATCGACACATAGAAGGACTTCTTAAAGACAAATAAGAGTTCCAGATTACTAATGGGCTGTTGGATCGGGTCAACCCCAACTACACTTCCGTGCACAAAGTGATTAAACTATCCATTACAGACAACACAATCATAAAGGAGAGTGGCCGTGTTGTTTAAACACACAACTTCTTTGAAAGCTTTGTATCTTTGGAACACGTGGAAAAATTGCCAAATGGTGACATATTCGGTGACTCTTCACATGACTTATTGAAAATTTTCACTTTATGTTATATAATACCTATCACTAATTTACCTCACCTTTATTCAGACTTGTTTTGCGTGTTAGTTATAGTGAATCCTATCATTGTAAAAGGCAATAGCAAAAGACGCGAAATTGTTGTTACAAATGAATTGTAATTTGCCATTATTTCTTCTCTACCATCCGTATAAATCTTCCAATGCATTCACAATACTCATCTAATTGATAATCTAGCATGAAGCATACAACAGCTACTCTATGGGGAGATTTTGCAGTAAAGGGTGGCGCTTTTCTGGAAAAGCTGAAGATGCATGTTAACAATTGAGAAAAAAAGAAGATCTCAGGCAAATTTATACAAACCTTTTCGCAACATATTCTATGCATTCAAGCCGATAAACACCTCAGCAACTTCCCGTGCACCAAATGTTGGTTGCCATTGACCTCAATTAAAGTGCACCCAGGGGTCTTTGCTAGATTCTTGTTCTTAAGAACTTTTCTAACTGAAGCAGCTTGAAAATAATTGCAGTCTGCTGAATAGATGTTTGAAAGTAAAACATAATATCCGACACTTCCTCTATCCATCGCAAATAACTTATCCGAAGCCAAGTGAGCCAAGTCAATATTTTTGTGGACCATGCATGCACCGAGTAATGCTCCTGACTCAGCTGGACCTGGTTCAAGAGGCATCTCATAAATAAATTCCAAAGCATTTTCTATTATAAGAAGACAGTGAAGACAGTGTATTCTTTCGTTCACCCAAAGAGCACTTACAATCATACTTATGACTTACAGCTAAATCTTTCAAGACTTTGCCATTTTTAAACTACAAAATAGTTTAGTTGCAAAAGAATGGCTCCCAACTGAAAATTTCTCTCGCTAACAGAAGCCATTTCCCTTTTGCAAAATCTCATTGGTGTCAATTGAGGGGTCTGTGGACTTTTGATGGAGTTTTTGGCCTACCCTTTTTTCAGTTAATCTTGACAGTTTAATAATTCCACTGATGGTCTTGTGGCCTAAAAAGGAGTCCCTATTCTTCGAAGTTAGATTCGTTCTGTGCAGACAATAATACTTCTTCAAGTTCCTTACTGAAGTTTTCATTGTCATCCTGCTCTTCAGCCACTTCTTGTTGGGACTTATCCTGCTCTTCAGCCACTTCTTGTTGGGACTTATCATGCTCTTCAGCCCCTTCTTGTTGGGACTTATCATGCTCTTCTCCAACAACATCAACTGAGTCTTTCACAGGCTGATGAAGAATGCCTGTTTTTTGATAAAATAATTCCTTCTGAGCTTTCCAGTCATCAGCAGTCTTCCCGACCACGTCTCCTATCAATGTCTGGTTTTCTACTATGTGCTTTATACTTTCTACATCCACAATGTCACTAGCCTCTTTAAGAAAAAAACAAGTGAAAAGATGTCCTCCTCGACTTTATTGAAGGGGGAGTCAAAACCTTGGATGCAAAAGAAACCTATGGAATTTATGCATGCCAAATCCCCTGAATCTTGAAACTAAGCTCAAACTTGGGAGGACAGTTTTAGACTGCCTATACCACTATCTGAACAATACTTCTGTGAACGAATTCAGGGTAGCTTCACCGCATAAACGTATTCACAGCTACTTCAGTATGTACGCAATGCATAATTTTCACTGTTATTGAATACTAAATATCCTTAATTAGCACATCAATAGTGCTGACCACAAATAGAAAATGACCAACTGACCAAGATATATTTCCGTTGTACCTTTAATACTAAATATGCCTTGACACAAAATAGTGCAGACCACATATATAAAATGGCAAAAATATATTTCCGATAAAAGCTTAAGAAGCTCATTGAGTTTACCTTTAATACTAAATATGCCGTACTCACACATAATAGTGCTGACAATACATAGAAAATCACCAAAATATATTTTCTGTTAAAAGCTTTAAGCTCATAGAAGTACCTTTAATAGCAAGATCTTTCGCACTTGCATAATCTGCTGAGTTTTGCTTGAGCAAATCCACCTCAAGCTCCAATCCCTAGGAAAAATGGGAATATGAATTTAGCAGCCTCAAGTCAAAGATGGAGACATGCAATTGCAGGTTAAGTCACAAGAGACCTGATGAAAGGACTAATGCAGCTAGCCTCCCACCTAGCTAACTTGCCATGCTGATCAACTCCAACATTCAAATAATCCAATTAACGGAAAGAATGCCCACATGTCCAAATAATCATCTAACAATATATTTGATTTTGCGTCATTTAAAGCTTAAAACCCTCCATTTGAGTTTATCTGATCATAAACAGGAAACTAGTAAAGGGAGGAAACATAAATAACACTTGCATGTGATTCTGAAGATATTTGAACAATTACATTTACAAAAAAACACAGAAACACCGTCACGACAGCAGAAACAATATCCTATTCCAGCAAACACAATTGGTTCACATTTTGGAAGGGAGCAATTCCAACCAAATTAAAGTCACAAGTTATAGAAAATCGATTGCTCTAAAATAACTAAATATTACTAGTATTTTTTATTTTGACGAAGTTGTCACCTGATTATTTTCTTGCAATCAATAGAAGTACAGATCTACTAAATATTTCCATCAAAATGGTGCTTGAGTTCAACGAATCCTTGTAACTAGCCACATCAATCCATATGAACACTGTATGCAAAAGTACAGAGCTGGAAGTATATTCTAGAAATCAAACATACCATATCCATGTGGGTGAAATGCTCGATCCGGCTATTTGCAAATAACCAAGGAAACAAGATGAGGGAAGGTTTAGAGTAGACTGTGAAATAACAAGCTGTAGCAGGAAAAGTACTTTTTGCATGCTATTTGGATACTTGCATTTTGTACTTCTGACAGTTCATCTAATCTCCCGCAGCAGAGCTTTCATTCACATCCACAAACCCAAAAAGAAACATGTTCCTATCTAACATACGCTTGACTACAGCAGGGACTACCTTAACATCTTTGGCCTTTGCCTCAGCAACAACGTTCCTAAGATTCTTTAACTCTCCTGTCAAATGGAATTGACGAAATATCGTCAAATCACAGCAAGATAAGTGCATCAAAAGCACGTCAGAGTTGCACAATGAACTAAATTGGTAGCCTAACACTAGTAAATTGGTAAACAAAATATACTAGACGAAGTACCAGATTCAAAACTCCACATATCAATATAAATGGAATCCACAGACATTAATCAGATGGTATACATCCACAGGCAATTCATTTATCACACAGGTGTGGCTACATATCACGAACACTGAATTATGGTGAACCAGTCTAGAAGTGTGAACTAATGCATATTGAATCTGCAGATGATAGTTCAAAAGTACTTATAATGTTCATTGGGGTATTTCTGATGCTGAAGATGCAACGACTTCTCATGAATATAGAACTGCCATAAGGTAATTTGAGAAATGAGAGAGAAAGAGAGCAGGAGATCATTTGGCATCCAAGGAATTTTTCGTAACAAGTCCTGCTGATTATTGTTCTTTAAATAAAACACAACATGTCCTTCAAATGAAATTGAAACTACCACTTAAGAACTTGTCCACAAAACTATAGTATAAGCTGATATTGTGATTGGTGGTCTCAGTAACACCAACTTATTCATTACCTATATTTTCATTTTTCATAAATTATCCAAGAATTCCTTGAATTTTGTGCTTTAACTATTACTATGAATGTCATGACCCAGGGGTACCCCTAGACGTAACACGGCGTACTTGACCCCGAAGGGGTCGCATACAAGCCCTTAGCATATCATTAAGCATAAAACTCATAGAATAATGCGGAATAATTTTTTTTCTTTACAATCAAAGTCTTTCATAAAAGAGAATGAGAATCTAGACATTGTCTCATTTAGCCATCTAAATACAATCGAATAAGAAATAGGGGCACAGCCCTTACAATAGTTCTCAAATGACATACTAAAGAAACTACTAAGTAAAGATACTCGTCCTCGAATCTTGAGGACTCACCAACTAGCAAGGGTGATTACCTATCCCAAGCTTGAATCAATAGAAGACCACCTTCAAGAGCCAAACCCTACACTTATAGAAAAAGTAGAAATATGGGTTAGCTCAAGAATATACTAAGTATGGTAGGCATGCATAAAAACCTTTTAAAACATGATAAAAGGGACATTTTAGTTGAAACCATGCAATATACTAATTTGAACATCATATTTGAAATAGTTGGAGAATGTACTCATAAAACAACTCACATATAGTTCATCATAGCATAAAGGGTAACAACATAAACATAAGCATAGTCTCCAATCATAGACATAGTGAAAATATCAATCATCATAAGACATAATGCACATACATAGTCAAATACCAAGTTCATCTCATCATAATGGAATCATTACCTAAGTAACCCTAAGTTTTACTTGTGCCATGCATAGATAGGATCCCATAACCCTATCTACACTAAGTACCCCTTTTAGGTCACCATGCTCATACTTGTTATTCACTAGTCTCATCCTTAGTTAATACTCATAGAAAAGGAAACATTCATATTCATTAGTTCATGTCAAGGAAAGTCAATCATAACAACAATCCAAATGGAGCATGCATTAATTCATAAATCATCATAATGTAATGGAACCACACCATGGCTACTCTCAAAGTCTACTTGTGCCATATATGAGTGAAGTCCTATACCCTCACTCACACTAAGTAGATCTTCTTGAGTAGTCATTAGTCATATCTCATATTTCATGTTCATAGTTCATTTACATAAGATAAACACACCATGGTTACTCTCAAGGTCTACTTGTACCATGTATGAATGACATCCCATAATACCACTCATACTAAGTATCCCTTTTGAGGAACCATAGCACATAACTCACTTTTTTGTTCATTAGAGGGAATATAGCCTTAATCGACATAGACCATGTGAGCTACATGGAATCCGGTGACGTGTAACCCCATACCGAAAGAAGGTGTCCTACTTGCCTAAGGTAGAACTAACATATTTAGCTTTTAGGTGGATCCACTAGCTAAAGACCTATGTGGTCACATAGTTATGGGATAGGAAGATTGCTTTTAGAAACCCGACCTATTGTAATTGACGGGAGAGTTGCCATCTCATGAGATCATTTGTAGAAGACCCAACCTATTGTATTGACGGGAAGGCCTCTACCTCATTTTTCATATCCACTCGGTGCTAAGAATTATTTCCCAAAATTACTTGTTTAGTCTTGAATTGGATTTACATGTTTGAAGGAGTATTTTACCCTTCATTCAACCCAACTCATAAAATAGCTCATAGATTCAAGTAGGTGAGAACTAACTTTCAACCTTAGAATCATCATTAGTATGTGAGAGTAACTTTCACACCAAGATCATGTGTTCTCATGAGAATGGTCTTTCAATCAACACAATAGGATCATCATGGTCATGTACATGTCATGCATAATAATGTGTAAAGGTGCATATGAGAACTAGACTTTCAATTGACACCATAGTTACATCATAATCATGTTCATGCATGGAGTGTGTGTGTTATTTTCCTTGCAATGACACAACAACAATATTATCAGCATAGACACTTCCCTCTCAAAGTGTTCATAAGCATGTACATATTATCACAATCATGCATAATTCACATATATTGAATTCAAGGATCATAGACCATATAAATCAACACATCTAACATTCATTATAGTAGACATGTATATAATCCTAATTCAAATAGTTCATTCATTGCATGAATAAGCTCATATACTCATATTGTAGGTCATGTGGGTAGAGTCTTTCCACAATAGCACCATATACAATTCAACATGCATAATAGCTTTCTTCTTAGAGCCTCAATATTCATAGTTCATTCCTTTTAGATTTTACCTTTAAAGCCTTAGGAGTCATCTTCATATTATGATCATTACTCTCAAGCAACACCTCACATGATCATCATGTAAACCTAATTCTCAAGGTAGACTAACCACTTGTTTCATTCTTACTCAATTATAGTCATATAGCATCAAGTAAACTAAATTTCAATACTACTCAACCATGATTCATCATGTAAGACCTAATCAAGTTAGTTCATATCTACAAGCTTTACTTAAAATCAATTCACGTCTAGGTGATCTAATCTAAGGCAATTTATCAAGAAGTTCATCAATTTTAGAAGGTCACATATAAACCCTCAATTAGCCTATTTCATGACATTGCCCTAATCACATCAATTCACCTTAGAAATCTTAGGTTTATAAAGTATACATGTAGAATCATACTTAAATCATGTAATTACATCATAATCAACTCACATCTAATCAATTGGATCAACTTCCAACAATATTCATAGTGTAAAGAAGAACCATAGCTAGGATTGGGAAAACTCATGGATTCTTTAGGAATTCGAATTAAAATCATATAAAATCAGTAATACATTCATAAACAAACATAATTCATAATTTAAAAGAACCTTTGAAAGGAATCCATGGGGTTGAGTTGAAACCCTAGCTATTTGGGTTTTCTAGATTTGAGATAAAAACTTTTGAAGGGACTCCTTGGGTGATAGCTACCCAAGGATGAAAACCACCATACTTTAGGTGTAGAATCCAACCAAATTTGTATGAAAAATCCCCCATCTTCAAGCCCTAGTTGATCTCTTTCTTGGTCTTCAATGGAGTTCTAGAGAGAAGAGTTTTGGAGAAAACTTTGGGGGTAGAGTTAGTTATGGTTTGGGGTCTTGGGGATTATGAAGTTAATAGGTTATTTAGTGGTTTAAAACACCATATATAAGTTTAATAAAATGAATTAAAATGATTTTACATTAATATAATCAAATTAGGAATTTCCTAAACTAACCTCACCTTAGGCCGAGTTTGGGTAGATTATAGGTGCAATCCACACCCCTTGACTCACGGACCGTGGGTGCACTAACGCCCTGTCCTAAAAGTCCGTGGATGGGGTATGCAACTATTCATTTTGGGGCCTGACCCACGAAACCTCCACCTACGGGGCGTGGGTCAACCTACTGGCCGTAGGTGCCATCCGTAGGTTGCCCCATTTTGACAGCTTTTTGGTTTTAGGCACCATTGGTTGGTCATTGGGGGGTCGTATCTGTCACGCCCCAAACTCGAGAGGCGCAACTGCCTTCTAATGCCAAAACGCAGGCTCGAGCTGACCCTGTTGAACCATTTGCTACTAGCGCATGGCAGCCACACACAATCAAGAAATCAAACAAGTATATCTCGGCTTAAAACTAAGCCATCGGCCGGCAAGGCCCCTATCAACTAATCTATAACAGAAACAGCTACTCCCAGGAGATCATATAAATAAATAGTCAACTAGCACAGAAGTCCTAATTGGGCCGTCGAGGCCACCATGATATCTATACCAAAACTAAAAGCAGGTATATATCAATACAATACATCAAACAGCTCACAAGCTTCCGCAAACCAACAACATAGGCCAGCATGGCCATAACGTAGCTATAAACCCCACACACTAGTCTGCAAGCCTTTAAGAGTAGTAAAGATTGGTGGGACAGGGCCCCAGCCTACCCATAAAGATATATACAACAAAATGTAACAAACCTCCCAACTCTGGTAGCTCCGGAGAAAAGGGGCTAGCCAATCGGATAAAAGTCAATCCTGCTGCTGAGGAGGTCTACTCAGTCGTCTGTCAGGACCTGCATGAATGAATGCAGCGCCCCCAAGGCCATGAGGCGTCAGTACAAAATAATGTACAGAGTATGAAAGACAATAGACTATGATGAGGTATCCTGATATACTGGAATAATCCAATAAATAAATCAAGACTAAGATAAGTGTACTGACCTGCTCCTAAATCTAAACTTATCAAAAATAATAAAACAACAACCTAACTAAGCCCCCATAAGCTCGGCAGGTACAAACAGCACACAAAACCACC